>NC_133396.1:78114489-78417519 GCF_047511655.1 Castor canadensis | reverse complement strand
TAAGTGACACAGTACTTTGTGGGTATATTGGTTGTCTAAAAGATAAATTTCTTTCTTTCAATCAGTGTATCTGCATTTGTTCTTTAAGAAAAAAAATCAAGACAATATTTCCAAAATGAAAATATACGTAAATTAAAAATATGCTCAAGAACACCAAAGTTCAGCCAAGTTGTCTACAGAAAATGAATTCAGATATTTTCATCTTGGAAACTATTTGTTCAGACATAATGATTGAAAAGAATATTTCCTTTCTCTTTTTTTTTGAACTCAGGGCCTCATGCTTGCTGGGCAGACACTCTTACTGCTTGAGCCACTCCTCCAGCCCCCAGAATCTTTCCTTCTGAGGGGTTTTGATGAGACAGTATTAGAGTATATGACTAATGTATTGGATATTTCTTTGGCAGTGCTGGGGGTTGAACTCTGGGCCTCATGCTTGCTAAGTAAGTGCTCTACCACTTGAACCATGCCTCCAAGTTGTTTTTGCTTCTAGTTTGTTTTTCAGATAGGGTCTCACACTTTTCTCTGGATGGTCTTGAACTACAATACTCCTATCTCCACTGCCTGAGTATCTGGGATTATAGATGTGTACCACCATACCTGGCCCCATATTGGATATTTCTATAGCCACTTTAAGGATGACTGCTCTCAAAAGCCTAGACCTCATTTGTATTTTGTCACAGAAGTGCTTTCACTGAATACATCATCTAATTCAGTTATGCTTCAGCTTTCTTGCCAACAGAGGGAAGATATTTAGCTTCAAGTATTGTACTAGAACTGGGGGAGATAAAAAATGTCGGAAACTCTCTGCTCCTCCCTATTTGACAGACAAATAGGTCCCTATTTGACCTATTTGGCCTTCTGACAGACAGAAGCTCCCTATTTGCACCTTCTTAGGCAGTTCCAGTTGCATTCTTGAGATTCAGTGGTGAAGATAAACAGATTTGGCCATATTGGGCACCTGGTCACCAAGGCAGCTTTCAACTCTGGTCAAGTGGATATTGTTGCCGTCAGTGCCCCTTTTGTTGTTCTGAACTGCATGGTCTACATGTTCCAGTATGATTCCACCAGGACAAGTTCAAAGGCACAGTCAAGGCTGAGAATGGGAAGCTTGTCATCACTGGAAAACCCATCTCTGTCTTCAGGATTGTGACCTTGCCACCATCAAGATCGGTGGCTCACACTTGTAATCCTAGCTACTCAGGAGGCTGAGATAGGGAGGATTGCATTTTGAAGCCAGCCTTGGCAAATAGTTTGCAAGACCCTATCACAAAAAAAAACATCACAAAAAAAGGGCTGGTGGAGTGCTCAAATGCCCTCAGCAAGCATGAAGCTCTCAGTTCAAATCCCAGTACTGCTAGGAAAAAAATGGCGTGATGCTGGGACTGAATACATGTGGACTTCATTGGTGTCTTCGCTGCCACATAAAAGACTGGGATTCATTGATGGGTGGAGCCAGAAAGGTCATCATCTCTGCCCCTTTTGCTGATGCCCCCATGTTTGTGCTGAGTGTGAACCAGAGAAGTACAACTCCCTGGGGATCATCAGCAATGCCTCTGTACCACCAACTGCTGAGCCTCCCTGGCCAAGGTCATCCATGACAACTTTGGCATCATGGAGGGACTCATGACCACAGTCTGTGCCACCACCACCATGTAGAAGACTAGGATGGCCTTTGTGGGAAGTTGTAGTGTTGTGGCCATGGGCTTCTGAGAACATAATCCCTTCATCTCCTGCCACTGGCAGTGCTGTGTGCCAGCTCATCCCTGAGGCAAATGGGAAATTCACCTCCATGGCCCTCCATGTGCCTGAGCCTGTTGTGCTGGCCATGGATCCAACCTGCCTTCTGGAGAGAGCTGCCAAATGTAATGATGTCAGGAAGGTGGCGAAGTGGGCACTGGAGGGCCCCCTAGGGCATCCTGGGCTCTCCCTAGGACCAGGTTGTTCTCTGTGACTTTGATAGTGACACTCCTCCTTCCACTTTCAGTGCTGGGGCTGGCATTGTCCTCAGTGACCATTTTGTCAAGCTCATGTCCTGGGATGACAATAAATTTGTCTGCAACAACAGGTTGGTAGACATTCTGGTCCACATGGCCTCCAAGGAGTAAGAGTCCCCTGGACCACCTGCCCCAGCAAGAACGCCAGAGGAAGAGAGAGGCCCTCAGCGACTAGGTAGTCCTCACCCCTGCTCAGTTGCCTACCACACTGAGCATTTCCACTCCTTACAGTTTCCTTCCCAGACCTCCTGAAGGAGTGGGGCTTAGGGAGCCCTGCCTTTTCTTGTATCATCAGTAAATTCCACTGCACCTACTACCCTCCCTCCATGTCTGAGAAGGGGCCCTGACCCTCAAGACCTCACACTTCAATTAAGAGAAGAGGTGGTGCCAGATGGTAAGAATACAGAGCGAACAGGATAGTTATCCACAGGCAAGATGCGATGCCTTCTAGTAGGACACCAGGAAGGCATCTCTGAAGAGGCATGGTTGGGCTGGACCCTGGAGGATGCTTGCTGAGGAGAAGGGTGTGGGGCAGGTACAGCAGCTCTGTGGAAGGTTTTTCATCTACAGCTTCTGCACTGACCCAACGCAGCAGAGGTTATTAGTGTCTCCTAGTGACATGGTTCTAAAGTGCTTTGGCGTCTGCCCACCTTCACAGCTGGATGAGGAGGAGTGTCTGAGGTACAGCAAAGAGACAACTCTGCAGTCTGAGACCAGGTGAGAAATGGCTTTGTTTGTAGGGCTGAGGAAGACTACAGAGAGAGCTCATTTTAGGGCAAGGTGATGTTTGACTTTTAAGCTTAACAAGATATCAGCAGCAAATCTGCCTCATGATGTCCATCAGGTAATAGAAGTGAAGGAGAGGGGCTGAGAGTGAGGCAGTGGTTGAGTTGGGGAGTCACTGTGTGCACCTAGCTGGGAAGAGAGGTAGGTGTGGAAACCCTAATGTGAAACACTGGTCCAAAGCCATTGAGACTTCTCCACTGGGGCACTTCCTATTCATTCCCAGAGTGCACTGCTTCCCTGGCAGCTGAAGGGAGCTGTCAAATACTGACCCAAGTCTCATTGTCCTTAGTGCTCCATGCCAGTGACAGTGAGTGGTCCCCACTCCTGCTTATGGACTGGACAGAACATGCAGGCTGTAAATCATATACGACTTGTGACCCAGACGAGGTCATATCTAGAGGTGAAATCAGAATGCCAGGTCATGTGTTAGACAGGAAATGTTTGCTCCCCATCCCCCATTTTTTTGAGAGGGGAGTTTACTACTTTCCAATTCAATGTTTCCCTCATTCTACTTTGTGTGTGTGTGTGTGTGTGGTACTGGAGTTTGAACTCAGTGCCTCATGCTTGCTGGACAGGTACTTTACCACTTGAACCACTCCCCTTCCCTTTTTGGCATTAACTATTTTTTGGATAGGGTTTCAAGTTTTTCCCAAGGGCTGGACTCAGACCACAATTCTATATATGCCTCCCATGTAGCTGGGATCACAGGTGTGTGCCACCACCCCAGTTGATTTGATGAGATGGAGTTATGCTAACTTTTTGCCTGGCTGGCCTATAACCTCAGTCCTCCTGATCTTTGCCTTCTGAATAGCTGGGATTACAAGCCTGAATCACTGCACCTGGCTTCATTCTATTTCTGCATTCTATCTCCTCACTTTTAAAATGTCTCCTTTTTGGGAACACAAAAGAGTTAAATAACTCTTGAAACTTTTCCTTTCTGTTCTGTGCAGTATATTTTTGTTATTGCCCAATGTTATCTTGCTTTGGAAGAGTATTTTATGGTTCACAAGTATTTTTTAATAAATTGTTTTATGCTGATGGGAAAGAAAGTATCAATTTAATTTTTAACATATGACAATTTGGCAACACAGAGAGGTGAAGCAATTGGCATAAGGCCACATAGTGAATCCAGGCCTTTTCTCTCCTATCAAGATGAATGCCTTTCACTATATAAAATAGAATGGAGACTTGCACTTGAATATAAAAGTCAAAGGAATAAATTTTTAAAATTCAAATATATTCCATCATTCTCCCATTCTCCCTTATTTGCCCTCTTGTTAAGAAATAAATTATCTTCATTGTATAAGAATAGAGAATATATTGTTGTTTTAAAGAATGCTGACAGCAGAGACAAAGCAAGTTTCCAGTCTCACCACCCCACTGCTATGAGTTTGGTATGTATCTCTCTCTTTTAAAAAGTAGGCAATGTTTTCTATTTGGTTGGAAAAGTAGTATGTGGTCATTACAGAGCAAGAAGGGCTAGAGGTGTGGCTCAAGTGGAAGAGTGTCTGCTTTGTAAGCACAAAGCCCTGAGTTCAAAAAAGAAAAAAAAGAGTAAGAAGAAGGAAAAAAAATCAAATACTGATTATTATACTATATGGAGATGAAGTTAATATTTTATTGTACTTTATATTAGTCCTTAATCTATACATATTTTTATGATCATGCATATTTTACATAATTGAGATTCTAATCTATACATAATGGCCATTTTAAAAAAATTAACACCATGCCATGAACATTTTTTCATGAAGTTAACAATTTTTTTGAAAAAATCTTATTGTAATAGCAGCTTATTCTTGTAATTAATACTATAATTTAGTAAGCCATTTACTAAATTATTAGAATTTTCTAATACTTTCAAAATTATAAATAATGCTGAAGTAAACTATCTCTTCTATAAGGTAGAAATGTTTCTTATTCTCTAACCTTATGCATTTTCCTTTATTGGCCTCATTGAGTGATTTAGAAGGAAAAGAGACCAGGCACCATGTTAATTATTGGATCTCCTCATCTGGGTAAGGGTCTCATATCCACGAGCCATTTGGACCAAAGGAATAACAAAGGGAACAGTAATGATGATCATGTGTCTTTGGCTACTCATTAGTGCCATCTGCTCAGTAAAACATTAATGAGCTTACACTTTTGACCTGTGAAAACCGTGTTTAATTATAGTTCTCTTCCTTGTCTCTTTGCTCATTTGATTCTACCAGCCTGCTAGATCCTTTGAATATACTGTCCATGCTTTGGAGTAGTAAAGCAACCCTCTGGCTTCGAGCTGATTTAAACATGACAGTAGAAAAGTGATGGTTAAAAAACCCCCAGATATCCCTCTAAGCTGGATGTTGCACTGAATGTTGCATAAATGTTGAAAGGACTGAACGTTACCATAGTCTATTTGATTAATAGAAAAATCACTTAAAATTTGAGTAATAAATAATTGCTCAAGGATTACACATAAAAACAAAAACACAAAAGTGATCAACCTTAATAATAATCAAAGAAATTAAATAACAACTGAGCCAAGTGTGGTGGTACAGGCCTGTAATTCCAGCACTTGGGAGAAGCTAAAGCAGGAGAATAAAGAGTTCAAGGATCACCTGAACTCTTAAGTTCAGGTAAGACCCTGTCTCAAAAAATCAACCCCCCCAAAGAAGAAATTATATAATAACGATAGTCTCTTAAAATCTATAAAACTAACAAATATTTTTCAATGGAATATCCAATTTTGCCAGCGATACGGAGAAAGAGGCATCCCTTTGTAAAAAGCCTACTGGCCAGTGAGGTTATAAATTGATTCTATTTGGTCAATTTGGAAGTAAAATATTAAGCCTTTAAGATCTGCCTTCTCTTTCAGCCAGTATTTGTATGTAGTAAAAATGTACCCTAAAGAAATAATTATGATGATAAGTCAGGTAAAGATTAGTTGCACAAATGTTAGCACCTGCTAAGTGCTATTGCTCATGGTTCCTGGGAGAGAGGAAGACTTCAGTGAGGTCCTTGTGACATGTAGGAGACAGCAGCATCTTCGTCATACCTCTCTTCCATAAATTCACTGAGTAGATAATCCTGTTCCATTACTGGATAAAAGAGTGCTTGTTAGAGGTATGTTTCAGGAAATCAAGTTAGCCAGTGAAATCTAAAGAGACTTTATTGACCCTTTCCTGAAAAATCCAGAGTTGAGACATAGTTGGATCCAGGGATTCAAGCACCCTGGCTTTTTTTGTTCTCCACAACTTCCAGTCATTCTCCTCTTTGATGACTCCACTCACAGGCAAGTTGTCTCCATACAAGAAGAAATATGGCTCCCAGCACATGGTCTTAGTACTTGGACTGGTTAAGATTCTTGGTTACTATTATTAAGCAGAACAGGAAAGTACTAAAAGATAATTGGACAGCTCATAACTTCTAAGATTACTGTGGAGTCAGACAGAAATGACACCCAATATCTCTGAGCCCAAATGCCACCTACACTGGACACTAGAGTGCCATTAGGAATGTGGCCACTTGTGCCTCTGGAAATGAATGTCATATTGTTATTGCCATCTGCCATCACCCTTGATAGGATGAACTCTGTTGTCCCTGCTTCTCTACATCAATTGCTTCCAAAGTCTGCAGTCTTCAGTTTGAGAGAGAGAGAGAGAGAGAGAGAGAGAGAGAAAGAGAGAGAATTTATTAGGCAGGCATTGTGGCAAGTACCTCTAGTTCTGGCTACTCCAGAGCCCAAGGCAGGATTGCTTGAGTTCGGGAGTTCAAGACAAGTCTGGGCAGTGTAGTGAGACTTCACCTAAAAAAAAGGAAACAAAGCAATCAACAACACTACAACAAAAAGAATTCATTCTATCAAGCTAATTATTAACAATAAAGACTTTACTTATTTTAACTATAAAAATGGTTAAAACTATAAACTTCATGTTATATATATATTTTTTCCCTAAAATAAAAAAAAAATAGGAGGTGTAGAGTAATCCCAGTACTCAGGAAACTAAGGCAGGAAGATTTAGAAAATTCAAAGTCAACCTGGGCTACATAGGGAGACACTATCTCAAAAAGAAAGAGAGAGGGAAGAGGGGAGGGAAGGAGGGAGGGAGGGAGGGAATATTTTAGGAGTCTTCTCTCTGCAGTGAACATGTCTGATCATCATAGTCAGGGTCATGTGACTTCTAAGAAGACAGAAAAGTATTTGTCTTCAGAAAATATGACTTCCAGAATTTCTTGGTACCTGCTTTGGGGAAGAAATGACCTATAACAGGAGGTGACCTCATCCTTAAGCTAAGAGATAGTGAAAACATAAAGGAGTCCAGATCCCCGGCAGCCAAAGAGAATAGCAAATGTCCACTACAGGCCTCCTTTGTGGCTGCCCAGCATCACCACATCCCACCTTTTTTTTCTTTCTAATATAGTGTCCATGTGTATGTGAAAGTAGCCATTTCTGCCTAACCTAATGAAGTGATCCTCCTCTCCATGAGCAGTTATCCTGCCATCTCAGACATTCTGGTATCTACATCAACATCCAAGATGGCTGGCCACACAATATTAGGTAGCACCATTGGCAATTTCCTGGTTTTCTCTCTGTGGCAGCAGCTCTATTTAGGATTAATCTGACTAAGCCACACAATTACATTCTTTGTGGTTGTTGGTGGTGTTGATCCATCCCTTGAGCAGCCAGAAGCGTCAGTGTCAGCTTCCACCCTGAAGGAAGCATTTCACTGTTGGATAGAGGGAGTAAGATCACGAAAACAGAGGAGCCCACAGCTGTGGAGGTGGAAAGGCAAAGTGTTGCAAAGGGTCATGAGTATAATCTCATGAAGTATCTTTATTTCACAGCTCAGGTCCTGGGCTCATGTGTTCTAGCTGCAGGAGAAATGCTATCATTGTTTCATCATATTTGGAAGTCCTCTTAGACTGAATCCCAAATTTGCAATGTGTCGCTGACACCATAACTGAGTACTCAGAATAAGACCACATCTTTCCGGGGATAAGGTAAACAGTAAGACAGTGATGTACATCAGCATGCACGTGATTTTACTGTATAGTGACTTCCTGAAGAAGTCACAACGTAGAAGCAACGTTGTGAGGGCTTAGAGATAGTGACCAAAACATTAGGCTAGCCTATTTGATTGTAGATGCAGGAGAGGTAGGCAAGAGAATAAAGATCAGAATGCATTCCAATGGCCATGTCACTGCCTTCTCTGTGAGGGAAGGTATCTGTGGAATTAACCTGCTCCCTGGTATCTGGGAGGTACTCTAGGAAGGAAGGTGCTGAGAGCTGTTTTCTGCTTCACCGATCAGGTACTGGTTCAGTCAGTTGCCAGGTGACCTTGGTTAGTGTAAGTTCAAGTTGAGTCCATGTACAGCTTTCACTTCTGCCAACATTGCTTCGTTGCTCATGCACTTACTCAGCAAACACTGGGGAGACAGTGGGAGAAGGTGGCCTGTCATCTTGTCCACTTCCTTAGTGGGGACTTTTGGTGAGCTTTCATGTAGCCCATGGTTGTTCTCACAGTCTGGTCCCACTCATAGAGTTGTACCCTATTTCCAAACCTCACCTCAATCTTTTAGTCTCATTCCTTCCAAATATTCAAACATCTGATCATGGCACTCCACATATAGAATCTGTATGGATTTAATCTCTTAGCCATCACTGTTTACAAGCAAATTGGACAGAGATCTCAAGTTCTAGTTATAATGAATGGTTCCCTGCTTTGTTTGTCACACCAGGGCTCCTAAGGGACTCTGGAACATTAGCAAACCTTTCAGCTGGTGCTAGAGTACCCTGCAGCGCTTTCTCTAAGCCTGGTTCAAGCTATTCCTTTGTATCAGTTATTCACAGGCCACCATCCTGAAGTCATAAATTTGGCCCAAGGAAGCATGGTATTAGGTCAGAAGTAGGGCAGGTGGAACTAAGATCCACTTACTCATGAGACTTATGCTTTCAGAATATGTGTATACTTTGGCCTGTAGAAAAACACTTCCCTTAGAAACTAATACACATCAGAGCGCACTCAATTAATTAATGGTGTGGCAGGCGAGATAACCCAGTCACTATGGTCAGCTGGTGTCCCATGATCTGACCATTAGTCTCTGTCAAAGTCCCGGAGAAAGGTGTTTCTCATGAGGAGAATAATGACTTGCTGAAAAGGTCATGGCTTGTACCCAAAACCGTAGGGACCGCCACATGACTCTTGATTGTGACTTGCCATGACTGTATTTAGCATCTGTATTTGCTTCATTTGACATTTTAAGTGCTATTTGTTCCAATGCGTCATATAGGCCAATTAACAGAGCTGCTTGAGCTATGGCTCATACCAGATAGAAAGTCCTCTTGGTTAGTGGGTGCTCTACTCAAAGCTGGCAGTCTTTTAGGTCATCCCATAAATGGCCAGAGAAGTGAGCACATGTATAGAAATGTTGCCTACCAAATACAAAGAGATACATAAAGATTTTGGCTTCTTTTCCAGTTAAAGGAAGTGTTAGGATAGCAATTTTAACTCCATTTTGGAGGTGCTACCTCAAATTGTCCAGACTACTAGACCTTCTGAAATTACGTATCCTGATAATAATTTGGAATTTTTTTCCTCTTCTTACATACATCGTCTTACCAAGACATCTATAATAGTATTCTTTTTGTCATGTTTGGATCAGTGCAATATAATGACACCATACAGTATGTTATCAAGGGGTCCATGGACTCAATTTTAGCACAGATCCAGGAAGTTAACACATCTGAGAAAGCTGATGAAGACATATTATCTTTGCTGGGAGGAAGCAGGAATTTTGGTGTCATGGTAGTGAACATTAAAAACTTTTTTTCCTTGGTTAATAGCTATCTGTCAGCTACTAAGGACCACATTGGTTTGCTCAAATGAAATGGCTACATCTAGAATAGCAGATACAGCTGGAGAGGCTATCTGAACAGGCTTATGATAATCCACTTCTGTTCTGGAAGACTCACCTACCTGCTACACTGATCAAAGAGTTAGGAGGGTAGGGATGAAAGATGCACCACCTCTGCATCCTCCAGGTCTTTGATGGCACGAGTGTTTGTCTTAGCAGAGGGAGTCCAAGCAATTTTACTTGTCCATTTCTATCATAATTCTCCACTGTTGAGGGAGCTGATGTGAGATTCTGCCAAATCCCAGATACACTATACACTATAGTCCAACTATACACTCAGTCCTGGTGATATAAACACGTGATAGGTTTAGGATGACCCTCAGCATATGAGTAGGTGAATTTATCTGATACTATAATCTTTAGAAGGTGGTCTCCAGGAATTAGTAGTTTAGAATTATTGCCAATAAAGGCTCAAATGATGGGATATTGTATTTTCCTTTCTCTAATGCATAGTTATTGACAAATGACCATGGTTCCAATCCCATGGTTTCTATTGGGAAAGCCAGCTTTCATGTTATTGCAGGCTTTTCCCTTCCAGGCCTATGAAAAAAAGTGACTCAGATCAGAGGACTGAATGAGGAGAGTGGCTTCCTACCATAGTGTCTCCAATCTACCCTTTGCTTCCTACATCTAGAGTTTTTAAATTACAAAAATCAAACAGGAGGACCGTACTGGGCTATCACTGTTTAGACCTGAGGGACCTCATGGTTAATTAGCCATTACTAATAATCTTGGAAAGCCAGATGATTCTGCTAGTGATGTTATTTTGCAGCTGTCCACCTTGTATTTGATCCTTAAATGCTAAAATTCAGACTCTGTGATCCCAAAATGCTGATAATTTCAATGAAGTCAGGGGATCCTATTTCTAGCAGCAATCTCTGGCTTGCAGAAAATAGTTAGGTGAGGTCTTAGAAGACCTCTAACTATGGTGGGCACAGTTTTATTAAAGAGAGGACTGGAGGCTTCTACTAGCCTTTGACTCAGTGATGACAGATCTTAATACAGTCAAAGTCATCTGAATCCTCCCACATGTCCTTATTCCAAATCTTGGGGGTCCTAGTGTTTTAGTATCAGTGTCGTTCGTCTTATCTAAGAGATTTTGCTAGCCTTTAAATTTAACTCACATTGTAAACTGGCAATGTCGACAGTCTGTGGGCTTAGTTTGGGCTATCATAGGTTTTTAGGAGATAAAACAGTTCTATAGAAAGACCCTGACTGATGGCTTGTGTTTCTAGCAAAGAATCATGGGCTTTGAGCATTCCCTTCTCTTCCTTTGGGTTGTCAAGTTCCATTAACAATAATCACCCCCATTTTCACTGTCCTTGTATTACTTCACTCCTTTTATACAGTTATAGGATGTTAGGTCTTCCATAGTCTTGCTCCAAGGAACTTTTCATTTAGGTGACCACAGGAATTTCCTCCATGAACACCAACTGGGCTTTTAGTCCATTCAGCCACAATGGGGCTAGATGCTGGTTTCCAGGTTGCCCTGTTTCCTTAAGTATCTGTTGCTCACACACATGCATACCTGATACAGGCATCTGCATCATGTGGATTCTGGGGTAGGCAGAATGATGCTGCCACAGACGTCCACATATGAATTGCCATAATCTCTGAATGTGTTAGATTGCATAGCAAAGAAGAGTTAGAATTGTAGCTGAAATTAAGGTTGCTAATTAGTTTATCTTAAAATCGGTAGATTATCTTGGAATATCCAGGTGGACTCAAGTAATCCCAAGAGTCTTTAACAGTGGAAGAGGAAGAGGAAGGTAGAAGAAAAGAGTCAGAGGAAGATGTGACAAAGGAAGAATGGTCAGAGAGAGAAAATGATGCTGGCGTTATCCCCAACTCCACCCCAGCAACACAGCAAGACCCATTCTCAAACAACAACAACAAAAATTTCTTAAAGAGAGCCTTAACCAGAACCCTAAGAGAGTTTGCCCAAACACAGTGTGTTTTCACAGGAAGGGATGCTTGGGAATTAACAGACATGCAGGCTTTCAGTGGAGGATCCACGGGGAGGATAGGAGACAGCAGGAGGGCCCTGTGTGGGGTGGCCCAGCTGAGAAAGAAAGGTATTGCTATTACTGTGATTACATTACTGGTTTCAAGATGGAGGAAAAGAGCCTGTAAAACCAGAAAAAGACAAGGAAACATTTTCTCCTCCAGAGCTTCCAAAAACAATTGCAGCCCTGTGCTGACACCTTGACTTCAGGACTTTCATTCCCAGAACTGTAAGAGAATACTTGTGTTATTTTATGCCACAATATTTGAGCTAGTTTATTGTTATAGCAGCATTAGAAAATTAAAGCATGTTCTTAGTTTCAAACACAAGAAACTAAATAGATATTTTAAGTTGAAGAGAATAATTAAAGATTTTTCAGGTAGCTCACAGGATCTCTGGGAGGGCTGGAGGACAAGCCCTGGAGGGTATGGAGCCACAAGACAGTCTTCCTGCAGGTATGGCTCGCTGAATGTGGCAACCCACGCAAGTGAAGTGGCCGCTGTATCTCACCCTGGTGGTAACAACACTGGACAGTGGACACCAAACACTGTACAAAGAGCTCTATTCTTTCTGAAAACTGGATATAGATGCTGCCATGAATCACCCTCTCCAGAAATAGATTTTTTGCAATCTTCCCTTCTTTGAGTAATTAACCTGTTTTTTTCTTTTTTTCAGCTTTCTCTGGTGCTCTTTCTAGAAGAATGGTTTTATTTTTAATGGATGAGTAATATATAGATTTATGGGATACAATGTGTTTTCATGTATGTTTATATTGTTAATGGGAATATGAATTAATACAGCCATTATGGAAAACCACAGGAAGATTCTTCAAAAAACTAAAACTAGAACTACCTTACGACCCAGCTGTCCTACTACTGGGTATATAGCCAAAGGAAATGAAATCAGTGTGTCAAAGAGACATCTGCACTCACAGTCATGGTAGGTGCCAATCAGAATAGCACAGATATAGAAGCAACCTAAGTGCCCATCAAGAAATGAATGAAAAAAAAAAATGTGGTGGATAGATCTCCAGAGGGGTACTATCTGAGTAGCCTTAGAAAACAAGGACAATCTGTCATTTGCACAACACAGATGAGTCTGGAAGATATTAAGGGTCATTAACTTCTAATCAAAACCTGGAGTCTGTGTGTCTGATTGTCTTGGCTTGAGTTTTATGCTTGTTCCATAGCTGCAAGGGAGGTTGAAAAGGTGAGGATCTAGTACATTTGGCTTCTCTAATGGAACTCCTGCTCTGCCTCCACATAAGAAGGTATGCTAGGTTCCTGACATGAGTGACTACTGTCCACCACAACGTCTGCAGCTCCAGTAGAAGAGATTGTCTCTTGGGGTATGTTTCTATCTCTAAAAGGGACTCTGATTGGGTCCTTCTTGTGGCCCCTGGAACTAATTACTGCTTCCATGACCAGGGGTTCACTGATTGGCTTTGGTGAGGATCCTTGACTGACAGTCCTTTATGGAAAGGTACCAGTACCAAAGGAAAAATTGTTCTGTTATTAGAGGAAGAGGAAAGGGAAAAGGAAAACAAGGGTCAGGTGAAAAGTCACAAAAAGAGCTCCTGATCTCAGCTACATGCATGAGTGTGGTTAAGTCCCAACTATACTGTTTGCTATTTGGCAAAGTCAAATTCACTCAGAGTTAAGAATACTGGTTCTGGTGCTGGGTTGCCTACTGTGTGTCCAGATTCTATCATTTGCTAGTTGTGTGATTTTGTTTGTTTGTTAGTTTCAATTCCTCTTTTATAAAATGGGTGTAAGAATAGTTCCTATTTCGTAGAATAGTTATGACTAATATATAAGTAATAACCGTAATGATCTTAGAATAGTACCTGGCACAAAATAATGGCATGAAAAGTAATTACTACTTACTATTATTTTAATTTAACTCAGACACACAAAGAACTTAACTAACCTTCGAATTTAGTTTCTAAAGTCTTCTTTTTGCTAATGGTGGTGCAGTGGGGGTTGTGGGAAAAGGACTAAGAATGCAAGTAGAAAACCATTTAGCTTTTGAAGATATACATTCAATTAGATTAAAATGCTAACTTCTTTTGAAGCTGCTTGCTCTCTTTCATGGGGTCCCATCCCCACCATTTCCTTCACTAATATGAATGGGGTGCAGGGAGAAGTTTAGAGCACTTTGGTGACAGGATGGGACTTGGGCCGTGCACTGTCTTCTGTCTCCTTGGGTGTCTGCTTAGAGTGGTTGGTTAGAACTTGTCCCTGGGTATCTTGCTGGTGGCCGTTTGAATTTTGCTAGCTTATGTTTTTGTTTTGTTGGTAGTGGTAGTGGAGTTTGAACTCAGGGCTTTTCACTTGATAGGCAGGTGCTCCACTACTTGAGCCTCTCTGCCAGCGAAGTATGGTTATTTCTATACTCTGCTTTCTCTTCAGATCGTGTAAATCTTTCCCCTTTTTGGAGTAGTTCTGCCTTGTTTTGCGGATCAAACTGGTATCTTCCCTGAAGACTTTAGATTCTGCCATGGACTAAACATAAAGTCCCTAATCATTGTGGCCTTTCCTTCTGAAAGGCCCATCTTCCTGGGATGCTCAAGATTTCAGTCTTGTGGTGTGACCACCCTTGGTCATTTCTATGCTACTAATCCTGCACCATGCTGAAAATGGCATGTCAAATACTAGTGTTCTTTAGGGAGTCTGATATTTTAGGTTATTCTCTTGAAGAATAAGGAATAAGACCCTCTGCACATAGATTACACCAGATCTCCCCATGTGTATCCCCAGCCAGGGTTCTGATCCTAAGATGACAGCTGATGCCTGAGCCTAAGCTTCTTTTTCTTATCTGATTCTCTTTCCTTGTCTTTCTCAGTGACCCACAGACTTTTTATTAGCATATAATAGTTGTACAGGAAGGACACATTGTGACATTTACAAAAGTGCTTACAATATATCTTAGTTAGATTCACCCCTTCCATCTTTCTCCTTTATCCCCCTTCCCCCATCTTAGAACAATTTCAACAGGTTTCATCGTTCTATTTTCATACATGAATACAAAATACTTCTGCCATAATTGTCTCCCTTCACCTTTCCTTATGCCCTCGCCCCTCCCACTGGTACCCACCCCCGGACAGGACCTGTTTTACCTTCTTGACCTTCATTTATTAAAAAAGACCATTTTTGTTAGTTTATGATAGTTATACAAGGGCTTTCATTGTGAGATGTCATATACGTATATTATTCATATATTATAGCCTGAGTTGGTTCATCCTCTCCATTATTCTCCCTCCTCACCAAGTCTCCTCCTTATGGTGACTTCAGCAGGTTTCAAAGTTCCATATTCATACTTGTATAGAAAGTACCTCAACGATATTCTCCTTCTTTCCTTTCTTCATTTACCCTCCCCCTCCCACCAGTGCCCTCCCCTTAACATGACCTGTTTCAACATTCCTGTCCTTCGTTGTTTAAGTGTCTGTTGTTTAGTTTGAATTTTGCCTTGGTATTTTACTTGTAAATATATTGTGCTCAAGTCAGTCTAGCCCCCCTCCACTACTCTTCCTGGTCCTTTTCCCTCCTATGTTGTTGAACAGTTTTCAGTGTGTTTTGTTGAGTCTTGTACTTATACAGATTTGATGTATTCCATTATTGTTCACAAAAACAGAAAGTTTTTTTATATTTTTCTTGAACTGGGAGTTATATGCTGCATTTTCTCAAACTTATTTCCATGGTTCATCTTCGACACTCCAATTCTAAGTATTTCAAATATTTCTAAGTATTTTCAGTCTGAAAAATTCCATTCCCTCTCAACAAAATGTTATCAAAACTGAAAATTGACCAGGTATGGTAATTCCAGCACTTGGGAGGTGTGATCAGGAGAATCGTGAGCTCAAGACCAACCTGGGCTACATAGCAAGACCCTGCTTTAAAAAACCAACCAACCAATCAACCAACCAACCAAAACCAAAAAACTGAAATGGAACTAACAAATATATGCAAGTTAAGACTGAACAATATCTTCTTTGACCTTTATCCATCTCCCAAAGTGTTAAATGTTCTTGATTTTACTGGGTAAGGAGTAGCAAGGTAAGTATACTAGTCATGTATGTTCAAAATATTATCAGCATTCTATCATCTGTGTAGCAGGTACTCCACAAGTGGTAGCTAATGGTCTTATTTATGTAAACATGTTTGATTAAATGACACTGATGAATTATGCTTAACTTTATGCATAGGTATTAGATTTTCTTAGTAATCTAATCACTCAGCAAATTTATATCAATAGCCTACTATGTGCTAGGAATTACCTAGTGTCCTAAAATTTGACCTAGAGTTTAGGTTAAATAGGGGACATTGCTTTTAATCATGAAAATTTCTACCAAGCACCCAGGTTCTTCAGTAAATAAACTATATAGCTCAAGATGGACCAGGCACACCAAATCTACCTCTTAACAGTCAATTTTCGGTGGAGTATCCCACTTCAATGAGATTGATCTGCCTCCTCTCTCCCCCACCCACTATGATCTAGGAACAAGTGAGTGGAGGTAGCTCTGCATGGCTTTTTGCTTGACCGTCCCCAGGCCAGCACTATCAGCAGGTTCACAGCTCTATGGA
Source organism: Castor canadensis (assembly GCF_047511655.1). Classification (NCBI taxonomy): domain Eukaryota; kingdom Metazoa; phylum Chordata; class Mammalia; order Rodentia; family Castoridae; genus Castor; species Castor canadensis. Next base: position 78,401,254 of record NC_133396.1, on the reverse strand, counting down.
TTTCCTCCTCCTTCTCCCTCAATCCTGGCCATAGCTCTGACAGGGGGCCACGGCAGCAGAGGCAGTGTCAATGACCAGGATGAATTCCACTGAATCAGTGGAAATGCCACTTAGCCCACTGCTTTGTGCAGGATTGGTGTTTGTCACTGGGGAGAAAAATGTGTTATTCCAACCAAGTAACAGTGCTCTCTATGCCTTTTTGATCTTCTGTTTTCTTTTTTCTAAGAAATAATGGTACAATTAGATTTTAAACAGTTTGTAATAAAGTCATTAAGAAAGCAACTAACAATTTTTAATTAGAAGAAAAGAACCTGGAAGAAAAGAGAGAGAGAAAGCAGGTAATTAGAAGTAGCTTGGCTATACTGTATGTATTCTGCTAGATCATATTTACAATGGTTTGTTAATAAGATAATACATCAGGCTCATATAAACTTATGTAAATTTAATTTTGCCAGTCCTCAATAATGAAAAAAAAAACACCCACTTTTTTTTTGTATGTGTGAGATAGATTTTGTGTTTTTCTTTGTGTGAAATGGCAAATTTTTTATGTTCAAAAGAAGTTTTTAGAAAGGTAGCAGTAGCTATGTGAAGATAAAATTGAAGATGCTTGCCAGTTCAGGGAAATGTCACATGGTTCCAGGTTGGCTTGTAAATGCAAGAGCTTTTCCTTGCAGCTCTTAAGAACCTACTGCAACACATTTCCCCCTGTGTGATCAGAAACTCACATAGGCAGCTCAGCAGTTGTGCCTGCTTATCCATTATGAAGACTGCTTCCTTGGAAAATGACTTCAAGTCATCTACTTCTTCTGGGACTAAGAGATGCTTGACATTCTTCAGAACCAAGATGGCTGAGATATTTCTCAATTTTCGTCTTGGTGCTTTATGCAGAAGATGGTTCTTTAAAACTCTTTTAAGTGTGTATTTGTAATCCAATCATATTTTCAGCATACTAAAAGTTCTTCTTATTTAGAGGAACTCCCAAACACATATCCTAAGCAAAAATCATCCTGACGCTCATGAATCAATTTAGCTATTTTCATGTATGTTTTTTCTTAAGGGCAGGACATGCTGCTTTATATTTCACTTAAGATATTAAAAATACTAGATTTTTTTTTTTTTGGTGGTACTGGGGTTTGAACTCAGGGCCTCACACTTGCTAGTCAGGCGCCCTACCACTTGAGCCACGCCTCTAGTCCTAGGTTCTTATTTATTAATGCATAAAGTGCACAGATCTTAATTGTACAGTTTGATGGGCTTTGCAAATGTATGTAACCTCTGTGAGAAACCCAATAAAAATGTAGAAACCTTCCATCAACCTATAAAGTTTCCTATGTGTCTGCAATTAATCATCTCCCTACCTGTCAACCAGGGCACAGATTTCTTTTATAGGTTATCTGACTCTTGAAATTTGTGTAAATTTAATACTCTCTTATGTCTGGATTCTTTTTTCTCAACAAAGTGTTTTGGATTTCTTCATGTTGTTATGGCATCTTTCTTCATGTTGTAGCATCTTTCTATGTTCATTCTTTCTGATTGCTCTACAGTATCTTACTGTAGATTATGTCACAATTTGTCAAACCACTCTCCTTTGGTTGTTTCCAGTTTTGGCTTATTATGAATAAAGCTGCTATGAATATTCATTTGTCCTAGGTAAATTCCAAGGAGTAGAATTACTGGTTCATGGAATAGGTGTATTTATAATTTATAAAGAACTAAACAATGGTTTTCCATTTTGAGCTGCATTTTTTCTCCCAGTGACAATATAGTATATATTTATACCGTAGATAGTAACACCTCAATGTGCTCTATTTGCATTTTCCTAATGACTAATGATGTGAGCAGCTTTTCATGTGCTTTTTGGTCATTTGGTTGACTTGTGTGTCTTATTTTTTCTCAGTATATTTTCAAGGTTTTTTTTTTTCCACTTAAAAAACTGAGTTATCTTTTCACATAGTTCCTTATTATAGTAGTCCACCCTTGTCTTTGGTTTTATTTTTCATGATTTCAGTTACCAATGGTGAACCTCAGACCAAAAATATTAAATGGAAAATTTCAGAAATAAGTAATCCATACATTTTAAATTGTGTGCTGTTCTGAGTATCATCCTGAAATCTTGTGCCATTCTAATCCTTCTGTCTTGGGTGCTAATCAGCCCTTTGTCCAGCTCACCCATGCTAGATGTGTGGCCCCTTGGCAGCCATCCTGGTTATCAGATCCACTGCGTGACATCACTGTGCACCTGTTCAAGTAACCCTTATTTCACTTGATGACCCAAAGCACAAGGGTAGTGATGCTGGCACTTTTATTACAGTACACTGTTCCAATTGTTCTTTTTTATTATTACTGTTAATATCTTACTGTGCTTAATTTATAAATTAAACTGTATAATAGGTATGTATACACAGACAAAAACAGAGTATACTGGATAGGATTTGGTCCTATGCAATGTTTCAGCCATCCAGTGGGGGTCTTGGAACATATTTCATATGGACAAGTGGGGAGAACTACTGTATTCTGAACACAAGCCCTTTATCAGACATATGTGTCACAGATATTTTCTCAGTTTGTAAATTATTTATTTATTGCATTGATGTGGTTTTATGAATAATAATTTTTAATTTTAATGAAGTCGAGATGATAACATTCATCATGGTTGGAAACGTTTTTCTCTTGCCTACAAAATCTTCACTTACCCTAAGATCGTAGAGAGATAGTCTCTTAAATTTTCTTCTAGAGACTTTGTAGTTTTAGCTTTTATTATCAATCTCAATTTTGTATGGTGTGAGCAAAAAATGTTTGGGCTTTTTTTTTTCCCATATGGATATTCAGTTTTTCTAGTACTATTTGCTGAACAGACACTTACCCCATTCAGTTACCTTACACCTTTGTCAATAATCAGTTTTTCATTAAATAAGGATCTAGTTTTAGAGTCTCTATGCAATTCTACTGATTTGTTTGACTATTTGTACACTAATATTATATTATCTTAATTACTGTTGTTTACTGCTTTGAAATCAGGTAGTACAATTTTAATTGTGTGCTTTTTAAAGATTATTTTGGCTATTTTCATTTTCATATGTTTTTAGAACAGATTGTTAATTCCTATTTGTAGAAATGTTGGTAGGGTTTTGAATATGATTTCACTAAGTACATAGATTTAGGGGAAAATTGCCATGTTATAGTTGGTAATTAAAATAGACTGAAACTTAAGTCTCACATGAAACATTGCATCTTTCCATTTATTACTCCTTTCCATTCTCTCAGCAATATTTTAAAATTTATTTTATTAGCATATAATAGCTGTTCAGAGGGATACACTGTGACATTTACATAAGTTCTTACAGTATATCTTAGTTAGATTCACCCTTCTATTGTTCTCCCCCCGCCCCCCCTCCCCCCCCCTGCACTTAGAACAATTTCAGCAGGTTTCATTCTTCTATTTTTGCATATGAATACAGAATACACCCACCACACTCACCCTCACTCCCCTTTCCCTTATGCCCATCCCCTTCCCTCTGGTACTCACTCCTGGAAAAGACCTGCTTTACCCTCCTGCCCTTCATTATTTTGGTATTAAGTGTATATGGATAGTCCAAGAGGGTTTCGCCTTGGTTTCAGGCCTGTATACAAGGTACTTTAATCAAACCAATCCCCTTCCCCTGCATTATTTACTCATTCTCTATCACCATGCTCCCTAAAATTCAATCATTTACAGCACAGTGCATTGTATTATATTCATATACAGTGGGATGTTTTATTATTTTTCACTCTCTAACATTTTCTTCCCCATAGTCCCCTCAGACTGACTCACTAATATAATTTTGTTCTCTCTCACTATATATATGTGCATATATATGTATATATATGATCATATACATTTAACTTATAGGTCTAGCTTCTACCTATGAGGGAAAACACCCAGCAATATTTTAAAGTTGTCACTGTAGATGTCTTAAACATATTTGTTAAACTTATTTAAAAATTTTTACAGTCTTTATTTAAAGTTGTCACTGTAGATGTCTTTAACATATTTGTTAAACTTATTTAAAAATTTTTACAGTCTTTATGATATTATAAATGTTATTTAAAATTTTTTATGTTTAAATTGCTTTCTGCTAGAATATAGAAATGTAATTGATTTTGTTATATGGACTTTTTAGTTGGAAACCCTGCAAAATTATTTATTAGTGATATTAGCCTCTTCATAGATTCCTTAGGATTTTCTATGTATCAAATAATGTTATTTACAAATGAAAACAATTAAACTTTTCTAATTTTTATGTCTTTTTTCCCATCTTATATTGCACTAATGAAGACTTCTTGTTCAAAGTTAAATAAAAGCCATTCTTACTTTGTTCCCGATCTTCGAAGAAATGTCATAGTCTTCCTCTACTAAATATAATGTTAGTACTGCTTTTGTCATTGTTCTTTTCACAAAAGTCTTTTATCATATTAAAGATGTTCCCTTTCCATTCCTAGTTTTCCAAATTAATAGACCTCTAGCTGCCATGTTGGTTTTGGTGGGTTTTTCTGCAGCACTGGGGTTTGAACTCAGAGCCTCGCACTTGCTAGGCAGGTGCTCTACCACTTGATCCAGTCCACCAGCCCTTTTGCATTGGTTGTTTTCTTGAGACAGGGCCTCTCTTCATACCCGGGGCCAACCTGAATCATGATCCTCCTATTTGTGCTTCCCTGTGCAGCTGGGGTGACAGGCACACTGCACCACACCCAGCCACAGGTTGAAATAAAGTCTCATGAACATTTTGCCCAGGCCTCAAACTGCGTAGCTAGGATTACAGGCTTAAGCCCTGAGTCCAGCCTTTCTTTTTATTGTTTTAATGAAATACCTTTAAGGTGAATTACATTCATCTCTGGCAATAATCCTTGTCTGATAGTAATATAGCCACTAAGAAAATGGTTGACTCTAAACTGCAGTCAGTCCATTTACCTTGTATGCCAATCTGTCCTCTTGCTTTGTCAGGCGGTGTTAAGTTCACTGGTGTGGTGCATGGTCATTGCCATTTTCTCAAGATTGAGCAGTATGGAGAGCAATGCAGGGAGGGCAGAAGCAGGACTCACTTGTTTGTTTTAGGTGATATGAATAGGGTGAGTGGCCTTATCTCCCTCTGGAAATATTTCTGATCTCTGCTTGCACCAAACTAGTAGAGATATCCTTCTGCTTGAGGAAGATTAAAACCCAAGTGTTTTGGGTGATTGTCAACTTGCTAAGAATTGCGGAGTTTATTTTTCTTTAGTTGTCTTTACTTTTAGGCTGGAGGCATGGCTCAAGTGGTAGAGTATCTGCCTACCTACTGTAAGCCTTGAGTTCAAATACCAGTCTGTACCACACACACACAAAAAAATCTTTATTTTCATTATTCTTACACAGTAGAGGAATTCTACAATATCTTGATTGTTTGCTTGTTTTGTTTTGGAGGATTTTATTATATTGACAGTAACAACTGCTAGAATTACAGGTGACATTGTTCAATTTTCTTTCATTTTTTTTTAAATAACTTTTTTTAAGGCAAGTTCTTGCTGTTTAGTCAAAGCTGGTCTTGAATTTGCAGTGTAGCCCAGGCTAACCTGGAACTTGTGATCTTACTTCCTCTTCCTCATGATTGCTGGGACTCCAGTGTGAAGTGCAGCCTTTTTTTTAAAATGATATTTGTTACCAGAGTGATCAGTGCAGCCATCTTGATTCTGAGATTTCTCTCCAGAATTTTTTCTGTTCTAGTGTTTCCATTTTATTCCTCTAAAACACAGGTTCTTGAAGGTTTCCCACATCACATCTCTGAAGAGATTCTTCTGGGAAGGATCCAGCAAACCTCATTCTGCCATGGGCAATTTCACAGCCACATCCTCAAAGGTCACTGAGTCCAGAAATGATGACAATCTAGTTATTTTCCTTGATGGTGACTCTAGGGTACTCATATTCTTACTTAACCTTAGCATGAAACAATTTCAAGAATTCTCTTTGCTTCTCCAGGCCTCATCTTTCTGAGGTTCCAAGCAAGAAAATCAAACTCTTACACGCTAAACACGAGAGAAAACGCTTAACTTCTTCACTACTGTGGAATTTTATTGCAGCAAGATTCATTTCTAGCTTCTGGGTGTCCTGGTTTCCTCCAGTGGCTCCTGTGGTCTCAGCAAGTCACCAGCATCTTGATTTGAAAGGTTGGAGAGTCACTGAGCTGAAAGTCCTCAGGTTGGGAGCCAGGGGAATGGCACTTTCTGTATGTTTGAAGTTCTAAATGTATGACTTCAATCAAGCCATTAAAATCTGTCCAGAAGCAAATACAGATAAGGTTCATCCTAACGTCCAGCTCATGGAATTTTACAGCGGGGTGCATTCCTGCAGGTTATCTGCTCCAGCCTTTCATGTCTCAGGAGGCTGAGACTTCAAGAAGCACGATGACTTTCCTACAGACATTCGGCCTGTGACTGCAGTGCTGGAATGCAAACCCTAGGCTATTGTTATCAGTCTAATGTGACTTTTTACTTAAATATTTAAAAAACATTTAGAAGGACTGCAAGATTCCAAAATAATGTGTCTGCACATATACTTTAGTCAATATAAGATATTAAATGATTTTAAACCATTTTTTAAATGCTGCCACATGAATTTCAAACAGTAGTGTTTGTCTTTTATAGCTGAGTTTAAATTCAAGCAAATATGTCAAAAGAGCCCTATAAATCCTTGTCAAATACAAAATAATCTGACTTAAGAATCTATCATTTGTCTCTATGATAGACATTTTGTCCTCTTTATTACTGATGTAACAATCTCAATTTTTATAGCTTTCACAGATTACAAATGTTTCACTTAATCCTCAAATTATATAAAAATAATAGCCAATATTTATCAAGTGCTTTATAGCTATTAATTTTATCTTTAACACACCCTAATTACATTATTATTCATGTTTTATAGATGAGGAAACCAAGGCACAGAGAGTTAAAGCAACTTGCTCAAGGTCACGCAGCCTGCAGAGGCGGGTCTGGGGCACTGCCCTCTGGGTTAGTTATCTTTGCAGCAATGCCTCCTTGGCGGGCAGGGCGTGGGCAGGGTGAAGGTGGAGGTTGTTCTTTATCTTTTGTTATTTTCCAGCACTATATTTACCAGACTTCTTTACCCAAGAACCCCCTTCAAGGCCATGTGACGTATTTTGCAATTCAGCACTGGCCATATCTAAGCTGTTAAAGAGAACATTTCTCAAGGTATTAGGCAAAGTCAAGATAAATTTTCTTTTAAGTAAAATGAACTAACATCTTCAGTGATCATTTCGTGACTATTGAGCCTTCAAATTCAGCAATGAAGCATTTAGACCGTGCATCTTGTTTTCTATTTCAATGACTTTTTTGGGGTGGACGGGACGAGGGTTTGAACTCAGGGTTTCACACGTGCAAAGCAGGCCACTCTATCACTTGAACCACACTTCCAGTCCTACTTTAGCAGCTTCTATTAAAAATAGTTTTTTCTTCTGTTACCCCATTCAATTTGCCAGAATTTGCCTCGGAAAAATATATATACTTATAATTTCATATAATTGTTCTTTTGCTATATGATAAAAGCATGGGAAAGTAGAAGAACAGAGATGACACCCATCTCACGGTGCAATGAGGATGGAAAGGACGGAGTGTGGGGTGAGGGACAGGACAGAGGCACCTGCTTGCAGGTGGAGATAGCAAGTTCACTGTCACACTTTATATTGTTTACTGTTTAGGGAGCTCCCACCATGTGCCAGGCACTCTGTGAACAACTTTAAGAAGCAGATATCATATTAGTTCCCTTCAATAGATGCGAAACTGAAGCTTGGGGAGGAGTCAGAAACCAGTCTCACAGCCAGCAGAGGCAGACCTTGGACTTGGACCTGGCTCTACCTGGGCACTGCCCCTAATCACCCTCCTATTTGGTTTGCAAAGCCCCTGGGGAACCTTCATGTAAAAATGTCTACCAGGTAGCTTAAAATAAAAGTCTGAAATTCAAGCTTAGACACAAAGGTGGAGGCAACTGTAGTATGGACGTAGCCTTTGAGTTGGGGATCAGCTGAAAAGAAAAAGACAATTGGCCACTTTGTATGAATTTAGGTCATAAATATACAAATCATGACAGAACAAGGCAAGGAACAGCTGTGACATTGGTATTCAGGACCAGGAAAGTATTAGTCACCTGTTATAGATGGGTTTATTGCTGCCATGTCTACAGTCATGAGACTACTCTGTTAGATTTACAGTCTTAGACCTTTCAAGAATAAACAAGATGAGTCATCAGCTTTAATCATCCATTAAGATATATGACATGAAGCTGGGTGCTGTGGCACGTGGCTATAATCCCAGAGTTCAGGTAGCTGAAGCAGGAAGATCTCAAATTCAAGATCAACCTGGGCTAAATAGCGAGACCCTTCCTCAAAAAAAAAAAAAAGAAATATAGATATATATAGATATATATGACATAAGAAAATAGTCCAGAATATGCTCGACAAGCCACTCCACTGAGGAAAACTAATTCTGAAAAGACTTTCGCTCTAATAAGGTTTTTATGGTTAAGTATAATAACTGGCAAACCAACCTATTTAGAAGGATTTCATCATACCCAATAAACTTAGACTGTACCTATAAAGCGATCTGTCTCGGGTCAGATGACGTTCACTAGTATAACAGATAAGATTGTTTCTCTTTCCTGTGCACAGTTGTGCATACATGGCAGCTGCTTTGTATACATTGACTTCACGATATCTCCTGTCATCTGGGGACAATAGCATTTGCAGTTTGAAGGGGGACAAGCACTCACTGCACACTAGTGCTGTGCAGAAAATGCAACATCGCAATCATGGCTTCCTGAAAGCACACACTCTACTCCCTCCCCCCGGCTGGTATCAAAAGCTCTGTTGCGGTGTTGGCGAGGATGCGGGGAAAAAGAAACCCTCTTACACTGTTGGTGGGAATGTAGACTAGTACAACCACTCTGGAAAAAAATTTGGAGGCTACTTAAAAAGCTGGACATCGATCTACCATTTGATCCAGCAATACCACTCTTGGGGATATACCCAAAAGACTGTCACTCCAGAGGCACCTGCACATCCATGTTTATTGCGGCACTATTCACAATAGCCAACTTATGGAAACAGCCAAGATGCCCCACCACTGACGAATGGATTAAGAAAATGTGGTATCTATACACAATGGAATTTTATGCAGCCATGAAGAAGAACGAAATGTTATCATTCGCTGGTAAATGGATGGAATTGGAGAACATCATTCTGAGTGAGGTTAGCCTGGCTCAAAAGACCAAAAATCGTATGTTCTCCCTCATATGTGGACATTAGATCAAGGGCAAACACAACAAGGGGATTGGACTATGAGCACATGATAAAAGCGAGAGCACACAAGGGAGGGGTGAGGATAGGTAAGACACCTAAAAAACTAGCTAGCATTTGTTGCCCTTAACGCAGAGAAACTAAAGCAGATACCTTAAAGCAACTGAGGCCAATAGGAAAAGGGGAACAGGTACTAGAGAAAAGGTGAGATAAAAAAGAATTAACCTAGAAGGTAACACCCACGCACAGGAAATCAATGTGAGTCAATGCCCTGTATAGCTATCCTTATCTCAACCAGCAAAACCCCTTGTTCCTTCCTATTATTGCTTATACTCTCTCTACAACAAAATTAGAAATAAGGGCAAAATAGTTTCTGCTGGGTATTGGGGAGGGGGAGAGGGAGGGGGCGGAGTGGGTGGTAAGGGAGGGGGGTGGGGGCAGGGGGGAGAAATGAACCAAGCCTTGTATGCACATATGAATAATAAAAGAAAAATGGAAGAAAAAAAAAAAAGCTCTGTTGCCTTGATCTTAAAAGGGATGAAATTAAATGCAAAAAAAATGAAGAATGTATCTGGTTATGTTCTGCAACTTCAAAATATTGGGTCTTGAATTTCAGTGAAGCCTACATAGCTTTTCAGTCCCTTCCCCCACCCTCATTAAACTAATTCATAGTGTTTTCTTCATTTCCTTATTCTTCTTCTATGATCAATTTATACAAATAATCAAAAACAGACCAAAGGCATATTTTCCCTCTTTTCTATTTTTTATTCCCTTTAAGAATTTTTATATTAGATAACACAGTTGGATGGCCACCTGCCAATGTGAAAGAAAGAACAAGAGTTTGTCTCCAACTGGGGAACTCCAAAGACTTCCTGGAGGAGTAAGCACTGGTACTGGATGCCAAGGATAAGATGGGTTTAGACTTGTCAGGATCTGTAGAGTGGGCCAGATATGTCCTTCCTGGTCTACAGATGGGGAAACTGAGGCTTAGGGAAGTTATGAGCAAGAAGCCTTGGCATGAGTTCTGGGGTGGAGGGAGGTGAATAGGAAATAGCTGTAATTCCTAATGCCAAGTACAGAGCAGGTAAGAGTGAGAAGGGCAATGAATGAGGGAGGGAGGTTTCTTTAAGAAGACTTTATATCTGAAAGTGTGTGGCTTTTTCTGTTTCTAAGAAACAACCCAAAACAAGGTTTTTACTTCCTTTCTTCTTGCTTCTCTTTTTTGGTGAGAACTGTCTTGGGTCAGAGTCCTGGGTTTCATTGTAGCTCCATCAGGGGCTAGCAAGGTGATGATAGGGAAATTATTCAGACACTTGATTCTCAATTTCCATCTGTGAAATGTGATGTCTTTTCCAAGTCTAGCATGTTCCCTGGGTAAGATAGGCATCTGGTACATGTTTGTATCTCCCTCTGTTTTTGGAGGGGATGGTACTGGGGTTTGACTGAGGGCTTTGTGCTTGCCAAGCGGATGTCTACCACTTGAGCCACACCCCAGCCCCTTTTGCTTTAGGTATTTATTGACTAGGGTCTCATGTTTATTCCCTGGCCAGCCTGGCCCTTGATCCTTTTATTTAAACTTCCAGTTTAACTGCGATTACAGGTGTGTACCACCACCCCCGGATTTTATTGGTAGAGATGGAGTTGCTTACCTTTCTGCTGAGGCTGACCTCAAACCTTCATCCTTCTGATCTCTGCCTCTTGAGTAGCTAGGATTACAGACAGATGTGAGCCACCAAGCCCAATTACGTTTGTATTTCTTGTCCTTTCTGTCTCTTTACAATCTCTTTTCCCCTCCTGCTGCAGGGTGCAGGATGAGGACAATCATTTCATGTCTGTGTGAGGTCCTCTGTGGAGCATGGGATAATTTTCCTTTGCATCTGACTCTTCTTCTTTGATCCCCTGGCTAGGTCATCCAGCTTGAAGTCGTGCTTTTCTGGGACATTTGCACATTCTTCCAAATCCTTTTTTTTTTTTTTTTGATTCCCCCATTTCTCCATTGTTTAGATCAGGCTCAAGGATCGCTACATCTAGAAAAGGCAAAACAATAAATAGTGACAGTGAAAGAGGTGGGAGCAAAAGTTATCCCTGTCCTACAAGTCTGTGCCTGTCTAGGACCTGGAAGTGCCTGGGGGAGTCACGCCATCTTTGCCTACCTTCAAAACGAAGGTTTCCTAATAGGCACACACAGCTGGATGACCCTGTTATGCTTTGCACACCTCCTTGCAGCAGAGGTGAGGTGCATTGTGGGTTAGGGACAATTCAGCACCTCTAGCTGTATTTCTTCCTCCTTCTCTTCTTTGTGAGAAATGCAAGTGAGTTTGAGTGAGGTGATTCTGGTCATAGCCTTCAATCCATCTTGTGTACAAGGAACGTGAATCATCCTGACTCCTTGCTACTTTATTTATTTATTTTTGTTAGGATATATTCATTATGGGGGGATTCGTAGTGACAATTACAATGAGACTTACATTGTACATTAGTTACATTGCCCCTGTCTTTCCCCCTCAGCCACTTCCCCACTCCACTTAAAGCAATTGCAAGAGGTTTCTTAGTTTTGTTTCATACAGGTATATGACGTCCATCTACCACATACCAACATCTTAATCTCCTTCCTTCCCCTCCTCCCTCCTACTAGTTACCCCCCCCCCCATACACACTGTACCTATTTTACAGTCCTGGTTTTCATTATTGATATTTAAGTTGATGTCCAAAGGGGTGTCTCAATGTACGCCCACTGTGGGTGAGCTTTACTTTGGTCCCTTCAACCCCTTCCATTACTCTCCCTTACCCCTTTACCTCCCACCCCCCATTTTTCAACAGCTTTCAATACACATCCTTATATCCTCCACCTTCACATCTTTTGTTATACAATATTACTGATGCTCTATCATTTTCTTTTCCTTTCCCTCTTTTTCCCAGTTCTATGGAGTAGTTCCACTGTCACAAACATGTTTACATCTGAGTTTGTATATGATCATTCATGTTTTTGTGCATATGTTTATCTTTGATCTGTCTTCCATGTATGAGAGGAAACATGCGGCTTTTGTGTTTCTAATCCTGGCTGACTTCACTCAACATGATGTCCTCCAATTGCAGCCATTTACCTTCACACCACATGTCATTAGTTTACTTGCCTCATCCCTCACAACTAACTGCACCTTGGGGTCGATTGCATGTTGCTGCTTTGGAGAGATGTTAATCCCCTATGAAGTAAGACAGTTAGGTTTGTGATTTCTAAGGCTGCTTTCAGCTTTAAGATTGTATGTTTTCCAGACATTAGATCAAGGGCAAACACAAGGGGATTGGACTTTGAGCACATGATAAAAGCAAGAGCACACAAGGGAGAGGTGAGGATAGGTAAAACACCTAAGAAACTAGATGGCATTTGTTGCCTTCAATGCAGGGAAACTAAAGCAGATACTTAAAAGCAACTGAGGCCAATAGGAGAAGGAGACCAGAAACTAGAGAAAAGGTTAGATCAAAAAATTAACCTAGAAGGTAACACACACGCACAGGAAATTAATTCGAGTCAATGCCCAGTATAGCTATCCTTATCTCAACCAGCAAAAACCCTTGTTCTTTCCTATTATTGCTTATACTCTCTCTTCAACAAAATTAGAGATAAGGGCAAAATAGTTTCTGCTGTATCGGGTGGGGGGGGAGAGGGAGGGAGTTAGAGGGTAAAGAGGGGGGGTGGGGGAATGGGGGAGAAATGACCCAAACATTGTATGCACATATGAAAAAAAAAAAGATTGTATGTTTTCACACAGTGTCACAAGGTGCCAGATTAAACTGGTAATGAAAGGCTTTAGCACATCTGAGGGAACGAGGTGTGGGAGTTGAATTGAACCCCACTCAATGTAGAGTCAAATCCTTATCCCTTTATCCCTGGTATATGAGAAAATAATAGTTAGAAATAGTGTTATTCAGATGTAAATCAAGTTAAGATGAGGTCACACTGGTGTCCATGTAAAAAGAGGGAGGGGAGAGAGAGAGAGAATACCATGCGACAACAGAGACAGAGATTGGAGTGATGTACCCAGAAACCAAAGAAAGTTAAGAACCAGCAACAACTGCCAGAAGCTACAAGAGAGACACAGAACAGATCTCTCAGAATCTCCAGAAGGAAACAGCCATCTGAACACCTTGATTTTGGATTTTCAGCTTCCAGAACTTTGGAATGATAAATTTATGCTGTTTTAAGTCACCCAGTTTGTAGGAATTTGTTAATGCAGCTCAAAGAAACCAATACATCTGGCAATGTTCAGTGTAGTTTTCATGTGCCCTGCAGTAAGACACATGTCTCCAGCAGGCGTGTGCAAGGGCTCTGGACTGTGGGACTTCTCCTGGCTCTCTCTCTCTCTATCTCTTTCTCTCTCCCTTTCTCTCTCTCTTTGGCCTGCTGGTAGGCTGTCTACCACTGGAGCCACTCTGCCAGCCTAAGCTTGGATTCTCTTGACTGGCTCCTACCACAGTCCCTCTGTGGGAGTTATTTCAAACCTAGGTTGGAACTGAGAAAAGATTTCAGAAAACAATTCTTGACTCCTTTTAGGTGATATAATTTTAATCTATAATTTTCATGTCAGAATGATTACTAGGAAATTGTTTAAAAAATCATTATCCGACAATCTCATGACAGTGTCATTTCATGCTGACGAGGTAATTTGTCCCTTTACAAAGAGTTATTTCTTGAGCAATTATTTTGGGTGCTGGGTGGCAGGCTCAGACTATTTCGGGAGTATGTGTCCTTGCCTCTTGACATGCGTCTACCTTGAGGATAACACTTGCCCGTGACTCATTCCTCTCCTGGCAGTTGGCTGCTAGGTTCATGTCTTTAGCAGACTATGACAGGAGTGGCTTGAAGATTTGCTTCGAGTATGACTCTTACATAAGGCTGGCAGAAAGGCTTGTCTTTGTTCCTTACTAAATTCTTTTCACTTAAACTGGATTTTTTTTTTTTTTTTTTTTTGGTGACAGTCCAGGAAATTCACTAGATGTGGTAAAATCTGTAATAGCCAAATATGACATTTGATAGTTTTATATGAGGCATACAATTTAAAGCTGCCATGTTTAAACTAATAGAGGCCCAAATAAAGTCACCTTTACTTACGTTTACTAAAATGCAGCTTTAACAACATTTTATTCATTTGTATGAGAAGGAATAAATAGATTCGGACTTGAATTTAATTAAAATGTGTATGTAAAAAGGCTTTCAAAATTTACAAAACACAATTCATTTTGAGGACGATGACAGATGAATTAAAATACTATTCAAATAATCCAACTGCCATCCTGTTCTCACCTTCTCCCAAAGGGACCTACCTTAAGAATCTGTTGCCTCTTGGACTGGGAGGTGTGGCTCAAGTGGTAGAGCACCTGCTTAGCAAACATGAGGTCCTGAGTTCAAATCCCAGTACTGGAGTTAAAAACATCTGTTGTCTCTCATCTCCCCATTTTTTGGCCTGGATTCTTACTCCACACTTTCCACAGATTCTGTTTCAAATCCTTGGCCAGTCTTTAAGTGCCAGTTTTTCATGCTTAGGAGGTGGAAATGGTATTTTAGTGAAATTACCTCCTAAACAGCTTCATGAACTCAAGGATCATATGTCTGAAGCTTACCGTGCCCCAAAAAGGTGCAAATGTCGTCTCTGAGATAATTCTTATCATCTCTGCTTTATATGAAGAAACTGACATTCAGCTAGGCTGAATTGCTGGTCCTCAAATCTAGAAAACAGTCGCAAACCTGTCCTGTTCCAAAGGCCCAGTGAGGGCTGGGATGTAGCTCGGTGGTACAGCGCTTGCCTAGCATGCATGAGGCCCTGGGTTGGATCCCAGCACCAAAAAAGAAAAGGCAAAAAAAACCTCTCCCCAAAGGCCCAGTGATTTAATGTCGAGAGTTGATAATTTGAGAATCTACTCTTATGAAAAATTTTAGAACATAATGCAAGCCTACTAATTAATGGGGTTATTTATATATTTATTTTGTAGCTCTGGGGATCAAATGCAGGACCTTGTGTATTCCAGGCAAGTCCCATACCAATGTGCTACACTCCTAGCCTTACGGATTTTCTTTGTTTTGGCCAATTCACAATTTAATCACTTTAGTAGCTATTAGTTACAATTTTTTTTAGGTATTTAATGGTCTGTTGTTGCTATTGTTTTTTGTTTGTTTTGAGACAAGGTCTCCTTATGTAACTCAGGCTGGCTTCCTCCTCCTGATCTTCCTGCCTCTGCCTCCCTAATGCTGGGATTATAGAGGTGAATCACCACACCTGGCTCCTTAGTGGATTTTAAAATGTAAAGAAAATCTCAAGCCAAAGAGCCAAAGGAAAACACACTTTTTTCCCCCAATAATGGCATTTTCCGGAAGCTGGTTTTCCTGCTGTCAGAGTGTGATAAAAGGCTTGAGTTTAAAAACTTGACCTAAGACTTACCTGGGTCTTGCCCAGCTGAAACATGTGTTTCATTAACTTTCAGCCAATCCCAAAGTCAGAAAGAAAAAGCAAAGAAATCCCTAAGGTCAGTAGTGTGGTGCAGATGTGTAAGCACCAAAAGATGAGCTTACCATAATTTTCTTTTTTTCTCTGTTTGAGTTCTGAGATGAAAACTGCTGGTTTCAATTTGTCTGGGGATTTCATCTCTCAGAACTGTCAAGAATTTTTGTGGCTCTGAGGACAGAATCTGAAGATAAAGTTTACTGATTTATAACTGCCTTCACATAAAACAATACCTGGAATTTTAAATGGCAGCAGACATAATAATGTTTTATACACTCAATAAATGAGAATTTCCTTCTAATGAAATTAATAATACTTAATATTAGTGTGGAACCTTTATGTTCATAACGTGCTTTCATTTAATTCATGGAGTAATCCTGTCACGTGGCTGAATTGTTGAGTTATGGAGATACCAGCACACACTCACACACACACACACACACACACGCATACACACATGCATACACATACATGCACACATAAAGACACATAAACGTACTTGCACATGTTCAGTTTTCCCTCCTGCAAAAAATACCCAACCCTACCACCTCTTTATGTCTCTCACATTTTGTTTGTTTCTAAAATTTTTTTTTAATGCTTTGTTTTTGACTTATCACACATTAACAATGTTAGGAGATTTCATCGTGAGAATTCCGTATATGCACAGTGTACCTTGAATGAGCTACCCCACTTCCTCCCTCTTTCTTTTTTTTATTACTATTACTGTGCTGGGGGTGCATTGTGACATTTACAGAAGTTCTTACAATATATCACAGTTGAATTCACCCCCTCCATCATTCCCCTTTATCCCCCCTTCTTCTTCCTTCCTTTTTTCAAACAGTGTTTGGTGAGTTTCATAAGGCTGTCTTCATAAGCTAAAGTTCTTAAAAAGGTGAAGAATTCCCACAACTGTCTTAACTCCATGAAATCAGGCACAGTCTAGCATCACGGAAACCTATTATTAATGACTTCCTTGCTGCTAACCAGAGTAGATTTCCCCATCTTGATCATCGAACGCTCTCTGTGGTTTTCGTTTCTGCTGACCAGCTCTATCTTGCTTCCATTTAGTCTTTCTCCGAAGTCTTCCTCCTGGTGCTTTCCATGACTACTCTGTTTCCTTCCCTCTGCTCTGATCATTCCTTCGGATATCTTTGCCGTTTCCTCTTTCCTTTCTTCTGGAAAATATATACATTCCCTAAGACTATGCCTATGGTCCTTTTTTCTTTTATTTCTGACCTTCCTTCTTCAATAATCTCATTTGCTTCTGTTCTTCCTCCCCCCCAACTTTCTCCGTTACCCATCATGTCCCACCCTGGACCCCCTCCTTGTTGATGACTGTATCCTCCTGCAGGGCTATGACTGCGGATCTTGGCTTTCCGTCCACAAAAAACTGACCTCCAGATGGATACCGTCTCATGTCCTCCCTTCAGTTTTTGGGAAAGAGGTGTACTTTTCACCTTCAAGACAATCCTCTCCTCTCTGCCTTTCTGAGAATAGAACCTAGCTCTACTGTTAGCTCCTCTCTACCTGGCATTTTCAACCTCTCCTTTTTGTTTGGTTTTGTTTGTTTGTTTGTTTGTTTGGAACCAGTGCCTATACTCAGTTGTCTCCAGCCATTACAAAGGCATGCCTCTCTGCAGTGTCCACTTAACTACCATATTACCTTTCTCTCATTTACCAAGGCCACAGCTCATAAATGAGGCTACAGATGCTCTTCCATGTCCTTTTCTTTAACCCTTTCTTCACTTTAGCTTTAATTTCAGACTATGGGCACAGGACTGCCCATAGCAGCCTTATCACCACACTTCTCAGCAGTAGTGGGCACCGCCCTCCATCTGCTCCCTTGGTTTCCCTTATGCCTCTCTCTCCTGCTTTGTGATCTTCCTTCCTTTCTTCCTTCCTTCCTTCTCCTTCCTCCCTTCCTCCCTTCTCCTTCCTCCCTTCCTCCCTTCTCCTTCCTCCCTTCCTCCCTTCTCTCTTCCTTCTTCCTCCCTTCCTTCCTTCTCCTTCCTCCTCCTTCCTTCCTTCCTTCTTTTCTCCTCCTCCCTCTTTCCCTTCCTCCCTTCCTTTTTTTCTTTCCTTTGGCCACTCCTCTTTCACCTCATCCCACAAACTGTCTTTGCTGTTCTTTTCCTCCTTCCACACCTCCATCTTCCCCTTTGCCTTCCCCTTGCCCCCATCCCTTTCCCTCTCTCCTCTCGATTCTTTCCATTTGGCTACAAGGTTGAATTTCATTTCTACACCATGGTGCAATGACAGCTAATGTTCTATGTCAGGCGACTCCTATAGGAATGTCTTTGTCCTTGACCTTCATGTTTTCTTTCTAGCTCATCCAGGGACAGGTATTACAAGGCAAGTGACTAAAAATGCTTATTGTAGGGATCACCTTGAATCAGTCCTAATTCTGAAAAAAAAATCAAGTAAATTGGAGCTTCAGTACTTTAACTCTTATTAATGACAGATTACTAGAGACACACCTTGTAATTGATTGGTGATTAGTGTATCACCATAACATGATACACTAGGCTGATACGTTAGGTCCTAGAAGGCTTGTTGAGTTGCTTTGGATTTAATGTGAGTGTCTTGTTATTTCTTAGAGTACTTTGAACCAAAAATTTAACTTTTTAATCCTTCAAATGATTCATTTATTTATCTACCTACTTATCTAACAAATAGTTAAAATTCTTATTCTGTAAATATCTTAGATTGGTGGGACCTTGTTCTCAAATTCCTAGAATTAAGCAATGAGAAAAATTATTTGTCTGGTCCTTGATGGTTTTAAATATCAAAGAGTATATACATTTATCTTGGGTGAAACTGGAGTGTGAACTCGGGGCTTTGAACTTGCAAATCAGACACTCTACCACTTGAGTCACATCTCCAGTCCACTTTTTGCTCTGGTTATATTTGGAGATGGGGTCTTGTGAACTATTTCCCTTTGAACCTCGATCCTCTCAATCTCAGCCTCCTAAGTAGCTAGGATTACAGGAGTGAGACATCAGCGCCTGACCAATATTCCCATATTATAAATGGCTTCTGCCAATGGGGTGGTGCATGCCTACATTCCCACCTACTTAGGAGGCAAAGGTGGAAGGGTCCAGGGCTGGTCCCAGGGAAAAAGTGCAAGACCCTTTCAGATACTATCCGAAAGATACTATCATACAGGTATTAAGGAGACCCTTCCAGGAAAAAGAAAAGTAGGTTTCTGGCAACTGGATACAATGAACTGAACAGAATGACATGCACTACCTGAGTTGCTCTGTTGAGTTACACTATCTTGGAACTTGTATAGGAAAAAGATTAGAGATTTATGTGAACCAATGTCACGTCCTGAAATGTTACATATCTGGAAGCCATCACCTCATGGAGGCTTTTAAGGTAACTTGGCATTTTGCAATATCAGTGAGTATGAAGTCTGAATGAAAAGATGGTATAGTGTTCTCTGGGGGCAAAGAACAAGTGCATATTTTTCTGATTTTCTTTTTTTTTTTCTGCACTGGAGTTTGAACCCAGGCTCAGAGCCTCTCACTTGCTAGGCAGGCACTCTTACTGCTTGAGCCACTCCATCAGCCCTTTTTTGTGGTGGGTATTTTCAAGATAGGGTCTCATGAACTATTTGCCCCAGGCTAGCTTCAAACCACTATCCTTCTGATCACTTTCTCCTGAGTAGCTAGGATTACAGGCATGAACCACCAGCATGAACTACTGGCTATTTTTCTGATTGTTTTTATAGTAATTTGAAGCTAGGCTGGCCTGTTGGGGTGGCAGGTGTGTGCCACTATAACTGGCCTTTATTGGTTGAGATGGGGTCTTGCAAACTCTTTTGCCCAGGCTGGCCTAGAACCACTGTCCTCCTGATCCCTGCCTCTCAAGTAGCTGGAATTACAGAGTGTGCCCCTCCACCTGGCAGTAGAAGCCTTTTAGAAGCAAGCAACTATGTTGTATACTTCTATCTCAAGTGCTTTGTACATAACTGACGTGTAATAAATAATTTGAAAAATACTTGTTGCATTGATAAGTAAAAGATTTATATAAAATATGTTTTAGAGAAAGATAATTCATTAACCTATTATCCAGAAATAATTTCTATCAACAGTTTAGTATAATCCAGAAGTTGACAAACCTTTTCTGTAAACAGATACATCCACCCAGCTCTGTTGAGACACAAAGTAGCCCCAGAGCAGGAGACAATGCACAGTCTGTGACTGACTGTGCCCAAGTCCAAGTGTATTTACAAAAGCAGGCACTACTTGGATTTGAACTCAGGGCCTTGAACTTGCTGGGCTGGCACTCTACCACCTGAGCCACACCTCCAGCCCAGGTGACCCATACTTTAAGACGCACATACAAACTGCCCAAGAGAGGGCAAAGATTGGCTCTTGAGGGTAGAAAAATTCTTTAGTTGTTTTAGTGGTTTGTGCCTTTCTCTAAAGTTCAACTCTATCCAACAAAATCTCACTTGCATATTGAATTTGGATTAGGTAAAATGTCTAAAATTGTCCTTAGGAAGACAATAATGAAAACTCTGAGGAAGACAGCTGTAAGACGATGGCCCTTCGTCTTTGATTACACTATTATTTCAACTCTAAACTTTGTAGATAACTGACAAACCGATGCAAACGCCAAGCAGCTCTCTCCTCCAGACTTGCAAATGCCTCTGTCCATTGATGGGTGACTCCTCCCTGTCCCCAGTCTTGTGTTCATGTGTAAACTTATTTCAACCTCCATTTGTTCCATGCAAATTTGTGGTTCTTTGATTTCTCTTTGAATTGGTTGTAATATCTGCTTGTTTTCCTCAGCTAATAACTAATGAGTTAAGTAAAACTTTTGACATGTGTTTATTTTATATCCGCATGAGACTTTTAAAAACTTCACCCTTTTAAAAGCATCATTTGACAATTTCCACTGGCATGGAACAGGTTTTTATTACTTGACAATATATCAAAAATCTTTCCAAGTCATTACATATTTTAAGGATTGTAACTACTCCATTAAATGAACATACCATATTTTAAAGAATTTATGTTTTATTGCTAGAAAACTATGAATAATGTTTGGTGACCAAGTGCAGATGGCTCTTTTAAAAGCATGGAAAATATGGAAAGTCACGAAGAGCCTGTTACTTAATGTTTTGGCCAAGTGCTTGTTTGCTTTCAGCTCCAGGCTGACTTTTTGGAGGACATGGGCCAGTGGACACAAAGGCCAGTGCTGTTCTCACTGCTCTGTTTGTTGACAGAGGTCACATGTGTTGCCACTGTGAATCTAAAGATCATTTGGAGAAAGGCACTAAGCCCTGGCCTCAAGAGAGGTCCACACAAGGTTTAGGACATTTGGTACACGTTGCTTATTCTCTTGGCTCTGACGACCTGGTCAAGAGTCTGGTTTGGCTACAATTTATTTCAGGAACATGGAATCACTACTGTTTGCCTGAGTCTCACATCTACTTTGCCAGCAATTCCTAACCTTATCTTACCCTCTTAGTGTACTGCCAATAACTTCCAGTCCTCACTATAAATGTCTTATGTTCTTTATTAAATTTAATACTTCAGCCATTTTGGAAAGAATAACTTTTATAACTTCTTTTTTCTTTGGGAAACCAAATAAATAAATGTTTCATACATGGAGAAAAAGGCAAAAGAGAAAATTTTTAAAAAGAGTGAAGGTGGACCTTAGCTACAGAACCAGAAAGTGAGACAAAAGATAAAAGACAAGCCCTCTTAAAATGATCTGTGCTGGTGTACCCAGTGTAGTACTTCTCCTCAGTCTGTTAGGAAAGATATAAAGTATGACTCTCTCCAGATCAACCAGTATTTTATAAAATCGTGCTAAATGACTTGCACAGGCTAGAAGCTGATATGGATTTCTGAATTTTAAATGAAGGTTATTCTGAACTTTTCACTTGTAGAAAAATCTACTAGAATTAAGAGAAACAATCCATTCCCTTAGCAACCTCTCTGCTTACAACAGCATCTAAATTAAGTACTTGCTTTTTAAAAATGTCATCTTTATCTTTATTAATTAAATGCATTTTGCAAATTAATAACAAAATGGCAACTCCAATTGAAGAAATGAGATCTTACTCACAGGTGGAGTCTTAAAAAGCCGATCTCACAGGAGTTGAGTAGAATGGTGGCCAGAGACCAGGAAGAATGGGGTGAGGGAAAGTCAATCAGCAGGTGCTGAGTTAGAGTTAGGTCGAGTTAGACAGGAACACGAAGTTCTGGTGAGCTGGGGCACAGCAGAGTGGCGTAAGGAAGGTCAAAATGCGTATTACAAGTATCCATGACCTCACTAACCATCAAGAAACTGCCAATTACAATGTCTTCTTAACATCTTTACTGTTACTAGGTGCACAGTTCAGTGGCATCGTGCACCTCCACATTGTGTGCAATTGTCACTACCATCCATCTCTAGGACTCTCTTGTCCCCTCAGCAGCTGCCAATCACCATTCTGTTTTCTGTCTTTTATTTTATGGTACTGGGGCTTGAACTCAGGGCTTCGCACTTGCTAGGCTACCACCAGCCCTCTAGGTGTTGGGTATTTTCAAGATAGGGTCACGAGAACTATTTGCCCAGGCTAGCTTTGAACCGAGATCCTCCTGATCACTGCCTCCTGAGTAGCTAGGATTACAGGTTTAGCCACTGGTGCCCAGCTGTTTTCTGTCTTTATGAATGTGACTGTGCTAGGTACTTATGGAAGGGTGATCAGACGCTATTTGTCCTTTTGTGACTGGCTTATTTACTCAGCTTCATGTTCTCCAGGTTCATCCGTGTTGTAGCATTCATCTCAATTTCCTTCCTTTTAAAGTTGAATAATATTCATTGTGTAGTTACACCATCAACAGCAAATCTGTTGAAGGATGCTCGAATGACATTCACCTGTTTGCTGCTGTGTCTCGTGCTGCTACGAGCACAGGTGTCCTTTCTTTCAGTTCCTTTGTATATATACTCACAAGTGGAACTTTTGGTCCTAAGGGATTTCATTCTCTACCTCTTGAGGAATTGAAGAGATAGAAACTGTTTTCCAAAGCAGTTTTACCATTTACCGTCCCTCTTACGGTGCACAAGGGTTCCTGTTTCTCCCTTGATTTCTGGGTTTTTTGTGGGTTTTTTTGCTGGTTGCCATCCTAGTGGATGTGAGGCAGTATTTCACTGTGGCTTCAGTTGGCATTTCCCTAATGATGAATGATGTGAGTATCTTTCTATATGCTTATGGCATTTCTATCTCTTTGAAGAAATGTCTGTTCAAGTCCTTTGTCTACGTTTAAATCAAGCTGTTTGTTTTTGTTGCTGATGTTGAGTTTAAGCACTTGCTTTTAAATTTTTATTTTAACTGATACACAAAGGCATAAAATTGTACATATTAATGGGATACTATGTAATGTTTCCATACAAGCAGATATTCTGTGATGCTTAAATTGAGTTAAACTAATCTGTCTCATCAAGCATTTGTGATTTCTTTATGGCCAAAATTCTCTCTTGTAGCTTTTTGAAATGTATCACGAGTTAGTTTTATCTACCGTCACTCTTCTGTGCCAGAGCTCACCAGAACTTTGTGCTCCTGTCCAACTCGAACTCAGCACCCACAGATTACCCTTTCCCTGTCTGCTCTCTCCCCCAACTCTCCCTGGCTTCTGCTCACCACCATTCTACTCTTAACTTCTATGAGATCAACTTTTTAATATGCCACAGAGAGTAAGATCATGTGGTACTTGTCTGTGCCTGGCTTAGTTCCAGTCATGTTGTCTCAAATGACAAGATTCTATTCTTTTTGTGGCTGAATAGTATTCCATTGTGTCTATGTATCATATATTCTCTATCCTTCACCTGTTGAAGGACATTTAGGTTGCTTCCATGGTTGGGCTATTGTGATGCAATCAAGTGCAGGTGTCTCTTGGCCATGCTGATTTCATTTGGATATAGTCTCAGTAAGTGGGATAGCTGGACCATATGGTTCCATTTTTAATTTCTCTCTCTCTCTCTCTCTCTCACCCACTTCTCTTTCTTTCTCTTTTGTTTTGATACTAGGCTGTGTAGCCTAATCTGTCCTTGAACTCGTGATCCTCCTGCCTCAGCCTCCTGAGTGTTGGGATTACAGGTGTGTTCCACCACATCTGGCTTTATTTTTAATTTCTTGGAGAACCTCGTAATGTTTTCCATAATGTCTGTATTAATTTTCATTCCCACCAACAGCGTGAAATGTTGCCCTCTACATCCTCGCCAGCACTAGTCATCTTTAATCTTTTTGATAATAGTCCTTCTCACTGGGTGCTGTGACATCTGATTGTGATTTTGATTTGCATTTCCCTGATGAATAATGATGTTGAGCGTTTTTTCATATACCCGTTGGGCATGTGTATGTCTTTTCTTGAGAAATGTCTATTTAGGTGTAGGACCATTTTAAATCAGGTATTGGAGGGTTGCTATTAGGTTCTTGGGTATCATATTCTGCATATCAACCCTTTATCAGATGTACAGTCTGCAAGGTTGTCTCATCACTCTGTTGATTGTTTTCTTTTCCCTTTGCTGAGGAATATCTTTTGAATTTTATGTAATCCCATTTGTTTATTTTTGTGTTCTGTGATTTGGGGAATAAGAGTTTTTTGATGGAGGGTCTCTGTGTTTCCCAAGCTGAAGAACTTGCTTTAATGTGTACAGGTAGATTAAGTTGAATAAACTGAGGACCAAAGGAATTTTTTCCATACAACATCCAGAACATTTCTAGAATGATTTATAAAATTACTAAGCTGATGATTGAGAGAACTCCATATAAGATATAAAAATAATACAACTTTCTTATTTACAGATAAGAAGATCCTGTGAGATCACTTGTCCACAAAATTCAGCCCAGCTTACCCTGTAAAAGTGGCTGATCTTCTTCTATTAAGCATCTGTTCTACTAAGCTTAATTTATAATTAATGTTTGTGGATATGATGAGGTGTTTGTTGACTGAAATAATTCTGTAGTATAGCAGGTCAGTGTTATCAGGTGTCAAAGTAGGCTTGTGTCCTTGGATGTTAAAGAGATCATCTCTGTCAATTTAGGTTTCAACAAAGGGTCCTTGCGAGGATGGTATTTTAGTGTCCCTGTGAAGATGCTAAAAGTGCTATCTTGTCTTTAAATTGAGGGAAGTAACATCGAAGGGCACTAGAAACCACAACAGGCTTAGTGACCACATGGTGTGACTTTAAGCATTGGAGTTTAACATACTTTAAATCTGAACACTTCTCTACCAGTCAAAGTCTGTTCTCATGTTCATTCTTTATCCAGCACTTTCCATGCAACCAGACCAATCTCTTCTTTGTCCCAAGCACACCTTACACTCTTATGGCAGATATGCATCCCAGGGCAGGAGATGTGAAATTACTGTGACCTTTCTAACAACTTGACTTCCATCTCAAATCATCATCTCTCAAATTTTGGTAAAATTATACTTTTCTTGTACCCAGGTCATAGATGTTTAAGGTGAAGAAGGTCTCAAGCCTACATTTCCTAGGAGTCCTCTGTCCAGGATATCTTTTTCTCCCTCCTTCCCCTAAGCCTGGAGAATAATTTTGAGAACCCCAACTGTTTTCTCCATACAATGGGTCCTTTCCATTCTAATAAGCTAAATTTTTGAAAGTCAAAGATCAGAAGGAAACTACTGTTTCTCTCTTGTCTCTGCTGTTACATATTTTCCCCAGGCAAAGTTATAATGGTAAAGGTCTGGGGAGAAGGTGGGGAAGAGACACTGGGGAGTCATCAGTTAACATCAGGTTGTTCAGGCTTAAGATATTTAGCCTTCCCCTTTTCACTGATCTTACTTTTCCTCTTAGCTTTGGCTAAATCTTCCTCTTCCATGTCCTCTTTTTCTTTCTCTGCTACAGCCCATATAATTTATACCATATCATTTAACTAAATGCCTTCCAATTTTTGTAGGACCAAATTGTTTCAGGCTAGAATATCTGAGGCATTTCTGCCGGAGGTTCATTGACCCCAAAAGTTCTCATAGTATGAGTTCCTGAGTCAGCAGCGTAGGCGTTGTGTTATTCATCTTTTCATTACTGTGACAGAATACCTGAGATAATCAACTTAAAAGAAGTAAAGGTTTATTTTGGCTCATGGTTTCAGAGGTTTCACCCATAGAGCTTGGCTCTGTTGCCTTTGGGTCTACGGCTGCACTGTATGTCATGGTGAGAGATGTTCACCTCATGGTGCTCAGGAAGCAAATAGAAGGAGGAAGAGGAAGGGACTGGGTTCTTAATATCCTCTCCAAGGGTGCACCCCCAGTAACCTAACTTCCTCCTTCTAGGCCCCACCTCTTGAATGTTCCACTACCTCCAAATACTGCCATAGACTTGGAGCCAAGTCTTCAACACATGGGACTTTGGGGGTAGATTTAAGTCTCAAGATTCAAACTATAGTGAGACTCAGGTAGAAACTTGTTAAAAATGCAAATTTTTAAGTGTCTCTGTAAACCTACTGAATCATAAAGTCTGGGATGAGGCACAGAACCTGTGTTTTAACAAGCCCTGCTAGAAGGGTGATGCACCATTCTAGCTTGCAAATCACTGATTTAACTTATATTACTGATGGACGCAGAATCTAGCTTGTAGAGACTATCTCAGTGTTTGAACATCTGTTGTCTATACTTGAATGTCTCCCAATGACAGACACTGAGAACCTTTTCAGCATGGCTGTCTGAAAAACTTTGACTTATCGTAATCTAACTCTGACGTTTGCTAACCCTTTGTATTTAGCTCAGTGCTAAATAACTCAAAACTTCCTTCCGCATGATTCAGTATTACTGTTATTTGCTTTTCTTAGTCTTATCTAGACTAAAAGTGGCATGACTCTTTAGTCCCTTTTTGGTCTTGTGAACATATTTCTGATCATAACTCTGCTATTTTTCTCTGTAAGGAATTCTGCAGAGAACTGAATGCTGTTGTCCATGGTCTGACAATCTACACTGGAGTGATTATCAACTCCTTGCTTCTGGGTGCTACACTCCTATTAGTGCAGGCTAATGTGGTCTTAGTTAGTTAGATTTGTGTACCACATTGTTTATTCATACAAAGCATTTTGCCAACTGGAGTTCTTTGCTGTTTTCTACCTCCATCTTGGTCTTTTATACAGATACTGTGCTACTTCATATCTCTACTCCATACCTGTGGGGACAGTTCCTTAGGTGTCGTCTTCTGTTATTATTATATGTCCACAGATTGACTCCTTGACTATCTGATATTTAACAGACACAATCCACTTTGGAGAGGGAATATAATCTCCTATACCTTTGATACAGTAAGTACTCAATAAACACTTCAGAAATTTGTATTAATGTAGTGATGTCAGTGTTCAGATTAAATGAGGAAGAGCATGGTTTTCTTGGCTCTATAAAAGGTGATCCTTGCTACTAGATTCATTATTCTAGACCTTCAAGTTATGACTAAATGTAAAATTAAGACATCACTTGTTTTATAGTAGGAAATATTGCTCTTCAGTGTTTATATATATATAAATTTGGAAATATATGTGCATAAATATGCATTAAATGTATATATATATCCTCATTTGTCAGTATTACAGTACCTAATTTACACCTATATAAATACATCTCTATGTAACACATATACATGTATATTACTTTTTTTCCTCTTTTAAAGATTTGTTAAGCCTGACAGTCTCTGTGTTAAGAACATTTCGATAAGTTTTGTATTTATATATGCATTTCAGCTTACCCTGGAGTTAATATGTATAGAACATGCCAGGTCTTATGGAAAGTTTTCATGGACTCTGTACTCTGTGGGTTATCTCCAGCTCTGGGCTGACTGGACGCTGGGAGCACAAGGTAAGGGCTTCACCAGTGCAGGAAGCCACATGGCTCTGTTTCTCCTGCAGCCCACAAACACTGGCAAGTGTGGACCCCTACACATGACTTCCATGGGTTCTAATCTAATCTCCTCTCTATCACTAAGTAGTGCTGAGTTTCAGAGTTGCTAGCAGTATATTAAACTTTTCTGCCACAGTCACCTTTTAAGCCATTGGCTTTATATTTCACTGGTGAAGAATTCTGTATATTAAGATGCTGTCAGTTATAGAATCATAGGGACCTGTTTTGAATCTTATTTTGCAAAAACATTCCCCCATTATATTTCAATTTCCTTATCTGAAAAAGGGACCTAATAGTGCTCACCAAATAAGATTATTTGAGGAATAAATGAAGTGACACTTGAAAAAGGCCTAGAACATAATTGTAACATAACATGACATTATTACCATTTTAGTGGGGTTATCCAATGAGAATAAATTTTGGCACAATTATAGTAAGAATAGCAGCTATTTAAAAGCATAGCTCTGGTATTAGAGATATCAGGTCAGCTTGTACCAAATTTTCTTTTTCTGGGGAGTACCACTTATTTGGCTCTTCTCAAAAAAGTGATGTATATGTGCTTATGTAGCAATATAAAAATGCTTGTAGAAACCAATGCTTAATAAACAAAAAGAATACTATTGGATACACAATAGAACCACATTCATGGTCCATGTTATATGAAAGATATGGCATAAAGATGAAGAAAACACATGAAATATTGATAAGTGATGTTGCCAAATAGGATTTTACTTGGCCAGACAAGGACAGCCCCTCTCTATGCCCTTGGTGTATATGGGTGCTGCTTGATGTGTATAGAATAGGGGGAGTGAAAATGTATTTCCACAAAGTGACAAGAAACTTATAGGACTAAAAGTGATTGG
This sequence comes from Castor canadensis, assembly GCF_047511655.1. Lineage (NCBI taxonomy): Eukaryota > Metazoa > Chordata > Mammalia > Rodentia > Castoridae > Castor > Castor canadensis. The sequence continues at coordinate 78,372,704 of NC_133396.1, read as the reverse complement.
GACCCTCATCTCTTCCTTTTTGAGATTTGATATTGTGGAAACATCTCTCACAGACTGAGATGATCCTAGATAAAATTGTTGGTCAGAAAGGAGCCCAGATCTCTCTTTTCCTGGTAGAAACTTGCCATGCAAAAAAGGTCTTGGTTGTACTGGGGAAAAAAAATTGGAGGCTACTTAAAAAGCTTAACATTGATCTACCATTTGATCCAGCAATACCACTCTTGGGGATATACCCAAAAGACTATGACACAGGTTACTCCAGAGGCACCTGCACACCCATGTTTATTGCAGCACTATTCACAATAGCCAAGTTATGGAAACAGCTGGATGCCCCACCACTGACGAATGAATGGATTAAGAAAATGTGGTATCTATACACAATGGAATTTTATGCAGCCATGAAGAAGAACGAAATGTTATCATTCGCTGGTAAATGGATGGAATTGGAGAACATCATTCTGAGTGAGGTTAGCCTGGCCCAAAAGACCAAAAATCGTTATGTTCTCCCTCATATGCGGACATTAGATCAAGGGCAAATACGACAAGGGGATTGGACTTTGAGCACATGATAAAAGCAAGCGCACACAAGGGAGGGGTGAGGATAGGTAAGACACCTAAAAAACTAGCTAGCATTTGTTGCCTTTAACACAGAGAAACTAAAGCAGATTCTTTAAAAGCAACTGAGGCCAATAGGAAAGGGGGACCAGGAACGAGAGAAAAGGTTAGATCAAAAAGAATTAACCTAGAAGGTAACACCCACGCACAGGAAATCAATGTGAGTCAACTCCCTGTATAGCTATCCTTATCCCAACCAGCAAAAACCCTTGTTCCTTCCTATTATTGCTTATACTCTCTCTACAACAAAATTAGAAATAAGGGCAAAATAGTTTCTGCTGGGTATTGAGGGGTGGGGGGGAAAGGGAGGAGGCGGAGTGGGTGGTAAGGGAGGGGGTGGGGGCAGGGGGGAGAAATGACCCAAGCCTTGTATGCACATATGAATAATAAAAAAATTAAAATTAAAAAAAAAAAAGGTCTTGGTTGTGACACGTATCATAAACAGGAGTGTACATAGTTATAGGAGAGGCTGGCTGAGGGTTGCCCATTTCATTCTCACAAAACTCTACAAGGCAGATCCTAGTATCATCCCAGTTACAAAACTTAGGCTTAGAAGTTAAGAAGCTTGTCTGAAGTAAGGGGACAAGGAAACAGCTAAGAGCTGGGACTTGAACCTCACCTGTCCCCAGGACACTTGCATCTCACCTATGCCCATGTGCTGAGATCTTTCTATGGCTTTTCTTCTCCTCAACATTCAGCTCATTAAAGAAAGAAATACACACTGAATCCTTAGCCCCAGATTTTTCAGTGAGAAAGGTACTGGCAGTTAAGAGGAAGAGAACTCAAAGATTTCCCAGCCTCCAGGAGGACAAAGTTATGTGATGTAGGAGTCAAAAATAAGAATTCTCAAGATGATTGTCTAGGATTCATGATCATTGTATGGCTAGCCATCTATCAATGTTTTTTTCCTATGCCAACTTGATTTTTCCAGGACATAATGATCTCATCTGTAAGGTAAAAGGGTTGTACTGAGTCATGATTGAGGTTCTTTTTTTTATGTTCTGATGTCTGTGAGTCCTGGAATTTCTAAGCTTTTCTCTGGTATTTAACCTTTGGCCTTAGTTTCTTTAGCACTATGATCAAAACTAATCTACCCAACTTCAAATGCATGTGACAGGTCAAGGAGCCCAGACAAAGCACTTAAGGAAGGTTACGAAGCAGGAAGCAAGGCAGCAAAAGGTTTTACAGCTGTATATTGAAAGGAGCTGAAAGGAAAGAATTCAGGATCTCAGAAGCCAATGGCTATTTAGCAAAAAAGGCTGCAGCTTGGAAAACACTTTCAGAGGGATTATCTAGAGAAATGAATGAAATTTGGTGGTGCCCCGGATGTAAGCTGTGATTTAGCAGAAAGGCTTAGACATCACAGGGGCAAAGTTGGTGGGAAGGTTGTCTGGCTCTCTTATCTCACTGGCCAGTCCACTCTCTGATATAGCTGCTATCACCATCACCAAGAACTCTACTTACATCCACACAAAGCCTTCTTAGCCATAGTTCCACCAGACCAAAGAACTGATACTAATTAAGAGAAACATTATTTAAAAAACCACCAAAACGGTGTTCAACAAACTTTAGAGTATGTTTCTGGCTTCCATGGAAAAAGCAACCACTTTCTTATCCCTTCTTCATTCTCTTCCCCGTCTTCTTTCTTTCTCATCTGCTCACTTCTTTCTTCTGCCTTTCTCCCCAGTTCTTCTTCCTCACCTCTTCTTTCTTTTCTCCTATTCCTTTGACATTTTATGGATCATTAAGCTTAAAAGTCTGTGTTGGGTGCTTTGGTGAACAGAAGAAACATAGGCTAACCTTCCTAAATTGCTGCACAGTTAGCAAAAGAGACAGACACAGATGAGACTGTAGGAATTACAAGGTAAATTACTCCCAGGCTTCTTTTCTTCTCTTCACTGCTCCCTTCTCCAGACAGCCCAATCCTCAAATCTGTTCCTATTCTCTCTTCCTCCCTTCTAATGCCTGTTAAAAGGAGAAGACATCTAAATACCTAATGATTTTCCCTAAACAGGGGGATAGGGTCCCTCTTAAGTTTCACTGTGTCATGCCAAGAAAATTCCAGATATACGATCAGTTGCCAGCTAGGGCTTCCTTCTCTTTTTTCTTTCTTGGCAGTACTAGGGGTTGAACTCGGGGCTTCGTGCTTGCTAGACAGGCACTCTGCCTCTTGAGCCACACCTCTAGTCCTTTTGGCTCTGGTTATTTTGGAGATAGAGTTTCACTTTTTGCGCAGGTTAGCTTGGACAGAGGTCCTCCTATTTTTAAAACCTCCCATCACGTCGGGGATGACAGGCCACTATGCCCAACTTTTTTCTGATGAGATACGATCTCATGAACTTTATGCCTGGGCTGTCTGAATCTGCGATCCTCCTGATATCAGTTTCTGAAGAGCTAGGATGACAGGTGTGAGCCACCTGGCTTTATCAAGTGTGTACCTTATGCGTGTTATCTCTAACTCTTGTGCTGTCACCCTGCCCAGCGTCAAATCATAGATGGAAACAGTCAAGACTGGTTAAGTGCATGCTGCAAAGTTAAATAACTAGAGGCAAAATCTGGACATAAGTCCATCTAACTCCAAATCCAAATTCTTGTCACTAAGGGTAAGTTCCACGTAGTCATTTTACTCCTCTCTAAAGGAATTCTACTTCCCAATTTTTAAAAACCCAAATCCTAAAGCAGGGAAAGCACATGTTTCAAGCCAGGCTACAGCTTTGGGACACATTGGGTTCCTTTCTACAGGAAACAGAGTCCAGGATCTTCTTTTGGTATCAATTGCAAAAACTCCACTATGATAGTGAATTAAAAATGTAATCACTAGAAAAATTCCCTGAGTGGCATAATTTTTTAAGGTTAAGACTTTTTCCTCTTAAATATGGATTAATGCTTAATTGTAAGAACATACAGCCTTGTATGCACTAAAGTTCATTGTGCAAAATGCATGTGGATTTATAGGCAAAAGGCAATTTAATAAGAATAAAAGGCAATTTTTAAGGGCTCTTGCTGTTTGGTATTATGCACCAATTCAATGGGTAATTCATTAGAATTTTAGAAGCTTCCAGAAAAAGAATCCCTTTTAAAATAGAATTTTAAAAATAACATTGTAAAGGTTATAGTTCAAAAGATAAAACTGATGTGTTACTAATTTTTTTGTATCTCAGCATTGATTTTATCACCCTTGCTACATTAATATTCATTTGTCATGGGACTATTTTGCCAATATGTTACTGGTATTACAAAATAATAGTCAATAGAACAAAATTTAGCATTGAATTGAAATGAATTTTAATAGGTTATGAGATTAATTTGTTCTCCTTTTGTAATGGAATTTGCATCGATTATTGAGTGAACCGGTGCAGGTCATGTGTATATTACATAGTATCTCATGGCATGTCTACATGGTGCACAGATTTTGGTAGCGGTGTTTAAACCGTAGTTCCTTTAATCTTCCTGGGTGTTAACTCTTTCATCTGTAGGTTCAGATTATATTGCATCAAAATAATGTCTGGGACGTAGCTAACATTTAATATGGGCTTACCATTACAATGAATCCTACCTTAAAACCAGGTAAGTTGTTAATAATATTGTCATTATTTATGGTGACTGAACATAAATCCACCACTGGCGAGAATGTTATATCTGTCTAAATGCATAGCTCCAGTCTCTTACCTACTTTATCTTAGAGTCCATGAGGGAAATTTAGAGTGGACTTTGGCAAACACTTAAAGGATAAAATCTAGAAAGCTGAGAGCAACATTCAGGGCTCTGTTAACCAAGCTCTTAATTTTCAATGGTTTTGGCAAATTCTGACTGTCAGGGATGGTCATGAAGAAACATCAGTTCTTTAACCAAATAAGCTTCGAAAATGCAGCATAACACATTCTCCCTGTTCCTGGCAATTCATGACACTGATTTATATAACAAAGGCTTCTAGATGTCATGCAAAAAAAAAAAAGTCTATTTTAATTTTATTTCACCTAGTTTTTATCAAACTTAATAATGAAGCCATTTTTGAAATATATCACCCCCGAATAGGTGATATAATTAGCTTTCCAAGGACTATACCTAGAAAAACGTCGATTTAGAGAAAAACTCAAACTCAGCTACTGTTCCCAGATTTTAAACATTTTTATTCACATTAAGGCATTTAAAACAAATTGTGTTAACAAATGGCCTCCCAATTTACTTTTCCGTATAGATTTAAGTGTCAACTATGTGGTAGGTAGTGACTGCATAAAACCTAGGATGACAGCATGCTACGTATATTTTCATTTAATTTTTATGAAACATTTTAAGACTGTGTGTTTATGTTTTATGTATATTTCTTATGAATTTTGAAGACCACAAAGGTGAATCTGGGGGAAATTACCATGGGAGAAAAAAATCACATTAGGATAAATTTGCATCCCATAATATAGGCTTTGGAGGTACTAAGCCTTGTTTAAACATTGTCTGTTGCTTTGTGTTAACAGCACTCAGCATGCACAAGAAACACTTGCCTGTCGGGTACAGTATAATTTATGTTTTATAACTAATTCTTTATTACCTTATATTACTACCCATCAGCATAATAAGTTGTCCCCAAATTTAATAGCTTAAACAACAAACATTTATTATCTTACGTTTGGTGGGGTCTAGAACTGGGCATGACTTATCTGGGTCCTCTGGCTTCAGGTCTGTCACAAGATTGCAACAAAAGTGCTGATGGGAGCTGTCATTACCTCCAGGCTCAGCAGGTGGAGAATCCTCCTCCAAGGTCACTCAAGTGGTTGTTGGCAGGATTTAGTTCCTTGTGACTATTAGACTGAGGCCTTCAGTTGTTTACCAGCTGTTGGCTGGAGGTCTCTGTCAGTTCCTCATCACATGAACCTTTATGTAAGTCAGCTCCCAACATGGTGGCTGGCTTTCACTAGTTTAAGAAAGTGAGAGAACAAGAGAGGGTGGGCAAGATGGGAGCCAGAGTCTTTTCCTACCTTGGGTCAAAGTGAGGTTCCATCACATTTGCGACACTGTGTTTGTTAGAAGCAAGTTACTAGACCCAGCTCATAGTCAAGGGGAGTGAATTATTCAAGGATATGAAGGCCAAGAAGTGGGGAGTGTTGGGAGCCATATTTGAGAGTGCCTATCACACAGTAAGAAGTGGTGCGTGGAGTGGAGTTGTTCCATCAGATGGGTCTGGTACTTAGGAATGTGTTGATGGTAATCTGATTCTGAGGTTGTAAATTCATGCACTGAAATACAAATAAAATATTGAACAATGAGATGGTAACAATTGGACTTACCTCAATCCTATGAAAGAGAACACTGTATTTATTTAGAAAGAATGCTTTGATAATCCCAGGTTAGGGAAAAGCAGATCTCCACAAGGCAAAGGTCAGTGTTTTGTGTCCAGGTTGAAGCCATAGAAAGGAGTCCCCAGTTTGAAGCTGTGGAACTGGTGGGCCCAATTATATCCGGTCCTAAAGACAGAAACTGCTACTGATAATCTAGATTGCATTTAATTGCAGTATTGAAGATAAAAATAATGCTGGAATTTATTGCTGAGAAGGGGATCACCTCAAAACTTACAAGCTTAAAACAATAAACATTTGTGGCCCACAGTTTCTATGAGTCTGAATCTAGGAGAGGTCTAGCCAGGTGTTTCTGGATCCAAGTGGACAGGTGAAGCTTGACTCAGGATGTCAGCAAGGTCTGCATTTATCTGAAGGCTTGCCTGGGACATGGGGGTTGGGGTGGGGAGACCTGCCTCCAAGATGGCTCACTTACATGGCTGTTGGCAGGAGGTCTCGGGTCCTGGCCACTCGGGCCTCTCCTTAGGAGTGTCTGAGTATACTCATGCCATGTCATCTGGCTTTCTCCAGAGTGACTGATCCAAGACAAAGAAGCAAGGAGGAAACCGCAAAATCTTTTATGATTTAGTCTGGAAAAACATACACTGTCACTGGTGCCATATGCAGTTCATTAAATTTGAGTCACCAGGTCCAGCCTAGGGAAGGGAATTAAGCTTTGTTTCTTAGAAGGCAGAGTATACAAGAATTCTTGGACATAATTTAAGACCATCCCAACATTCTAGGGTAAAAGAAAGAATTTTGGATGTTTTACCACAAAGAAATGATAAATGTTTGAGGAGATAAAAGAACTAAGTAAAACAAAATAAAAATCAGTTTCCTCAATATAAAGTCTTTATTTTTGTTTAGAAGACCAATTAAGGGAAAAATTTATCTATTTTCCTTTCTTTCATTGACAAATAAGTTATTCACAAATATTCAAAAATAATTACATGCCCAAGGGCTTGAGTTTCAAAGTATTATATATTTAGGTCAAATATCAAAATAGCAAACATAAGTTTATGAAAAAACTGAAAGGACCCATGAAACATAGAACTTCTAATTCATCTGTGTTTACAATAAATAGTCCTCTCTTAAGAACTACAATATAATGTCTTCAAAGTCTGGATCCTAAAACTTATCCTTCCATTCCAACACATCATTCTGTTATACTGATTTTCAATAGAGCATGTAAAAATTATTACACATAAGCAGGGGTAGTATAAAACAAATACTAATCTTAAGCAGAATTTACACTAATCTGCATCTCACTGCTTTTCAGTTCTTAGCATGGAGTTTAGTCTTTTTGACCTTCATCTTGACTCCTGAGGTGGAACAAAAAGGCAAAGTGAATAAGCAATAAGAAATGTTGAAAATTGTGATGTTCTCATTCTCTTTTTTTTTTTAAGATTCACCCTCTATTAGGACTGTGCTTGAAGTCTTAGGTGGCCTTGAATTTTGAAATCCTTCCCAGATGGGGGAGCTCATATCTTGCACAGAAAGCTTCTTTTCTTCGTCCAAGTATTTTGAAGACACCTCTGCACCTAAAAAGGGTCAACAAGGTGCAGGGATGTTTTTGTTTATTACAGCTGACCTTGGAGTTGTTCTTGGCTTTTAGTGGTAATACACAGGCTGCTCTCCACCACAAACAATTGTTCTCAAATGCACAGTGGCTCTACTCAGGAACCGTTTTCCCTCCTTCTTCTCTCTAGTTCTGCCTCTAGTTTGGATTATAAAGTCTAATATACTTCATCTATACTGAATATGCTTACTCTTGAACTTTGGAGTCTGTCTTCAGTCTGTAAAGTATGATGTTTGATGTTAAAAAAGAAACAAACAATTCCACCACCACCATCCCCCTCCTCAAAAAAAAAAAAAGCAGGTTGTGAGGCTTTCAGTAGATGGGATTCTTCTAGTCAAACTTTTCACAAATCCAGTATGTTGTCATTATGCAAATAGTTTCTTAAACATACATACTATTTTATCAGTTATGAAAAATATTGTTGAACTAAAATTTGTATTTTACAGGAACTACATGGAAAGATTTTCTCAGCAATATTTCAGAGAAAACTTTTCATTTTTACTTTGTCCTTTTTTGTTCTTTCTTTCCAATTTTACTTTTCATATAACATGAAAATTGATCTCTTGATTAGATAAAACATTTGTTCTTTGGATGTCTCAATTTTACATTTTGATTAATCACACTATCAAGGAACAACTTTAAAAAAAAAAAGCACAGTCTCCATTACAACACAAATCTTTATAAATTATATTTTTGATGGCATTGAGTGTTCAGCTTCTTGTCTCCTTCTGACTTAAAGTATAACTACATATTGAATATTTAAAATTCCTTCATGAATCCAGAATGGGACTTCCCTCCCCCCACAAACATTTAATTAGTATTTCCTGTTACAACAGCATTTTTTCCCTGTGGCATAAAACTGCACACTTTTTTTTTTGGCATGGAAGTTGTGTTTTAGAAGAGAGAATGCATGGATTCCACAGGCCTGGCTTCAAGATTGGGGCCAGAGTAGCTATTTCCATAATGGGCCTTGATCAAGTCTACCTTCTAATTTCTTTTTAAAATGTACTACTGAGTCTCTTGGAAAATCATGGAAGTCAAATGAAGAAAACCACTCCTCTGACAGAAATTCCCTGTCCTGGGGTGGCTGCCATCATTTATAGGCTGGTATTTGTCTGGTTAAGTTGATTTTGCCAGTGTGCACAGCGGCGGATCTCATTAGAATGTGTTCTGGGCATTTCTTCTACCTCTTGATATGCAGAATCATTTCCTTTCAGTAAATATTTGGGTGTTCCCAAGCGAACTCACTCAACTGTGCTTTGTTTTTGCCCTACGAACAGACAAGGGGGGTTGTGTACAAGTGTGGGTTTGTTCTGTCCTTTTCTCTCCTCTGAAACACCTTTTGAAAATAAACCTTAAATAAAGATAGAATCTGGAGGAAAGGGGTGTGTTCAGAATGTCGTTTCAGTTCTAACCAGAAAAAAAGTTTCCAAGGCAGAATCTGTGGTGAGAAAGCAGAGGCTGATTCCGAGAAATGGCCCTGGGAGAGGAGTTGGAAGATTGTCTTCTTAAGATGGCTGTTGGCATATCTCTGCAACTCTTTTTTTTTTTAATTAGCTATATTGAGGTATAATTGCATACAAAAAAACTGCACATAATTTGCAATGTACACTGCAAATAACTTGTCTTAATAAAGGACTTTCTGATTTTATAACAAAGAAGCGGCATTGGTTAAAATTAAACATCTAGACTCCTGGCCTTTATGTCACAGAGGCCTGAGAAATGGGAACTATGGAATTTGTTTTATTTCTTTCTTTCCTAGGGTTGTCTCAGAAACAAAGATTAGAATGCAACACTCTCCTCACTGAGGGGCTGTAGAAGGACCCCTGGGGTGGCAGGTGTTACTGGCCTGACCACTGCCTACTTTTTCTGAATGGCTTCCTCCTGCTCCTCTGCTCTGGTTCTTATTCTCCAGGGTCAGAGTGTACCTCAGTTAAGAGCCAGTGCCCCGAATAGCCAAGGCAATACTCAGTCAAAAGAACAATGCAGGAGGTATCACAATACCTGACTTCAAACTATATTACAAAGCAATAATAATAAAAACAGCATGGTACTGGCACAAAAACAGACATGAAGACCAGTGGAACAGAATAGAGGATCCAGATATGAAGCCACACAACTATAAGCAACTTATCTTTGACAAAGGAGCTAAAAATATACGATGGAGAAATAGCAGCCTCTTCAACAAAAACTGCTGGGAAAACTGGTTAGCAGTCTGCAAAAAACTGAAACTAGATCCATGTATATCACCCTATACCAAGATTAACTCAAAATGGATCAAGGATCTTAATATCAGACCCCAAACTCTTAAGTTGATACAAGAAAGAGTAGGAAATACTCTGGAGTTAGTAGGTATAGGTAAGAACTTTCTCAATGAAACCCCAGCAGCACAGCAACTAAGAGATAGCATAGATAAATGGGACCTCATAAAACTAAAAAGCTTCTGTTCATCAAAAGAAATGGTCTCTAAACTGAAGAGAACACCCACAGAGTGGGAGAAAATATTTGCCAACTATACATCAGACAAAGGACTGATAACCAGAATATACAGGGAACTTAAAAAACTAAATTCTCCCAAAACTAATGAACCAATAAAGAAATGGGCAGGTGAACTAAACAGAACTTTCTCAAAAGAAGAAATTCAAATGGCCAGAAAACACATGAAAAAATGCTCACCATCTCTAGCAATAAAGGAAATGCAAATTAAAACCACACTAAGATTCCACCTCACCCCTGTTAGAATAGCCATCATCAGCAACACCACCAACAACAGGTGTTGGCGAGGATGCGGGGAAAAAGGAACCCTCTTTCACTGTTGGTGGGAATGTAGACTAGTACAACCACTCTGGAAAAAAATTTGGAGGCTACTTAAAAAGCTGGACATCGATCTACCATTTGATCCAGCAATACCACTCTTGGGGATATACCCAAAAGACTGTTACTCCAGAGGCACCTGCACATCCATGTTTATTGCGGCACTATTCACAATAGCCAAGTTATGGAAACAGCCAAGATGCCCCAGCACTGACGAATGGATTAAGAAAATGTGGTATCTATACACAATGGAATTTTATGCAGCCATGAAGAAGAACGAAATGTTATCATTCGCTGGTAAATGGATGGAATTGGAGAACATCATTCTGAGTGAGGTTAGCCTGGCTCAAAAGACCAAAAATCGTATGTTCTCCCTCATATGTGGACATTAGATCAAGGGCAAACACAACAAGGGGATTGGACTATGAGCACATGATAAAAGCGAGAGCACACAAGGGAGGGGTGAGGATAGGTAAGACACCTAAAAAACTAGCTAGCATTTGTTGCCCTTAATGCAGAGAAACTAAAGCAGATACCTTAAAGCAACTGAGGCCAATAGGAAAAGGGGACCAGGAACTAGAGAAAAGGTTAGATTAAAAAGAATTAACCTAGAAGGTAACACCCACGCACAGGAAATCAATGTGAGTCAATGCCCTGTATAGCTATCCTTATCTCAGCCAGCAAAACCCCTTGTTCCTTCCTATTATTGCTTATACTCTCTCTACAACAAAATTAGAGATAAGGGCAAAATAGTTTCTGCTGGGTATTGAGGGGGGGAGCGGGAGGGGGTGGAGTGGGTGGTAAGGGAGGGGGTGGGGGCAGGGGGGAGAAATAAACCAAGCCTTGTATGCACATATGAATAATAAAAGAAAAATGAAAAAAAAAAAAAAAGAGCCAGTGCCCATGGCAGGAGATACAGGAGCCTCCAGTCCCCAGCAACTGGTCAAAAGGACAAATCTTCATTAGGATGAACAAAATTAATGCTCCTTAGTTTAAGTCTGCCAGCCTAGTGGTGAAGGAACCAAGACAAAAAGCAAGGAGTAAATTGAAAAATATAGGGGCATTAAGATATGAAGGGTCCTTCGTGTCACCTCTGTTCACAGGTTCACTTGGTTTCTTTAACGGTCCAGCAACACTGAGATGTGAAGTTCCTGCCACCATCATGGCTCTTTCACTTCTGTGCCCAAGCTGCTCCAGGGCAGTTTGTGTCCCCACAAAATCTAACCCCAAGGTATGGTATTAGTATGGGACCTTCAGTAATTAGGTCATGATGGCAGAACCCTAGGAATGGGATTTAATGCCCTTATAAAAGAGGCCTGAGTGCGATCCCTTGCCGTTGCACTGCATGGGGACGAGCAAGATGGTGCTGTCGATGAACCAGAAAGCCCTCACCAGATACTGGATCTGCTGGTATCTTGATCTTGGACTTTCTAGCCTCCAGAACTGTGAAAAATAAATTTGTGGTGGTTATAAATTACCTAGTTTGTGTTATTTTGCAGTCCCAATGCACTAAGACAGAGCCTTCCATGGATCTCCATCATTCAGTATGTCCAGATTTCTTCCTCTCTACTCCCATTATATCCAGAGCTCATCCCTGTAATTGTGGTTTCACTGTCATATTACCTTTTATGCCCGCCTTTCACTCCCACAGCTTCTTGAGAAGAAGGGAGGTATCCATGTCATTTGTATATTCCCAAGGCTTAGACAGTATTTCAGGGGCATCTAATGTTTGTTGAATAAATAAATAAGACAGAGCACTAGTGAATTTTTTGCATCTTTTGATTTCAAGATATCCCTCTTGTTCAGGGGCTGCTATGAAGAGCATTCTAATATAATCCATCCTAGACCTGAGAATTTAAAACAAAATTGCCTCAGGGCCTACCAAGGCCTACATCTTATAGACTTCAAGTCAGATGGCAACAATTCAACTATTTTTGAGTCTCCATGAGGAGAGCACCATAGTAAAAACTAATTATTGCTATTTTATTTTCTCCTAGCTTTTGAGTGCAATTATTTAATGTTCAGAGTGCTCAAGTTAAGAATTTGCCTTTAGCAGATGAGGTACTAGTTATATAATTGGTTTTTTCTATAGTATTTAATCTACCCCTGCCCATAATTGCTTATGTGAGATAGCTTTTTCCTTCTTTTCTTACAGTTCATGATTGATTGCCTGAGTTTCAAACTATGTCCGTAGATACTATCATAGGATGGCTCTTTTGTTAGTCTTGTTTTTCATAGGCTCTTTAAATTTTAAGAGTTGGGCTGCAATTTAACTTTCTCTCTCCTTCAGTAAATCAAGTCTTCTTATCAAGCTAGAACAGTGCCACTTTTATGGTTTCAAATAGACATACAATAATAATATTGATAATTAACATTGAGCACTTTGGTACACTATGCTAAATAATTTACACTCTTTACTTCATGTGAAGCCTCCTCTCTAAGAGAGGCACAAATTAGTCTGATATCTAAACCTGCCTTTCTGTGATTTCAGTTGCCTGCTAATGTCTCTGTGTGGAGGACCCTCAGCTGCCTCCATCTCTGCACCCGTGGGTGCAGCAGAGAGGTTGCAGCTGAACTCTCAGCTCTGTCTGCAACAAGCTGTGAGATCTTGGGGGAAGTTTCTCAAGTTTTGGGTGTACAATTTTCCTTATCTGTAAAATTTGGATAGTAACAGTCCCTTGACTGCAGGATTCGTGAAAGAGTTCATACTTGTAAGTTAGTGTATCAGTTTCCTGTGGCTGCTGTAATAAATCACCAGGAACTGAATGGTTTGAAACAGCAGAAATTTTTCCTGGAGGTCAGAAGTTCAAAATCAAGGCATTAGCAGTGTCGTGCTCCTTTCAAAGTTTCTAAGAAGGAAATTTTTGTGTCTCACCCAGCTGCTGGTGGCTCCAAATGTCCCTTGGCTTGGGGCAGCATAACCTCACCTGCTGCCTCTGTGTTTTTGTGGTCTTCCCCTCTCTTCTCCTTGTCAAATCTCTTTGCTTTTGTCTCATAATGACCCTTGTTGCATTTAGGACTCACTTAAATCCACCAGGATGGTCTTGAAATCCTCCATTTCATTTCATATGCAAAACTGTTTTTCCAAATGTGGTCACATTCATGGTGTGGGAGCTAAGGGATGGACATAGTTTAGTGGGCCACTCACTATTCCACCCTCTGCAGGTGGCTTGTAACAGGTCTCGGTCTAGGTCCAACACTCAAGAAGTGATAGCTGCTCTTCTTCCTACATGAGGGCCTGTTCTCCTGGAACTGCCTCGTCAACAGCACCTTTGTGCAGTGAACTTGGCTGTCTCCTCCACAGTGTCAAGGGCTTGGCGGACAAGCCTGTTGATTTTTGTCTCAAAGAGATCTCTTTCTGTGCCAAAACTGTCAGTTCTCTAATTCAGGTTCTCATCAGAACTGGAGGCATGCTCTCCTTCAGCTGTTTGCATTTTAAATTGATGCTCTTCACTGCTTCAAGACCTGTTTTTCTAATGTATACCCCTCATTAAAAATTCCAGTGGTTTTCTGTTGCATATAATAATAGCAGTAACCGTGAAACTAACATTTACAGTGCTCCCATTTCACTGATGAGGAAATTAAGGTTCAGAAAAGATGAAGTGATACATCCAAGACCACGTAGCTTTGTAATTAGCAGAGACTGAAACTGAGGTCTTTTCAATCCACGCTCTGAAGTCCAGAGCTTAACTCCACCTCACTACGTTCCTGACATTCCTTGACATATACCCATCTTCCCACCCATAATTCACCTTGCTCGGCAATGATTCTGCCTTTGCATTTTAATAGTTCCTATCAATGAATTCAGCCCTTCGTTTTTTTCCCAATCCTTGTCTGCAGCAAAAGTCACTTGTTTTGTGAAGACTTGAGTTAAATGCTCACTACCCAATGTTCAAGCTGCAATTTACACAAATTCCCATTACAGATGGAGATTGGGAGAATGGCGGTTCCAAGCTAGTCAGGCAAAATGTTCGTGAGGCCCCATCTCAACCAATAGCTGGGTGTGGTGGCATGCTCCTGACATCCCAGCTAAGGCAGGAAGCTTAAATATGAGGATGGTGATCCAGGCTAGCCTGAGGAAAAAGATAAGGCTGGCCTTATCTTCAAAATAACCACAGCAAAAAGCACTGGAGGAGTGGATCAAGTGGCAAGCATCTGCCTTGCAAGTGCAAAGACTTAAGTTCAAACCCCAGCCTCCCCCCACCAAAAAAAAAAAAAAAGACTCTCTGAGGCCTTTCTATCCAGCCAGCTGTTTAGGAAAGAGTTGGAGGGTTGCCTGTAGAAGCTTTGCAGGTGCCAGGTCTGGAAGCGGCGCTTGTCAGTTCTACTGAAATTTCATTGACTAGAGCTCAGACAAATGGTTGCAAAGAAGACTGGACAAGTGTGTTGAGCTGTGTACCCATAAAGAAAGGGAGCTGACTTTTGTTAAGAACACAGCTGCCTGTATCTACCACAGTCATTTAAAAAAAAAAATTAACTCCTTGGAGACATTTGCTTATATTATGTTGCCCATATTAACAGTTTGTTTCAGTGCAGACTTTGAAAGTAAAGTTCTTTTGGTCCTTAATTGAATACAAAGAATATTCTAAGGTTGCAGTAAAGGCTGTTACAAATACATCCACTGCTTTGTACAGTAGCAATCTGTAGCAATCACTGTCATCATCCTAAAAGTAGTTGCAGAGGAAATAGTAAAATAAATTACCTTCTGACTGAGAGAAGCTTGCATGCCATCCATCTAAAAAACTTCCTTGTTCTTAGTATGTGACTTTATAACATTTAACAGAAATACAAACTTATCAAATAAATTTACACTAATAAGATATTTTTTCATCTGTTTTAGATATCTTGAGGTTACACATAAGATTTATCATAAGCCAGATGCAGGTGGTTCATGCCTGTAATCCTAGCTACTCAGGAGGCAGAGATCAGGAAGATCACAGTTCAAAGCCAAGTCTGTCAAATCATTCCCTATCTTGAAAAAACCCAACACAAAACAGGGCTGGTGGAGTGGCTCAAGTGGCTTTATCATGAAATAGTTTCCATTGCCTAACAAATTAAAAACAGCAGTGTTTAAAGTTTCTTTCAGCTCTAATATTTATAATGCTTTCTATGTTTCTACGCCATTCAAAGGCAGACTGGATGCATATAAACGGTGCAATGCAAGTTTCTTCAGGTGCTTCGCTTCTGGTTAAGTTCTACTAGAGATCTGTTGCACAGTGTGCTTCCTCAACTTGTCTTCAATCAACTACTTTAGAAATTCCTAGAGTTTGAAATCTCCAGAGGTGTCTACCAGCTGAGAGTCCATGCAAATGATTTCCAAGCTTATTTGATGTTTCAAAGTGAAACATGCTATTGCCTGTTGATAATTAAGCTCATCCCTCTTGCATTAACTAAATGTCAAGTCAGGGGTCTGTTTAATTAAAGAGCCACCGACCTCCCAGGACCAGCATTGATCACCTGCTTTGGATTCCTTCTTAACCGTGGTTGGAAATCTGTTTTGGGACTGAGGAACTCCCTTTCTGTCCCTTTAATGGCATCGCTCCCTGCCTACCTCACTCAGGGGCTGCCTTTGGCCTGAAATATATAGTCAAGTGACCCAGCTATGTAATCGATCTTGCCAAGGCTGGGGTTGATGTGGCATTTGTTTTTAGGGTTGCAGCTCTAGGTGAAGGTCATACTTCTTGTTCCCATGACTGCTGGCAGTGGACACAGGGGTCCTGAGGGAGCAACCACAGATCAGAGTGTGATAGAAGAAATGATCTTGGGTGACCCGACTGACTTGCTTGGATGAAGCCTGGGTGAAACAGCTCCACCATCTAGCCCTTGCCCGGGCCCAGTTTCCTGGATCTGTCACTGCCCTCTCTCTACTGGATCAGCATAGGTGTCTTAGCTACACAGTGGGACTTTGGATGAACTGGGTAGCCTTACAGAACCCGACTCTGAGGAAGTGGAGACCAGAAGTGGAGACCACAAAACTTATTCCTTCGCCTGCGTGCAATCACCCAGTGTCTATGGCTTATTTGGTTTGACATTTGCTTATACTGAAACTAGGCACATCTGTAAGAGCTGCCAGATGTGGGTTCTGCTTGATTTTTTTGTATACTTGTGAAAGAAGTTGCATTTGGGTTTTGAAAGCAGATATATTTAGATCAGAGACATGAGAAGACCAAATGGCTTCAGAATGCTGAAAAAGACCATGGCAACTCTGAAACAGTGTTTCATTCAAGACTGACTATGTATGTCAAAGCAGACCAGGGAAGTCCATTAAAATTCTTCCAGAAATGACCAGTATTCCAGTACTATTAGTCTTATCATGCAGAACAGTGCAGACAGGAACAGTGAGACTAGGAGGTCTTATTTGCTTTAGCTACTAAGTGTAACTTTTTACATCCCCCAAATCACTCCTGTGTTACTTTCCCCATAATTTCACATCTTCTTCTTATTCCCTTCTGCTTAGTTTTAGTCTTTTTTGACCCATGCCTCTATATCATTTTGCACCCAACCTTCTGCCAAAAAAGACTAAAATGGAGCACTGGGCATGGTAGCTGATACCTGTAATTCCAGCTACTCCAGAGGCAAAGATTGGGAAGATCATAGATCAAGGCCAGACCAAGCCAAAAAAGTTAGCAAGACCCCATCTCAACAAACAAGCTGGGCATGTGGTATGCATCTAGTAATTCCAGCTACATGGAAAATGTAAATAGGAGGATCCTGGTCCAAGGCCATCCCTGCATAAAAAGTGTGAGGCTGTATTACAAAAATAACTAATGCAAAAAAGGACTGAGGGCATGGCTCAAGTGGAAGAGCACCTGCCTAGCAAGTGCAAGGCCTTGAGTTCAAACCCCAGTACTGCCAAAGAAAAAAAAAAAAAAGACCAAAATGGAATGTTACAGGAGAAAACAACTCAAAGATGTGAAGTACATGTTTGACCTGTGTGTTCCTTGGACAAAGTATAGAGAGTTCGATAAGAATAAAGGGGAAGAAGAAGTTGCCCTATTTGTCCTTTAGCTCCATTCTTCCCCAGGTTACTGAGTGCCCGGGACAGCTGCAAGGTCCCCTTGCCTTCTGCCCCCGCTGGAATTTTGCCAGTGTAAGTGAGGTTGGGCTGTTTACCCCCAACTTCATCCTGGGGGGCAGGGAGGCAGCTGCCAGCTGGCTGTGTTCC
The DNA here is from genome assembly GCF_047511655.1 of Castor canadensis. Classification (NCBI taxonomy): domain Eukaryota; kingdom Metazoa; phylum Chordata; class Mammalia; order Rodentia; family Castoridae; genus Castor; species Castor canadensis. Next base: position 78,355,201 of record NC_133396.1, on the reverse strand, counting down.
TTGAATGCAGGGCCAGTTCCCTCTAGCAACCCTCTCTGCACAGATCTCTCTGTGAGTTCAGGAAACCACTCCTCCCATAATCCCTGTTGGCCTAGACTGTTGATGGAGTCCACCCAGAAACCTGTAGCATCCTTCACCAAACTCTTGCCAACCTCCCAGTAGTACACTCTCCTCAAATTGCTCACAGTTCCATTTGGGGCAGGCTGTGACTGTCCTACTGACAGTGTATGTACTGACCGTTCTTGCTGCTGTAGCCTCCTTCCTGCTAATCCAGGATGATGGCAATGACTTTGTGGAAATCTGGTCATCTGGTTTGTAAAATCAGCACAGTTTTGTTTTTCCCTTTGTCTTCTTCAACAGATGCAGAGGAAGCACTTGTTACTTACATCAAATAGGGGTAGAGAGAGATGTAGACTTGATCAAATCAGATAATCCTAAAATTATTTCTTTTGGGTTCAGAATCCATTGTTTATTTTTAGGTAGCAGATATACATTTGTAACCTTGTTTTCTTCAGAGCAATTTTAGAAATTGATGTATATTGCTTGAATGCACAGTGGTATAAAGCAGCACTGGCTGTTTCTTTTTGCAGTGCTAGGGATTGAACCTGAGGCCTCGCACCTGCTAAGCAAGAGCTCTCCCACTGAGCTGTACATTTCCAGGGATGTGGGACTTTCGGACTAAGATGAAGACAAGTCATTCACCCAAGCTCAAGGGAGTAGCTATGAAAAAGAGGAGAATGAGTTTTCCTGGTGTCCTAAAATATATATATTGCCAAAAATACAGTGAGCAAAATCCTAGGTCAAGCAGAGGACAGAGGCTGAAGTAAACAGGCAGCTTGAAGTTTTAGACAGGATGGGTGTCTTTGTATGGAGCCAAGTGAAATCAAACAAGCTAGCCCTACTCTGGGTGATAATGAGGAGTGGCTCTCCCAGGAATTTTGGGAGAACTGGTCACCATAATGGTCTCCTCATTCAGTTCTCTTTGCGGCAGGCAGCCCAGGCACTCATAGAGCCAGCAGAGCACATAGGCATTTTCCTCAGAGAAGTGGGGTGTTTCCCCTATCCGAGAGATAAAGTAAACACGCCACTCGAATAATGAGCTCCAGTTTCTTATTTTTGCTTTTTAAAAAGCACTGAGTGTTTTACCTTGTGTGTCTACAGGAAAATTGTAAGGTACTCTATGACGCTCCAAAATGCTTCCTTAAAACTTACCCTCCCATGGATGAGGGTGGTATGACAGGTGGTGGGAGTGTGATTTTGCTGACTTACTTTTCCACGATTTTTAAATTTTTTTAGTAGGACTGGGGTTTGAACTCAGGGCTTCAAGCTTGCAAAACTGACATTCTACCACCTGAGCCACACCTCCAGTTCATTTTGTTCTGGTTATTTTGGAGATGGGGTCTTGCGAACTGTTTGCCTGGGTTGGCCTCAAACAACGATTCTCCCTATCTCAGTCTCCCAAGTAGCTATGATTATAGACAAGAGCCATCAGTGGCTGGATCCTTCCCCATAATAAGACAGTCCCAAAGTCCTTTCTGGATCAAAATGGGTAGGATTCTTGTTCAACTCCAATGAGATATGCTTGCCTCTCTGCCTCTGTGGGCAGAAGAGATGCTTCCCTGAGCTTGTGGTATTTTTGTTTAGTGTACTACATACATGAACAAATTCAAAATGTACAAAGTGTGATGTTTGAATACAGAAAAGCTAAGGGTAGCAAAAGAATGAGAAATCCTCGAGCCAATCCACAAAGTGCATGCTGAAACATTCCAAGAGGTATATGGAAAAGGGCCACAAGTTGCTTCCTGACCAGAGAGAAACACGGTCCATTACTGAGTCCGAGTCCATAAGAACAAGCTAGTGACAGAGGAGAAGTATAGTGCTTGTTTATGCCACGGCAGGAGGGCACAAACAAGGTGCCCTCTTAAGTCTGACAAGCAAAATACTTTGCACAGTAATGAGCAACACTATCAATAGCTCCTCAACAAGATTTCATACATGTGGTTCCCATAACATTTCTTGAATTAAGGCTGAGGACATCACTCAATTCAACAAAAATTTCTATCTTAAATTCTTTATGCTACAAAGTAACTTAGGAATACAGTATTTTGAAACAAAAATAAATAGCAAACTAAATGAGTTGGCCTAGGTGTGAAAATGTCTACTGGACTGGAAAAATCCAAGCACAGATTTTAGAGTATGCAAGAGGTGTGTCTGCATTTTCCATCCTTCAGGCAGTTCCCCATAATGACTCTTCCCAAGCAAGTTTTTGAAATATTGAAGGCAATGAGTTTGATGGGATCCTGCCTGACATAACCTCCTGGAATTCACTTTGCTCTGGGGCTGATTATGTTCAGAACCCATTGGATGGAATTCCTGATGTGAATGTTAACAACCCAAGCAAAGGTGCCAGCTGAGTAGGGGCCTCTTGCCTGTTCTTGGGATGGACCAAGGCATGGCTGTGGCAGTGCTTGGGCTCTTCTTACAACTCTGATTCTGTCATAATACATGGATGGATGCAAGGATCCCACCATTCTGTATCTGTAGAACACTGTGGTAAGAATTTAAGTAGGAAAAAAAAAAAGTTAAACTCTTCTTCATTTCTTTGAGTCCATGGAGAAATGAGGTCTATTTTTGACCAAGGCTCAGATTTATCTCTTTGATTTCATTTTGACACCATTCTTTCTCAAAATCACCTCAGAATGGCACTTGGAACCTCTGCTTAACTGAATTTTACTTTAGATGCTCAGTGATTATCAGCAACACTAGAGCAGCTAGGCCTGTTTTTCCTTTAACTCTCTATTTTCTGCCTCCCTTCTCTATCTGCCTGTCTACTTTTCCCCACTTTAATTCATACCTAAATTCATAGGCTCTCTGGAAGTGCTTTTAGGTAAAACTCTTTTCAGGTAAAACACAATTATCTTCACCTGCCCCTCAGCTTACCTGGTGACCCACAGCTCTTATTTCTCAGAAAAGTTTCCACTACCTCTCTTGATTAAAATTTTTAGGTCTATGTTTTGCACAATTGTTTTTCTCATAAGTACATGAACACAAATGTGATCATATAATTTATTTTAGTCAAATTACTCTGTTTCCAACTAGTTTGAAATAATCAAATTCATAATGGTTTGGAATGAATAGAGGGGGTGAAAAACTGTGGGTTTTTTTGTTTTGTTTTGTTTTGTTTATGTCCTGCCCTTGGCAGGTGGCAGGTTCAGAAAGAGGCTCTTGTTAATTATTTCATCTTGGGGTGCTTGTGGCATTCTACACCATGACCTATTGATCTTTCTAAGGTTTCTGTAATCTGTACAAGCTGTGTATCTCATGGTTACCGGTAAAAATAAAACTGATATCTGGGAGACATTTTTCTCAAGCGGTTGCCAGAAATAGAAATCCTTTGAATTTTATGAGCTATAGACATTTTCTTTACCATAGAAAACTTTCAGTAGCTATTTTAAACTGCTATTTTATACACATCATGGCTAGTTTTATAGAGACATCCTCTAAGGAGGACTTTTAACCAAATTTCTGGTGTTCTTTTGATAACCTTGAAGCTGACTTTTTTCTTAATAGAAAATTAGCATTTGGCTCCTATTTCTGAATTAATTTTGGCACTTTCCATTTAAGTAATATTTTTCATTTCTCTGATATTTCTAGCTGCTCTTAAAAAAATTTTGTGTCCTTGGGGTAGTAATTTATTTTAGGTCTTAAATATCAAGCTTTTAGCATTTGCCCTTCAGAAACTATGTCACCAAGATGAACTCTACTACTTGGAAATGGTCAGTGTTTACCACTTTACAACCATTCCAACAATTTATCACCTGCTCTGTTTCCAGCTTGGTTCTATAAATTTAAATACTTACTACCTGGCTATGCATAAAATGTTTTGAAGTATTTTAACAACCAAATGAATCATGCAATGAGGAAGAGGTTTGACTGATTTGCTTGTGGTTGTGGTTGTCAAGGAAACCATTTCCCTATATAGTGTTTGAAAACAGCCATGGTTTTTTTTTTTTTAATGCCATAAAAGCAAATTTTGTTTAGAAACTTAAAGAAGGACTTTTATAATGAAATAAGCCACAAACCAAATGAAAGCTATGAAAACTCATTAGATGCAAATTCTGGATATCAATGGACACAATATTTTCTAGTTTGGAAATGGAACTGAAGAGGGGTGTTGAGAAGTGGCAAAACAAGAGTGGGAGTAGAATGTCCTTGTTGAAATAAGGCCAAGGTCCCACTATGTTCTGAAAAATACACTGTGTGCATTTTTAGGGGACTGTTTGGTTAAACAAACAGCCAGCCTCATCTTTGCCATATACAAACAAAGGGGATGGAATTTTAAACACATTTGGTAACATAATCCGTGAGAGTTTGACTGTAGTGCCTGGTGATGGGCTACAGTGCTGTAGGGGTGCAGAAATGGAGAGCTTATTTTCTGAGTTTATGCATCTGGTGCTAGACTTTACTTCAAAGGGAAGGAGGGAGTGTGGCACGTGGTGATGCTGATGGTCTTTATGAAGAAAAAGAACCAAAAATGGATAGCATTTTTTTAGCACTTTCTGAAGGTCTATGCCTTTAGAACAAGACTTCTAGAAAGGAAAGATGATGTTGGTTTGACCCTGTAGCTTTTCATTCTGAAGATTCAGGTCCCTGTTCATTAAATGTGAGACATAAAGTGTAAAAGATGTGGAGAAAGTTGAACTGTAGGGTAAATGATTCTACAGAGAAAAAACATAAATTGATCCTAGTCTAAAGACATCAACATGTGAAAAAGAAATATGTGACTTCAGAGCTATTCTATTTGAAGTGTTGAAAGTAAGATGAAAGTTCCATTGGAAGGGATAATTTCTGAAGAGATTCTAATGTCTAGAAAAATTTGTTTCATCTTTAATCAAGCAATTTCTTTTCATATTTTATAAACTATTAGACTAATTACTTCTATAAACCAAAAATTGAGTTTATAATTCTCCCTTCCTTTATCTTTTTTCTCCCTTTCTTTTTCTTTGATGTGGAGATATTACTACAGCATGTGGGATGATAAAATGTTCACATTTATTTTTCTTTAGGAAATAGCACAGGACACCCATAACTGACTGGGTGAGCCAACTAAGGTCAGAAGGAAAGCCATGGATCTGGTTGCCAGGGACTGTCTTCCCTTAGTCTGTAGCATCTCATGTGTTCACTTTCACTTTTTAGGCTCATGTCCTTCCATATCAAATTCTGTTCACACAGTCTAACTGCTAGTTCTTAGAATTAGAGTACATATACCCAGTAATGCCCCACCTAACAACTCAGTTAATGATAGAACACATATCTCAAAAAATTATATCACCAAGTAGCATCATAGCCATCTTAGTCTGTGTAAGAACTCTCTATGATGTTCACACCCAATGTGAATAAAATCACCTCATGACACATTTCTCAGAACATATCTCTGTCATGAAGTTACAAATGACTGTATTTACAAGGCTTTTGAGTTTTCATTTTGCAACTGTTTAAAGTTCAAACTTTCTGCTTGGCTTCACAAACATAGTTAGCTATTTTATGATTACCTTAGTTATTTATTTTCCTATTTGCAATTTTGTGAATCTAAGATAATACATGAAATGTGAGTATTATATACTCTGTTAACCAGTTTATTGGAAAGTCTTATAAATGCTTACTCCTTTCCTTCACCAAATGTTTGAGTCCAAGTTTCCTCTGTAGCTTTGACAAAAATGATTTTGTAGACCACCTGGGTTTAAAAAGAGAAAAGAAAAATAATGTGTTGGCTGAGTGTGACCTGGAAGACTTTCCCTCATTACTGGAATGTCCTTTTTCCTTCTGGTTATTTCTACCAAATGTTCCTGAGCTACAGTCATGCAGTAGAATTTAATATTATTATTTTAACTTTTTCAGTCTCCTCCTAAGAAAGCAGAATGGGTATTGCTATTTTATAGAAGATGAAAATTGGAGAATTGATCCAGTGCATATAAACATGGGAAACAGAAGAGTCAGAGGAAAAAAGATCAGAAGAAGGAAAAAGATGAATGAGTAGGCAAAATACAGTTCATCTTCTCAGGTTTAATTTTTCATGCTTTTTTGCCTGTTTTCCTTCCATTGTTCTGACTTCAGAATGCCAGACTTTGAAGTGAGCTTTGTCTCACGAGCCCTGGCTGCTAGCTATTCACTCTGAGTGGCTAACTCCATGTATATAGTTGGCACCTGTGACACACCTAAGCCATGTGATGTCACCACATCACAGCACAGTCAAGGGGGACATGTGTAGTCTAAAGTCTGAGGGTGAATCATGAACTATACCCTCAGGATATGCTCCAAAAACAATGAACATTAAAAAAAATCCATACTCCTATTTTATAATATAGCCAGTTACTTATTCATCAAAAATGTGTTTCATGGCAATGACACAAAGTTTATTTACTTAATCAAGTTATTCTGTTGCTGCCTTGTAATGATCAGGAGTGAGGTAGGGCAGTGAGAGAGAGCAAACTAACAAAAACATGTTTTCAAACTCTCTCCAACTCATTAGAAAGTTCCAATTAGTCTAACAAGCGTTTATTTTGGTTCTTACTTTCCAAGTCTTGCAATCTTCCATGCAAGTGTTTGTTTATATTATTTGGTGTCCTTTGTAGTAGATTTAAAGAATTAAGGTATGCTATCATTTATTGTTCACTTCCTGCATACTTGTGATGGTTAATCTTGTCAGCTTTATTGAATTGAGAAGCACCTAGGAGTTTAGTGAAGCACTTTTCTGGGTGGGTCTGTGAGGTGGGGACAACCTGCAATGAATGTGGCTGGTGCCATCCCATAGGGTAGGCCTGGATGAAATAAAAGGGGAAGAAAGAGAAAGCCCATGAGTACAGTCTCTCCCCTTCTCTCTCTCTCTCTCTCTCTCTCTCTCTCTCTCTCTCTCTCTCTCTCTCTCTCTCTCTCTCTCTCTCTCTGCAGAGAGAATGTGGGTTGTTCTGGTCTGCCATGCCCTCCCCACTATGATGGCCTGACACCACTGATGCCAGGAGCTAAGTTGTTTTGTTTTCTCAGGTATTTGTCACAGCAACACAAAAGCTAAATAACAGAATACTAAACTCAGAATCTCAGGTGTTTCCTGTATTCATGGAAATGAAGATTCCTTGAGAAAACATCACCTTGAAACCTTGTGCTCATGGAAGAGATCCAAAGCTCACTAAGATCTCTTGGGCTCCAGATAACAGATTTCTTTTTAGTAGTTCATTACAGAGTTGGATAATAAAGAATTGCATGTAACAGAACCAACTTCAGATTTATGAAGAGGAAACTTACATGGATAATTTCACACTCAAAACCAGATAATGAAAATTATAAGTCAAGCACGAACTAGTCATCTTTCTAAACTTATCCAACGCTCTCTGCCAACTCCTAAGTGTGTGGGAGTTGCTGATGTGTTTTTCAGATTTTCTGGAGGTTTCCTAAGGCATGTTCTACCCTAGTATTCAGATATCTATAGTTACTTAGAGGGCCAACTTCCAGGCTGCTGCTTCCACATGGAGGTAGAAAAGAACTTCTCCCAGTTCCCTGAATCCTGAGACTTTGGTGCATTTCAGCTCTACCTTGGATCAGATTAAGTGGCTGCTAAATTGCCTAACTTCAGAAATCTTTCCCCACTTTACCTTGGTCTGAAAATACCATCCAGAATATTCTATGTGAAACTATTATCTCCAGAAAACCACTGCTGAAACAGCCAAGGCCAGGACAGCTCTCTATGGAGTACATACTGAGCACTGGGCTCAGAGTTCACGTTTGTGTGCTGAATGAATGACTATTTCTTGTTGGAGAAGGGGGGTTGCTGATTTAGTTACCTAATTAGTTAATTACTGTGGATAGGCATCACAGCCAGAGAGAATGGAATGTAAGGACAAGTATTTTTGTCTTGGCAGTCAAACTCAGGGCCTGGTAAATGTTAGGCAGGTCTGATACCACTTGAACCACTTCCCCGCCACCAGCACTTTTCCTTTACTTATTTTTTAGATAAGGTCTTGTGCTTTTTGCTCTGATTAGACTAAAACTGAGATCTTCCTGCCTATGACTCCTGTGTAGCTGGGATCACTGGCATGCACTGCCACATCTGGTTTGTTCTTTGAGATAGGGTCTTACTAACTGTTTTGCCTGGGTTGGCCTAGAATCATGATCCTCACATTTCTACCCCCCAAGTAGCTGGGCTTCCAGGTATGAGCCACTAAGCCCAGCCTGAGAACAACACTTGTGATAGGCAAATCATTATGAAATGGAAGGAACTGTGCTTAACATCTGAGCACAGGTGCTAACAACCCCACTAGAAATATTGAATCAGGATCTTTGGAGAGTTGGGCCCTGAATTATGCACAAGAAATTCAGAAACAGTGATGGCTAGGAATTATCCCAACAACAACGACAAAAAAAAACTGTCCTAGCACAACCTTAAATTTAGTACTTTCTAGGTAAGTAGAGAGACAATAGATGCTTATTAAGTGCTGCTTGGTTGATTGAATGAATGAATAAATCGAGGATGAGGTAGAGGCTGGGTTCTTAATTACAGATACTCCCCTGCTGCCCTCTTTACATCCAAGCCTGAACCTCCCTCTCAGTCCTACCACTTTCTCTTCTGTAATCTGGAGGATCAACAAGAAGACAGGAGGAGCAATGAAGGGTCAGGCAAAAGGGGATGACTGAAAACAGCATCCTAAAATGTCTTGTGTTACTTCTGGTCTCCCCCTGCTCCCAAAGAAAAGAGAGATTCACGTTCCATCTCCTCCAACCAGTTAACAGCATGTACAGGATTGAAAGTAATTTGTGGCTCTTTCCCAGGCTCAGGCCTAGAGCACAGAAGTTCACATCAAGATGGTGCCTGTGACAGAAATGTGGACTTAAAGGTCCCCCAGAAGAGTTCCAAGTCAGATCAGCTGTCTCTCATTAATCAAATCTTGGCAGTAGCTCACAACTCCATTTGGAATGATTCTATTATGGCAGAACAGTGAGTTCACAGAGGGTTGAGCCTGAAATTTGGTGCTTTCCTGTTTCTGTAATCTCAGACCGTAAAATGAAATGTCTGAAAGCCTGGAGCAACCTCATCACCTCACTACCACATTTACAACAACTTTGTGCATCTTCATTCTTGGATATCCCCCCCTCCTTCTTCCAAAGCAAATGTGTGTGTGGTACTCAGTGACTGTGTCTTCATGCATTCAGCAGGAATGGCCAACTATTTTAGGGCTGGGGACAGTTTTCAAAGAAGAACAATTGGCAAGGGATATCTTGAGAAGTCACTTGAGATCTGTACCATTTGGCAAAGCACCATGGTAAGTACACACAGAAATTTGTTGAGCTGGGCATCATTCTCCCCACTTTATAGATGAGGAAACAGGTGTTGAAATTTTGATCAGTTATCTACGTACACACTCATTGCAGGCTTAGATTCAATTCTCTAAATAGGATAGTCTCAGAAGCTCAATGGGAAGTCATTGGTTAAAAGCCAGCTAAAGTCTTTGGAAGATCAAACACCCTGGAGTTGGACTAGGGGACCAGACATTCTCGACTCCTGTCATCATGAAAATGTGACCCAGTCTGGACAGAGCTGTTTCCTGCCCCAGCCTTCCCCTCTGATATGCTCGGTGGCAAAGGTCATATGTGTTCCTGGAAACACATGATCCATGCCCTCCTCAGCCTGGCTTGTTCAATGCTTTGTGCTTCTTACTGGCAACAAATTGTACCCTGTGTTGTGTCATTTCTCATGATGCAGTCAGAAAAATATTCTGTCTGACAACTATTGCAACACTTTGCATGCTCAATGGTAGATAAAATAAATGTGGCAGCAAAGTTCCTGAAACATTAATAGTATTCTTTTTGGGGGGGTGGTACTGGGGTTTGAACTCAGGGCCTCACACTTGCTAGGTGGGTGCTTGTACTGCTTGAGTAGCTCCCCCAGTCCTTTTCTGAAATGGATTTTTTTCAAGATAGGCTCTCATGAACTATTTGCCTACGGCTGGCTTCGAACCATGCTCCTCCTGATCTCTGCCTCCTGAGTAGGTAGGATTACAGGTGTGAGACACTGGTGCCCAGCAGGATTCTTCATTTTTGATGTTTTCATATACTTTGAACATTAATAGTACTTTAAAATAGTTGCATTTCTTAAACACTTGGCCTGAGATTTGCCCTCATTAAATAATGTTTAGCCTTTGAGCAGAATTTGGTGCTGTTAAATAAAATTTGTAGGAGGCATTGCTTTGGACTAGACTCCTGTACTGGGCCCAGCAGATCAAACTGATGTGGAATCATTCATGTGAAATGAAGCTAATTAGCTTGGGAGTGTATTTATGTGACAAAAGACCAAGCTCAGTGACACAGGAGCTGAACTTTAGAATTGCAGGCATCGACTGATTCAAATAAGGAAAACCAATTAAGCTCCATATCTCTCTTCCACAAATACTGCCTGGTAGTGTTGCCTGTTCCTTGAGCCTGCTCCAGGTTGAATGCTATCAAGTTCTGGAATCCTGAAGAAAAGCCAGTTGAGGCTTTTAAACTAAGTTTGTAATTTGTCTCTCAACAGTGTCACACCTGTGAATTTTTTAATTGAACAGGATTAATATTTTAGAAGCTTGGTAGCTATGCAAACATCAGAGGGGGGTATAGCTTATTTGTGAACCTCTGCAACTCCCTGAAAGGTAAATATTAAACTCTATCTTCAACTAAGAACCTTGCTTCCATTCACCTGGACCTGGTGGAGAGCACCAGGAAGCTGAGTGCACATTCAGTGAAAGTCTGGGAACTGCCGTCATTTGTATTTCTAGAGTAGTTTTGTCACCTGAAAGCACACTTGTAAGAAGAGACTAGTGAGTGTTCTTGAAGTCCAGTCCCCTGAATTTAACTGCATTATTTTTCATTTTTCCTTGGTAAATAGGAAATGAAGACTTAGAAATACCTCTTCTAAGAATGAATGGGTTGCATTTTTGATCTAAATGATGCTCTCTGCCTGTCTCCTCAAAATTGCCATCATGACTGCAAACTATCTGCTTTGATAAGGTCATCTTAAGAGTGAACAGGGTCAAAATTCTGACTGGAGACTGTGAAAAGCATAACAAAAGCTGGGTAACTTAGCACTCCCTGAATAAAATTAATCCTTTTTAAGTTCTGTCACGTAGACATACCTAGCACTGAATTGCTATACATCCTTTTTGAGCATTTGAAATAGGTATTATTTGATTTCCTGGTCTATAGAGCTTTATCCTGCTGAATTAGTAGTATAACTTGAAACCTTACTGGAATGTCTATGTCTGCTCTCTGTGGGGATTGGTTCTTCAAAATAATCAAACTCCCTCTACTGAAGGATGGTAGATAACTCAGTCTGTGGATAAATAAACTCAGCCAAAAAAGACTGAGCTCCCCTCTATTCCACAATACCTGCCAGCAATAGCCTCTGCCTTTTGGTTATGATTTCCTATATGTAAATACAGTAATCTGGCTTCCGATGGTTTTTTAGATTATTTGGGTCAGGGGGAGTGCTTTATTCAATGTGTTATCATCCATCCATCCAATAAATATTTCCTAAGCATTCATTATACAGAATATATTGGGCTTATAATGGTGAGAATGACAAGATAGGTAGGTGGCTGGGTGCCTGGCTCCAGGCAGCTTACAGTAGAGCAGCAATGGAAGACGCTTTAAAAAACAAATAGAAAAAACATAAAAATGTGTTATGAAAGAGGAAGAATATGATGCCAGGGAACACACAGAAGAAACACACAACCTGTGGTGTGGGGTTGTGGGAGGGAGCCAGAGAGGCATCATAGAGGATGTGATGTCTGAAACCCTGAAGGCTGAGTGGGAGGGAGTCAGACGAAGGGCAGGTGGAGGAGTAGCTTGCTGTGCAGAGGAGAGGCCCTAGAAGAGAGAGAGAAGCTGAGTTGGAGAAGAGGAGGAACAGGAGGTAGGGGCTATCAACCTGCCTCTCCTAGGGAGCCTTGAGAGACGCAGTTGTACGACTGGACTTCATCCTAACAAAGTTATACCATTTGTGTCAGGAAATGACAAGACCCATTTTTCACAAGGATTACGTTGGTGACAGTGCAGAGAACAGAGGCAACCCCTTGGTTGACCAAGCTTGGGCTGATATAGCAGTAGAGGAGAATAAAGACATGTAGGAAGCAAAATAACACAGGATCTCAAGACAGACGCTAGGTGGGAGATAAGGACATAATAACTACTGACTTACTGATGATAAGCATGGTCCTCAGAGGAAATTATGTGAAGATGAAGTGTGGGGATTTTCTGGAGCTCAGAACCAACTGTTAATCTGATTCTGTATTCTGACTTTCTAAACCGGAAACTCCAGAAGGATAGATTTGCTATTATGAAAGAATCTACAGAAACAACTGGGTTTTAATGCCAGCTCTGCAATTTATTAACTTCGTACACCAGGCAGGATACTTAATGACTAACGCATTACAGTGTCCCAGAAAAACAACAATGGAGCAAGCAATGCATACAGTAAGCAAACAGATTAGAAATGACACAATTATAAAGTGTGAAAAGTGCTGGAAAAGCAGGAAAATGGCTGATGAAATAGAGCTGAAGAATGAGAATTATTCATCCACTAAAGAGCTGAAGGGAAGAAGGTTACAGACAGAAGTTTCCAGAAACGTAAAGCCTGCAAATGGAAAAGAAGTAACAGGTGCCCTGTGGATCTGGCCTTCTAGGCTGTGAAGAGAATAAATTGTATTCTGAGAGAAAAAGAAACTGTGGTTTTTAAGCAAGGGAATCAAAATGAGTAGATTCCCACTTCCACAACTTTCTGGTTATTGAGTGGAGAATGAACTGTAGAGGGAGGGGGACAGTGGAAGAAGCGAGACTTCTGCAATTGTTCAGGAAAGATCAAGGTGGCCTAAACGATAATCGTGAATGCATTCGTCTGTAGCATTTACATACTTGTAAGCAATTTTTCGTGGATTATTTATTTGGCACATTTTGCCCAGAAATTACTGAAAATGTGAAGGATGGACTGCGGGAGGTCCATGTGTTCCCCAAAGATGGCTATCAGCCACGAGAAACGCCCTGTCTCCTTCCCAAGAGACACCTGTTCCCTCCAAAATCTTTATGCTGAAACACACTCCTCCCACTGGCAATGAAAAACTATAAAACCGGCTGTCCAACCGACTTGGGGCCCCCATGCGGCCTTTCCGCTCTCTTCTCTGCAGATAAAACTTCTCTGACCTTTGCTGCTCCGGTCTGCATTTGATATCCATCCAAGTGCAGAAAAACGAACCCTCGCCATCGAAGAATCCCAGCACATTAAATGTATTACTCAATTTATAGTGTTCCATCATTTTATTTTTTAAATGTCAAAATATAGAAACAAATTTTACAGAATTAGAAAAACGCAGAAAGAATGATAAAGTGTTGTACCTTGTACCTACTGCCAGATCCTACAATTAGCCTTTTATTACTGTTTTTTTCCACAAATGTATCTATCTAGTCATCCCTCTACCAATCCATCTCATTTTTTGGCACATTTCAAAGTGTTGGCAGGCATCAATGCAGTTCATTTCTGAAAATTTCAGCATTTGTATGATTAGTTGAAAGTCCACGCTTTTTATGAGACCTTTTTTCTTTTGTCATGCATATTTGAAATACACAAATTCAGGTGTAATATCTGTGCTGAGATACGGCTCAAGTGGTAGAGCACTTGCTTTCTTAGCAAGCACAAGTGCTGCCAAAAATAAAATTAAATTAAAAAAGAATGTATCATTTGATTGATTCTACTTGTAGACACTGAAATAAGTGAACCGACCTGCAAACTATTAGAGAATTAGGGTTTCCCCAAGACTTGGAGAAATTAGGTATGAGGGAATGATGGAAAGGGAAGAATCTAAGCAAGCTCTAGGGCTTATTCACATTAATCATTAATCAAAAATAGCTCATTTAGCTTCCATATATAAGTGAGAAGATGTGGCATTTGTCTTTCTGTGCCTGATTTATTTCTCTTGACATAATGTTCTCCAGTTCCATCCGTGTTGATCTGATAGAAGCAGAGAGCAGAACAGCAGTGTACCAGAGCCTGGGAAGGGTGTCGGGGACGGGACTGGTGAGAGGATGGTTAAGGGATATAGGGTGCATTGGTAGGAGAAATAACTTTGAATGTTCTACAGCACTGTTGGATGACTATGACTGACAACAATTAATTGTGTATTTCAAAATAGCTGGTGGAGGAATTTTGAGTGTTGCCAACATAAATAATAAGTGTCTGGGGTGTTGGATATGCCAATTAATCTGTTCACTAAACATTTTATTCAGCTATTGTAATATCACACTGTGTAAATGTAATATGTACAATTGCTACATTTTATAAAAATATATATGAAAAATATTGAGTTTAGGCAATTAATTGGATTGTTGGGAAATTTCAAATGATATCTGAATCCCTGCTCTTTAGATTATAAACTGTTAATATTTTTAGGAATATGTTTTTCTAAGCATTATATTTTTGTGAGTCATTCTGTTTATCTTGTGCAGTAAATTCTTTGTGGTCAAGGTCCACGTTAGTTTTGACTCCCCTCATGTGGTGTTCCATAACAATTCGTGTTTAATGAATGCTTTTCTAAATGATTTCCTTTGGAGCTTTAATTAGTTGTTTTGGTCCCCTAGACTTCAATTTTCCTATTCTGAAAACAGATGGTAAATGATGAAGAAATATGTTTCTGCCAGAGAGGTCCAGACATACTGCTGAGTGGAAAGGAAGCCTGAAAGGCAGTGTGTTGAGGCTTAGGATATAGTTCAAGAGTGAAGTTCTTGCCTGGCATGTGCAGAGCCCCGGGTTTGATCCCGGGCACTAGCAAAATTTTTTAAAAGAATAATTTCATTTTTGCAAAACTATATACATACATCAGTCTATTTATTTCACTCAATTAATTTATTTCAGGTATTAATGTCTGGAAATACTTTAAACTAAATTATCAAAAGCAATCATGCTTACAAACCAGATGCCTGTGACTCATGCCTGTAATGCTAGCTACTTAGGAAGCTGAGATTGGGAGGATCACTGTTCAAGACTAGTCTGGTTGTGGGAAGAGGGGGTAAATGGAGGAGATGAAGGAGTAGAGTCGATAGGCTTCATATACAGAAAGGAAATAGAATTGAGGCAGGCTAGAATTAGGGAAAATTTGGGACTGAGACCTCTCCCTGACTCGCCTTAAGAGCTCCATCTTAATTACAGTAAGTTAGAAAGAATGAGAACTTCCTCCCTCATGGGTGGACACCGGAGAATTAACATAGGCATATGTGGGAGTCCACCCAGCTCCTCCCCCGGCTCAAAGGTCAAGGGAGCCAGGTAATGACACACCCTCACCTGGCAAGTGAACCACCCATGCTCCTCCCTACTCATTGATTATTGGATGAGAATCACCTGGTTTCTCCCTTCATCTAGGTTAGCGTAGGTTTTAAAAGCACCTGGAGAAGAGATGCACACTCTCTCAGCCTCCAGGTTCCACCTGGGCCTCACCATGATCCCCTTTGTATTTCCCTTCCTTACCTTTTAATAAACTCCATTTACACCCACGTGTCCTGCCATGTAGTCTTCCCCAGGGATACAAAGAATTTGGAAATCTGATCACAGACTGCACCAGCACCTTTAACAGAAGGATGAGACTTCGTAATTGCTTTAAGTGGGACAGGGAGGAGGAGTAGGAGGGGCAATCTAGCCAACTGTAATGCCATTCAGAATTGACTTGACAAATCGCCCCTGGTCCAATGAATATATGCAAAAAAAAAAGAAAAAAAAAAAAAAAAAAAAGGCCAGCCGGGGCAAATGGTTTGTGAGACTCCATCTCCAAAATAACCAGAGCAAAATGAAAGTGTAACTCAAGCCATCAAGCACCTGCTTTGTAAGCACGAAGCCCTGAGTTCAAACCTCATTCCCGCCAAAAAAGCAAAACAAAACGAAATAATATGAACTAGTAAAACTAAAGAAATAAAACTGTGCAAAAACAGGTGATAATATTTTCTGTTGCAAGGTAGAATGAATTTGATCATTTTCGAAGGGGTAAATATCAAAACCAAGGTGGCTTACTTGGAGAGAGGTCCAGGTATAGTCCAAATGACCACAAAACTTAATGCTGCTGCTTAGTACTGGGCACCGAGGGCTCATGCCTGTAATCCCAGCTACTCAGGAGGCAGAGATCAAGAAGATTGTGGTTCAAAGCCAGCCTGGGCAAATAGTTTGCGAGACCCTATCTTGAAAAAAACCCATCACAAAAACAGGGCTGGTGGAGTGGCTCAAGGTTAAGACCCTGAGTTCAAGCCCAGTACCACAAAAAAAAAAAAAGAGAGAGGTCCAGGTGATTTGTTGACTCCTGAGTCCGTAAACAAACATGTTAATGCTGAACTTTCCACTATTCCTACCTGAAATAAAAAGTCAGGCTGGATCCAGGTGTCTTTTGGTTCTTTCTTAAAGTTTCCCATTTTCTGTGAGCCCACCCTCTGACAGAATCCACCACCATTTCTGCTTTTGCTCAGAAACTGTTCCATTTTCTGTGAGCAACTTCTTTGGCTCTGCCTTTGAATAATTTTGCCAGTCAAATCCGGACTCCTTCCTTTTATTCTGGTCTTTGTCCCCAGAGTACTGAATCCCAAGTTAGTGTTACAGACTTCCTGCCTGGCTCTGCAGGACGACGAATGCATCTCTGCCAGTTTGGTGACTTTGTCCACCTGATCTGCAGTGGCCTCTGGTAGGCACCATGTCCTGGTGCCCTGGGCTGCAGCCTGCCACATGCTCAGCTGCACATTGGCCTGTCCCTAGTGTTCCAGAATGCTTTGCCATTCATTGCTCTTCTTGGATGAGAAGTGCATTGTAAGAAACTGGCCACTGTGCTTGCTTGACTGCTGAGAAGAAAGTCTTTAAATCTCAATTCTTTTTTAAAATCATACTTTAAATGTCTCCAACAGCTTTCTTTGCTTTGAAAGGTCATCTGAAGGTGAAGCAGTTAGAGATTTTCTTAGGCTGTTTACTCTGTGTTAAGCCTTTCCTTCTTATCTAGTACAGCCCTACCTTCAAGGTCCTGCTGGAGTCCTAGCCACCCAGAAGCCTTCTTTATCTCCCTGTCCTTGGGAACTTACCCTTCCTCTGTGTTCTGATAACACACAATGTCTGCATGAGTTTGTTTTCAAGCTTAACCTGTGCTGCTGAAGTCAGATTTTGTCTTCCCAATTAGACTATCAGCTTTGTTCTTTCACTTATTTATTCAAAGGATAGGTTTTAGGGTATGAGTGCTCAGAATCTTGGCTCCATCACAATTTAGCCTGATCTTGCTTAAGCTACTTGTGTCACCATATCTTAGGCTCCTTCTAATTTACATTCTAGTAGTAAACAACAAAGCAGTCAATTATTTGAACACTGCTTTTTTAAGAAGTAGAGGCCATTATGAGAATGTCTGCCTTCCCATGAAAGCTCTGGGAAGGGTCCCCTGAAGAAGAGATAAATGAATTTAGATCTGAAAAAGGGTGAACCATTTGAAAGGCAAAGGGAACAGAATGTGTGTGGACTCTGAGCTGGAGGGAAGCATGGAATATCGGAGGACCTGAAGGATGGCCTGTGTGACTGGAGCTCAATGTCTGATGGCTAGAGAGCATTTAAAGCAAGAGCCAAGCCTAGATCTTCTGTCTGCCATTTTCCTCCTAGCTTGAGCCTGTATATTAAGGGGCTCAATCCATGTGTATTGATAAAGTACTGAACATGGGTAAAGGTTGCTCATCTCATTCTTTCAGTCACCAAAATAAAGTAGTTTTCAGGGTAGGTGACTTATCATAAGGGTGCAGACAGTAAAGCAGAAATTGGAAATTTCAAGTCAAGAGGAGTTGGGTGGAAGTCACTAGAGACATGAAAAAGAAGGATGCTGAAGTAACAAACAGAGAGTGACTTATGAAAGCTGTTGCCTCTCCAGACCAGAATCTTAAGTTTTGGGCTCATTGTTTCTCTTCCCATGTTCTCAAAGCCCTATTTTTTACAGCCAGAGGAGCTAGAACTCAGAACCAGTGAATGTGTGTGTGTGTTGGTGGGGTGTGTGGCGGGCTACCCAATGGGTGTTATGTCTTAGGAGCTCAGGAGAGCTGGGAAGACGTCCCAGCTGGTGCCTGTACTTCTGAGAGTGCACATTCAGGTGAGTTCCAAGAATTCTGAAATGAAGCAGGAAACTGAAGCCAACTGCCCATGCCAGGATGAAGGGCCACTGCTATGGTAACAATGACAGGAAGAAGAAAGCAGGAAGGAGCCTGTCACTGAGTTTCCCTCTAGCGACCACTATTGGTGAAAATGAACAGGGAGTCATCAGGAATGGGAAAAAGAGGCATGCAGATTCCAGGCCCAGCATCACACAGCAAAGTGTAAAGCTTTTATTTTTATAATGAGTTTGTAGAAAAGATATGCGGGATGGGAAGATGGGAATGAAAGAGAAGGTGAGCACAGAAAACTGGATATGAAGATTGCCATGGTCTTGCTTTGGGTGGTGCCTAATTCTCTCATTTCTGCTTTTCAACATACAGCAAGATACTTTGGAAACCTTGGCAAAAAAAAAAAAAAAATTCTGTTAACTCCTTCTTCTGGGAGTAATGAAGATCAATTCCTCCTCTAATGCAGAAATATGGAGAAACCCTCTTTGTGAGTCCTATGCTACTCCAGTCTCTGAGGTAGAAAGTATGTGTGTGTACACACATGTATTTACTTCAATATGTAATATTTATTTAAGCATATGTTTTTAAATTAGTGAAAAGGAACACAATGTTGTGAGATCTCCCTAGGACTTATAGCTGTTGGGAACAGGACACTTGCTCCTTACATGGAAACGGAAGCTGGTTATGCTGTTTTGGTTCAACTACTTCCTGCTCTCCTGCTTGAGAACTCTGGGGGAACAGCTGCTTCTGCCTTGTTTCCTGGATGGCTGGTTGTAGACTCCTTGGAATTTGTGCAGATTCCCATGTGCCTTTCCCCTCTGTCCTGAGTTTTCACTGGCTGGTGAAACTGAGTAGAAACCACAAGGAACCCTATCCAGAGACACTTTTCTTACCCTCCCACCTCCCACCCCTGTAGTGTGAAAGACTTTGTCACCTAAACCACAGCAATAAGTTATAAATCATTTCTCAATACCTGTAAGTAACACCTATTCTTAAAAGTGAGCCATTGTTTCAACACCAAGTTGTCTAAATTCCAACCAGAAGCAAATAGATTTTTAATGATCTGAAGCAATTCTAACAAAGACAAAAATGTGATTTTCATCAGATATTTTGGATCATTCAAAATACTACTGTTGAGTGCCTCAGGAGACATGGGTTTGGGTATAATTAAATTTTTTATATGTACTATGTTAAAAGACCTGTTTGCATGGAAGTTCTATTTAGTGCAGAAGTGACTTCTAACCATTGTTCTTGGTCAATTACAGTACAAAAATACTTTTGTTCCTTTATTTCAGCTCCCATATTTTGCCAGAGAATTAGAAATAAGTACTGCAATGTGAAAAGAACTGTAACTACAAATTTTGCACATAAAAGAAACATTGAAATGTTTTATCATCCAAATAGACTTCCCCGTCTCAAACATTCATTTCCTAGACAAAATTTCTTGTTATTATCTATAATAGTTATTGTTTGATTTTACCTGCTTTCTCAGTCAGAACTCAAAATTGTAAAGCCATAATAATGATAATGAAAGATTATTCCTGTGGGTCATTATTCTGTGGGTCATCATCCTAGCTGGCCTAGTCTTCAACAATGGCACCTGCTTTGATTCTGTTGCCTAATTAAGTCAACACAAGCAAGAATTGTTGGCAGTCACAAACAAATGTCTGATAATTCAATGTTCACCTGTAAATCAAAGTGCAAATTTACGGGACTGAAAAAGAAGGATGGAAATAATTGCATGATAAACAGATAAATATATATTTTTTTCATAGAGGCAGCTTGTTATAGATTGCTAAAATATCACCCCAGGGATCAATTGTTAAAAAATAAATGATGCATTATTAATGTGTTTATCCCTTTTCTGGTAATGATTTAATGTGAGAAACAGGAAAAAAGCAAAAAAACAAAAAGAAATCCACAACGTGAACACAAAATAAATCTCGGTGAGGACTGGAATTCTACTTTTAATCTGCTGACATCTTGCTGCCTCTTCATAGGATCAGCCATGGCTTTGAAAGACTGCTTTTCAAAAGTTAGCTCTTGGATTCTTTAAGTGTTGTCTCTGATTAGAAATGTTGCCACAAGGACTGGGTAATGCCTTGCTTGAGCTGTAGTTGCATACTTTAATAGTAATGCATAAGTATGGAAATCTTATTAACTTAGGAAAGCATAAACATTGGCCAGAATTATAAAACACAGCTACTATTTTTAAGGAAAGGAACAAATTTAAAACAAAATTGTGCAGTATGAACGTAAACTCAGGTAGACTTTAGTGCCCTTGGGAATGATCCTTAACTGTTGTCAATCAAACTTTACCTCTGGTCTGTTTCTAGTCTACAAAGAAACTGCTGATCATTAAGTTGCCCAGACACTCTTCTGGGGCTTCTCTACCCTACTGAGATTTTTAAGAACTTCACTAGGTAGTCCCTTATTCCTGCTATGAGATTCTGCTACAATTGCCTTATTGGGGCAGGCTTCTGAATGTCTTTTGCTTCTTCACTCAGCACTACTTAATTCTCTTGCTACCTGAGTTCTATGTACCCATTCTCTTACGTTCTCCTAAATAAATTTTTCTCCTAAAAATTTTCCCTTTGATTCACAAAACTGCAGATGGAATGTGCCTCTCCCCAGGGGTAACACATAGAAATCACACTTCCCTCCACCCCTGGCTATGCAAAAATCCACTAGTTTCATTTTTCCCACCCTAAGGAAAATTACTTTGAGTTTCTTTTCTTGTCTCGTGGCAAAATGTTCACTTATATGCCTGTAAAATGAAGTATTTATCAAGTCAATTCCATAGCAATTTTCACATGCAAGATCTAATATGCTTTCCTTGTGGTCTTATCTAGAAAATACACTCTAAATTAAAAACCCAAGTAATATCACAATATAACTTCTAGAACCAGATTAAAACTCCCAGAAAGTCAACAAAAATATGAAGTAGTTTTAAGAAAAATTCAAATAATAGGGAAAATAATAACTATGTGTAATGTACTTTTCATGGCTAGATAAAGAAAGCCCCTCACAGTGGCCCTTGAGGCAGAAAATTTTGTAGAGAGCCAAGGAGACTCTTGGGACTGGAAATCAAGAACTGAACCCATCTCTTTTCATTTTCTTTCTTTTTTTTTTTGTGGTACTGGGTTTTTTTTTTTTTTAAGTAATCTAGAGTAATTTTTTTTTCATTTTTCTTTTATTATTCATATGTGCATACAAGGCTTGGGTCATTTCTCCCCCCTGCCCCCACCCCCTCCCTTACCACCCACTCCGCCCCCTCCCTCTCCCCCCCCCAATACCCAGCAGAAACTATTTTGCCCTTATTTCTAATTTTGTTGTAGAGAGAGTATAAGCAATAATAGGAAGGAACAAGGGTTTTTGCTGGTTGAGATAAGGATAGCTATACAGGGCATTGACTCACATTGATTTCCTGTGCGTGGGTGTTACCTTCTAGGTTAATTCTTTTTGATCTAACCTTTTCTCTAGTTCCTGGTCCCCTTTTCCTATTGGCCTCAGTTGCTTTTAAGGTATCTGCTTTAGTTTCTCTGCGTTAAGGGCAACAAATGCTAGCTAATTTTTTAGGTGTCTTACCTATCCTCACCCCTCCCTTGTGTGCTCTCGCTTTTATCATGTGCTCATAGTCCAGTCCCCTTGTTGTGTTTGCCCTTGATCTAATGTCCACATATGAGGGAGAACATACGATTTTTGGTTTTTTGAGCCAGGCTATGTGGTACTGGGGTTTGAACTCAGGGCCTACACCTTGAGCCACTCCACCTGCGCTTTTTTGTGATGCGTTGTTTTGAGATAGGGTCTCAAAAACTGTTTGTCTGCCTCCTGAGTAGCTAGGATTACAGACATGAGCCACCGGCGCCCAGCTTCTTTTCAGTTTCAATGTTATTAGAATGACAAAGTTTATGCTAACTGATGTTCACTGGCAGGACAGACTCCAAATCACCTAAGAAGTGTGAAGAATTGGTGTCGTTTTTGTTATTGTTTTTGATCTTTTTCTCCTTGTGTGGTGTGTGTGTGTGTTGTGTGTGTGTGTGTGTGTGTGTGTGTGTGTGTGTGTGTGTGTCCAGATCTTAGCAACAGCTTTTGCATGTTGGTGGACATGGTAGAAGCTATTATTCTTGGCTAAGCTAGAATGCTGGGATCATTTTTCAGATGTGGTGACTGAGTATGTGATTGTGACCTAACACAACTGCAGGAAGAACAAGTAAGGAAATCACTGCACATGGATGAGCATCTGTTAGGCCTCCGATGTTCAGTGACTGTGTGACGTGGGTTTGTTCATCAGTGACCACATTAGTGGTCTTGCTAGACTGCCTGGTTCTGTCTACTTGGTAGTTTGGAAGTAGAACTGAAAACTTTGGTCTGAGTAAGCCTTAAGAAGCATAGAATTCAAAGCAAGCTGTGGTTCCTAAAATGATATACTTCACTTCCTGCTGATAAAGTAATTATTTGGTATTGTAAAGAAGATATAATCATCTTCCTATTCCAAGCTGATAAAAAAGGTCATATCAGTAACATATGGTTAAAATTGTTCAGATAGTCACAATTTCCTCTGACTTTCCACAGTTATGGCATTCATAGTTTCTGTTATATTTGAAATACTTTTGCAAAGGTCTTATCTGTCCAAATTTTGTTTATTGAAGGCCATGACTTATTTTTTATCTCAATGCTTGTCTTTTTTCCCCCCACTGGACCACAGCAGAGTGCCTCATGCAAAATAGGTATGAAATTAACAAAATCAATGTTATGTAATGGAGTAAAAGAGTACATTTCTAACACCCAGAATATTTCAAATACTGAAAGATTTACATGTTTTCATAAGTAATGTTTATTTTATTCAAGAAAATAACTTTTGCAACTAAAGTTTGAAATAATGACCATAGTAGTAAGATGTACAGAGAAACAGTTTGAGGACACATGTCTAGAACGTTCATCAAAACTAAAAAAAATCTCTGGTATACATACAGAAAGTCAAATTTATATTTGGAGCATGCTGTTATATCTTTTTCAGTCTTTTATTTATCCTAATTCTTTAATTTATTTATTAAATTTTTGTCTTTATGTATTTTGTCATATTAAAATGGCCATTTTGGATTTACTCTCAATATTTGCTTTTTAAAGTTTACCTGCTGCTTTTATGAAAGTCCATATTCAGTTAATGAAGTGAACAAGGAAACTATGGATTTTCAAATATCACAGGATTCTCATGTATCACAGTTCCATTGCAGAAATAAATTATCTTCTGTTCTCTTTAATTGTAAAGAAATGTAGAGAAAAGGAGACAGGTAGTGACAGGTTGTGGGGATGAGATCGATGCATCTAAAGGTAACATTGTCATTATTGTCTTCAATACTCATTGTCCCCTTCTTAGCAGAGAACTCCCAACTTTTAGATGCACATAAATCTGCTCAGAATAAAGACTGTATACCCATCCTAATATGTAGCTGTGTGTGGCCCTACACCCAAGCTCTGGCTAGGACGATATAAGTGAAAGTATGCATCGGTCTAGCAAGTACATCTAAAGGGAGGTTTATGATCTTCTTTCTCTCTCTCTCTCTCTCTTTTTTGTTTTTTGATGGGACTGTAGTTTGAATTCAGGGCTTCATGCTTTCAAAGCAGGTGCTCTACCACTTGAGCTATACCTCCAGTTATTTTGAAGATCGGGTCTGTCTTGTGAACTATTTGCCAGATCTGTCCTTGATCCATGATCCTCCCAATCTCAGCCTCCCAAATAGGATTACAGGCATGCGTCACTGTGACTGGCTTTCTTCAATTTCTCTCTCTCTCTCTCTCTCTCTCTCTTACACACACACACACACGCACACACACACAATGATGTTTGGAGCCATTTTGGACAGCAAGGTGAACTTGTGAATGGAACCCTAGTTCTTTGCACTGTCAAACTCCACACCAGCTCTGGACAGTCTACCTGTATGTTTTTATGTGATAATGAAATAGAATACCATTTTGTTTAAGTCACTATTATATTAGGTATTCTATTTCTTGCAACAGAATATAATCCCAACTGATAGGTAATTATGAATTTGGAGATTGATACTAGTATTTTGGACTTAAAGTGACATTATACTTGATCTGTAATTTGAGATACCTTCTCACAGATCTCAACCTTTAGACATTCTTCTAACAAATGGACTATTGAAGTGAAAGCCAATGTGCTATTTTGGGTAAATGTCTAATTCTGTTGTTTAAGTTTCTTCATTCGTATTGTAAGGAAAAAAAGCAATGAAAGTGATCATAATTATTTGACTTCCTGTTTGTGAACATAAGTGGTTTTCCTTTCCCCAACTCCACTCCACTTCAGATTGGAAAATTTATTGGACTAACATAGACTTTACTATTTCCTCTGCCCTAGGGAGATATGACATTGGTTTTCCCTGGACTCACTCAGAATTCCATTTAAATTCACTGTATCCAAAACGCTGCTCTGGAGCTCCCGTTCACTTTGTGTGCTCTCTTCCCTAAATAACAACGAGCCTGGTAGTCAATAAATACTGCCCCACATTGCTTGAGCCATTTGCTTTACCCTCTCTCTACTTATTCTGGTATGCTTCAGCTACTTGCTTGCAGGGTTCTGTTTACCATTGTAACTTCATCTCTAGTACTGCCACTGACCCTATGGATTGGATGTTCATGATTGGTTTTCATGACATCTTACTATGGGTACATGTTAAATGTTTTTTGTCTTATGGTTACTTTCTACCATGCATGTTCTAAATGTTCCATGTTTATTGTGGCACTATTCACAATAGCCAAGTTATGGAAACAGCCAAGATGTCCCAGCACTGACGAATGGATTAAGAAAATGTGGTATCTATACACAATGGAATTTTATGCAGCCATGAAGAAGAACGAAATGTTATCATTCGCTGGTAAATGGATGGAATTGGAGAACATCATTCTGAGTGAGGTTAGCCTGGCTCAAAAGACCAAAAATCGTATGTTCTCCCTCATATGTGGACATTAGATCAAGGGCAAACACAACAAGGGGATTGGACTATGAGCACATGATAAAAGCGAGAGCACACAAGGGAGGGGTGAGGATAGGTAAGACACCTAAAAAACTAGCTAGCATTTGTTGCCCTTAACGCAGAGAAACTAAAGCAGATACCTTAAAGCAACTGAGGCCAATAGGAAAAGGGGACCAGGAACTAGAGAAAAGGTTAGATCAAAAAGAATTAACCTAGAAGGTAACACCCACGCACAGGAAATCAATGTGAGTCAATGCCCTGTATAGCTATCCTTATCTCAACCAGCAAAACCCCTTGTTCCTTCCTATTATTGCTTATACTCTCTCTACAACAAAATTAGAGATAAGGGCAAAATAGTTTCTGCTGGGTATTGAGGGGGGGAGCGGGAGGGGGTGGAGTGGGTGGTAAGGGAGGGGGTGGGGGCAGGGGGGAGAAATGAACCAAGCCTTGTATGCACATATGAATAATAAAAAAAAAAAAATAAATAAATAAATAAATAAAAAAGGGCTCACAGGGTGGCTCATGTGGTAGAGTGCCTGCCTAGCAAGTATGAGTTCAAAACCCAGTACCTGCCAAAAAAAAAAAATTGTTTTACTGTATTGTTTAGGTAATAAGACAAGAAAATGTCAGTGCATGTTTATTACAGATGAAGTTTTTTGGAGTATTTTTGAAAATATTAATTAGTGGTTATCCCTGGATATGGAGGGCCACTGTAATTATGTTAAATGCTTTTAGTAAAATGGTACAAGCCTTCAGTTTGTCTAGGTCTCTGTGACTTCCAAAATAATCACTAATAACTGCAATACTTTGTATATTCTTTATGCACTCTTAGGATGCCAGCGATCTCTCAAGGGCTAAATCAAGCCTGGACACTTCAGTCTCTAATAATGACAGAAATTGGGGCCAATTTTATGACCCAGATACATAAGGTATGGGATTCAATACCTAGCCTGGGGGTTGTAGAAGGAGTTATTAAAGAATGAAGTTATTTTGCTAACTTTATATTCATAATACAAGGTATAATTATAATACTTTTACCTAGACACTCTATTAACAGTCATCTATTTTTTTTAAAATTATTGTTGTACTAGGAGTGCAATGTGACATTTATAAAAGTTCTTACAATATATCATAGTTGAATTCACTCCCTTAATCATTCTCCATTATTCCCCCCATTCCTGGAATAGTTTTGATAGGTCTCATTTTCCCATTTGCAAACATGTGTACAGAGTATTTACACCATATTCACCCTCCTACACCTTTCCCCACATCTTTCCCCCTCCAACTGGTACCAATCCCTCCTGTTCTTCAAATTTGTAAGAAAACAAGCAAACAAAAATGACACTTGTTTGTTTAAGATAGCTATGCAAGGAGTTTCCTTGTATTACAACCGGATTTGTTCATCTCCTCTATTTTTCTTCTTTCTACCTTAGTTCCATTCTTATGGTGATTTCAACAGTTTTAAAATTTCTATATTCATTCTTGCATAGGAAGCACATCAACCATATTCATCTTCTTAAATTCCTTCTTTAACCCTTCCTCTATCCTATGTGACCTCCCCTTAGCATGACCTATTTTTCATTATATTGCTGTATTTGTAAGAAATATGCAAGAGAACATGTGAAACTGGCTAACTTCACTTAAGATGTTGTTCTCCAGTTCTGTCCATTTACCTGCAATTGACAAATTTCATTCTTTTTTATGATGAAATAAAATTCCATTGTACATAAACACCACATTTTCTTAATCCATTCATCAGTAGTGGGGCATCTTGACTGTTTCCATAGCTTAGTTATTGTGAATAGTGCTGCAATAAACATGGGTGTGCAGGTGTCCTAATTGTAACCTGACTCACATTCTTTATGGTATAACCCTAGGAAAGGAATTGCTGGATCATATGGCATTTCTATTTTTAGTTTTATGAGGAGCCTCCATGCTGTGTTCCATAGTGATTGTACTAATTTACATTCCCACCAGCAGTGTGTGAGCGTTCCTTCCCCTCCCCCCACAATCCTTGCCAACATTTGTTGGTGGTGGTGATCTTGATGATAGCCATTCTAACAGGAGTGAAGTGGAATCTTAACATGGTTTTGATTTGTATTCCTTTATGGCCAGGGATGGTAAGCATTTCTTCATGTGTTCTTTGTCCATTTGGACTTCTTCCTTTGAAAAAGCTCTGCTCAATTTAGTTGCTCATTTCTTTATTTGGTCATTGATTTTTTAGGAGTTTAGTTTGTTTTTAACTCCTTGTATATTCTGGTTATTAATTCCTTGTCTAAAAACACTCATCTCTTTAGTTCACTACATATTGATTTGTCTGAAAAGTCCAGTGTCATTGCATTAATTATAAATAGCAGTTCTGTTTTGTACAATCTCTGAGATTAAAGATTCTTACTGTTTCACAGAAGAAGAAATACTTCAAAATTATATTGCAGAATTCCCACAGCTAATCAGTTTGCTCCAAAGCTCAAAGTTGCTTTTTTTTTAGTGCTGGGATTGAACCCAGGGCCTTGTGTATGCTAAGCAAGAACTCTACACTGAGCTACATTCCCAGCCTTCAAGGTTGCTTTTGATAGTTATAATTTCTTGCATAGTCTTTGATGCTACTCATGTTATTCAGTCATATTTATTTAGTGCCAATTACTATTGAAAGCAAAAGGCAAAATATGCTGTGGAAACTTTTCCACAAGCTGACTGCCTGAATTTGGTTTTCAATGACATTCTGGCAGAAACTTGTTACCAGAACAAAAATGACAGTAGTAGGATGGTTACCATACATGCATTGTCTCATGTCAGCCTCTCAAACACTCCATGAAGGAAGTATAATCACTATCCTCATTTTTTTTTGGCAGTACTGGTGTTTGAACTCAGGGCCTCAAACTTGCTAAGCAGGTGCTCTACAACCTGAGCAATGCCCCCAGCCCTAAGAACTGTATAACTCTTTTTTGAAAAAACAAAAGGGGAACTGCTTAGTTTTGGAGCAAGGATGTAGATTAGTCATAATTTTAATGCAAAGTGATGAAGTAGAGCTTCCTGTTGGAATATGTCCCGAGTTCTGTTTTCAGTCCTCCCATGGATCAAGACATCAATAACATGTGTGAGAGCGGATGTGAGTGTGTGAAAGTGTGACTGTATGTGAGTGAGTATGCATGGATGTGTGAGAACAAGTGCAAGTATGTGAATATATGTAAGTGCATGTGAGTGTGTGTGAGTATGCATGAGTGTGAGTATGTGAATCTGAGCATGTATAGCGTGCAGTTGAGTGTGTGTGTGTGACACATAGCACCGTCTTAACATTTGAGGCCTGTAGCTGCTGCTCTTGTGTGTGCTAAATGTTCTTTCTTATTTTTGTCTAAGATCTTCTCTTTATTTGGAATATTCTCTTCTTTTCCACCTTGCTGACTCAATATCTTTAAAAACCCACCTCCAGTTACTTCACCTAGTCACAGTCATCAGTATTTCAAACTTTGACAGCTCTCTGACACTCACCCTGGATTACTTTTATTCAGCTGCCATAACAAGTTCCCACAAATTTAGCAGCTTAAAATGATATGATTTGATCCCCAGCAGACTTGGAGATCAGAAGCCCAGAACAGGTGTTACTTGGATAAAATCAGGTTGTTGCCTGGGCCGAGTTCCTTCTGGAGGCTTAGAGGATAGTGTATTTCCTTGCTTTTCCCAGATTCTAAAGGCCACCTATGTTCCTTAACTTATGACCCTTCCTTCATCTTCAAAGCTAGCATTTCAAATCCCTTTGTCACTCTGACCTTCCTATATCCCTTTTTTGTGGAAGGAAGGCAGGGAGAAAGAAGAGAGATTAATGAGTGCTACAGTGAAGCAAAGAAGAACCAGAGTTGGGAAATGTTACCTGAAGATCAGAGAAGGGTCATCTCAACCCAGAGGTTAGAGTGGCCAATGAAATGACATGTGATTATGTATGGGACAAGCTGCACCCACCCCCATTTCTGTAACCAGCTGTAAATAGTGTATAAGGAAAGTCCTCTTTGTTCTCAGGGATCAGCCTTTGGACATAAGTCTGCTGAGTCACTGCTGGCTTGCTTAATAAACTTGCTTCCTGAAAGCTTTGGTGCCCTCTCAGTCTCTGTCTGAGATCTCCTGCAACATTTCTGGGGGATTGTCTGGGATTTGGAGGGTGGCATTTTCACCTCCTTGTAGCCAACTCAGTGTCCCCAGTTCGCCGGGAGAGCTGCCTCTGCCAGGTGCCACTGGACCATGTTGACCAGGGAGAGGGAGCCTCTCTCCCAGAGAGCCAAGGGGGTGAGTTCCAGTTGCACAAAGGAACATGGAAAGGCTCAGGAACCAACCTGGGAACCCTGTTCATCAGACTGGTAAGAAACAAGGTTCAAATTTAGGCCTGCCTCAGGAGGCAGAAGGGGAGTCTGATCAACTCTAAAAAGGCACCCTAGTAACCACCTCTTTGGGGTGAAACTGTGCCTTTCAGGTTCAGGGAGCGGGGTGGAAGTACTGTGCTATGTGAGAGTGTGTGAAAATACAAGCCTGAGACATGGCCTACTTATGAAGCGAATATGGAGTCCTGATCAGTGGGTCCATGGCAAACTCATGTGGTCTAAGGTGAGCCCTAACAGGGCCTCTGGTCCAGGGCTTACGTGGACTCACTATGGCCAAAATACACCTAAATCCCAGCAAGGGGAACAGCCAGAGGAGGATTAAGTGATTGATGTTATTTGTTTTCCCCCATTTGCCAGAGAGGGGAACCTTTATCACCTCTCCATAGCCATCATCCCTTCCATCTTTGTCTCTGTCTAAACATCTGACTAACAGGAGGAATGGGAGGAGGTCAAAGTAAGAACACCCTCCTAGAACTTTAAGAGGGGATTTAAAGGAGATTACAGGGTCAAGCTGACTTCTGGCAAGCTTAGGAACTTCTGTGAAATAGAATGACATACTTTTGGTGTAGGATGGCCCTTGGAGGGGTCATTAGATAAGGTCATAGAAAATAGAATTTTTGAAGTGGTTGTAGGGGAGCCTGGAACACCCAGATGGTTCCTTATATTGACTGCTGGCAGAATTCAGTCCTCAGTCAGCCCACGTGGCTAAAGCCCTGTCTAGAGAAAGCATGTAGAGTTATGGTATCCAGGGCAACAGCAGCTTCCAAGTATAGGAAAAAATGTAAAAAGTCAGAGAAAGCCATATTAATGGGGGACCCCAAGGAGTCCCCACGCCCTTATGTGCCACAATTCAGATTAGAGAATTTCTAGGAGCTGCAAGTTTCTGCTGCATCTGGATCCCCAATTACTCTCTCTTGGCAAAATCCCTTTACAAAGTCACAAAGGGGGGAGAGTGGGAACCCATGTAATGGGGAGATAAAAAAAGGCCTTTAAAAAAAAA
This sequence comes from Castor canadensis, assembly GCF_047511655.1. NCBI lineage: Eukaryota > Metazoa > Chordata > Mammalia > Rodentia > Castoridae > Castor > Castor canadensis. The sequence continues at coordinate 78,324,668 of NC_133396.1, read as the reverse complement.
TTAAGAGGGCACTCACAAACACCCCTGCTCTGGGCCTGCAAGATGTGATGAAACCCTTCTTCCTATATGTACATGAGAGACTGGGAGCTGTAGGAATCTTGACCCTGCTGCTAGGTACCTGGCACCACCAGGTGGCCTATTTATCAAAGCAACTTGATGCAGTTTCCTGAAGCTGGCCACCCTGCCTTTGTGTCCTGGCAGCTACTGCCATCTTGGTGATTGAAGCAGAAAAACTTACTTTGAGACAAAAACTCACAGTCCAAATTCCCCACTCTGTTTGACTCTCATGGAATGTAAGGAAAGTTATTGGTTAACAAACTCCCGAATGGTCAAACATCAAAGCGTGTTATGTGAAAACTCACTTGTCCAGCTAGAGGTTGTTAAGGCTCTATTAACCAGCCACCCTATTACTGGTTAATTCAGACCCACTAAAGCATGACTGTTTAGAGATTATGGATGAGATGTTCTCCAGCTGGACAGGCTTGACCAACCAGCCCATTAGTCATCTGGACCTTGAGTGTTTCACGGATGCCAACAGCTTTGTCCAAAAAGACACTCAATTTGCCAGATACGCAGTAGTGACTCTGGATGCTGTCATTAAAAGCATGACCACTGCCAGTCAGGACTTCTAACTTGGGAAAAAAGTGTTAAATATGAACAAAAAATTCTAAAATTACTAAAAGCTATATGGCCCCCTATGTGAGTAGCAGCCACACAGTGCCAAGAGCACCAGAAGGGGGAGGTAACAGCTGTTTGGGGAAATGGAAAGGCTGATAGGAAAGCCAAGAGAGCAGCCCTCACAGGAGGACAAACCTTGGCCTCCTTGGCAGCTGTCTTTTTCCTGTGTCCCTTATCTGAATGGGATCCATGGTATACTTCATAAGAACAGTCTGGGTTTGAGATTGAAGGAGAAAATTTTCTACTGGGCAAATGGTGGAAGTTTACTGATGGCTGCATTGCCATACCTGAGTCACTGACTCCCACATTTGTCACACAGTTGATGAAGGCACTCACTCAGGGCACACAGCTCTCAAGACCACCTTGGCCCACCATTTTTATGTCCCCAAGCTCTCCAGCATCAGTAAGACAGTATATGAAAGGTTCAGTCTGTGTGCCAGAAACAATCCCTGATATTTGCTGGTGTTCGTCTACACCTTCTCAGGATAGATAAAAGCCTTCCCCACTTGGACTGAGAAAGCCCAAAAAGTGGCCAGGTGGCTGTTAAAGAGAATCATCCCTCAATTCAGAATACCTATGTCTATTGGGTCAGACAATGAGCTGGCATTTGTGACTGAGGTGGTACAGTTGATGGCTAAGAGATTAGAAATAACTTAAAAGCTACACATGGCCTACCACCCCCAGAGTTCAGGAAAAGTAAAATGTATAAAATAACCATTAAAAAAAAACTGTGCCAGGAGACCCACCTATTATGGGATCAGTTACCACCGATAGTCTTGCTCAGGATTAGGTCTAGGCCTCACCAAAGAGAAGGGCTCTCCCCTTTTGAAATCCTTTTTGGGTGTCCACCCCCTTTAGTCAAGAGCCGGTGAGGGGACCTTAAAAAAACAGGTGACCTCACCCTGAGACAACAGATACAGGCCCTCAATTGACTCCCTCAAAAATCAATGACTGGGTAAGAGAGAGAGATTCTTGTTAGCCTGACAACTCCCACATACTCTTATAAACCAGGTGATGCTGTTTGGATAAAGGAGTGAAATGTTCAACTGCTAAAGCCCCACTGGAGGGGCCCTTTTGTCATTATTTTATCCACCCCCATTGCAGTTTAGGTAGTAGAGTTCATTCCATGGATCTACCACAACTGAGTGAAGCCAGCTTCCCTCAAATGGGAGTGCATCCCTGACTCAGTGTCACCATACAAGATCACCTTCAAAATCCTACTGACTTTCCCCGACAGGACCCTACTCCCCAGGAGACAACAGGAGACCATGACAATGAGATGTCAGCCCTGCTCTAGTCACTCCGGAAGTTGACTAGTCTATGTCCAGTGGAAGCTTAGGAGTCCCCATCTCACCTTTGAGGATAAGTCTGTTCTGTGTATTCTTCTTGCTAATCTTGGTCAGCTCTGTACCTGGGGACCCCCAGGTTTTGGACTGTGACTCACGTATATGCACTACCCAAGAAGGGCATGCTGTTACTCTGGTTTCCATACTTCTTATTCCTGTGCAGGCACCATTGTTGGGACATGCACCCACAGCCATACCACCTACTCAGTGTGCTTTCATGATGGTCAGTATATCTGTTTAATCCCATCTATCACCCTTGAGAGCAATGGCGAGAGGTCCAAAGCTTCACCAGCAGTGGAAAGCTCGTTAACTACACCTGGGTTAATGACCCCAACAAACCTGTGTCCATATACTTTGATGTGTGTGCCACAGTAGCTAAAAACACAGGGCATTGGGGCAACTGTGGGGTGCTAACCTAGGAAAGGACCTACAGGTTAAATGGCAAGTATATATGCCCAAAAGATGACAGTGGGACATCCAGTTGTGTGTACTATGAACAACTCTATTGCCCTTATTGGGGTTATAAAAAGGTGGGCAACTTGGCTTAAAGGGAAGGTCCATACCTCACATGGAACTGCTGCTCTTTTACAAAAAAGGAAAGCAACCCCTAACTGCACCCTTGGTGCCTGTAACCCTGTAAATTTCACTATTTTTAACCTCAATGAAACAGGCTGGGAAGTTGGGAAAAAGTTTGACATTCTAATCTTTAAAAAACAAACAAAAGAAATAGACGCTGGTACTTTGCTGCATTTTCAACTCATCGTGCTCACTCATGAGAGCTCCTCACTGTGCAAAGGCCAGTTCTCTTCCCCAGTAGGAGAGTTGATCTGCTTGGGACAAAAGTTTTACAATGACGCTACTCAGGAGACTCAATGGTGGGGGGGCTCCCAATCACACGAAGCCCCCACCTCACCTGCTGGCTAACTTCCCTACAATAGCCTGTAATAATCTCAATCTGAGTAGCTGCTGTTTACAGATTAATGACAAGATAAAAAAAAAGCTTGCCCATGACCCTGTGTAGACCTGGAAGGGATGGAGCCCCAGTGATCTATTCAGGAGCTAGTTCTCAACCTTAGGTGGGTTCAAGACCTTAATAGTCACAACGTTCTTTGTCTTAAGAACGAGCCTGATATTACCCTGCCTAATCCCCCTCGTATTACAGTCTTTATCAAGATGATGCTCTTTGACCCAGAAGTGGGTCCAAGCATGAAAGGGGGGAGTGTGGCGGGAAGGCAGGGAGGGGGAAGGGAGACTAATGAGTGTTTCAGTGAAGCAAAGAAAAACCAGTGTTGGGGAATGTTACCTGGAGACCAGAGAAGGATCATCTCGACCCAGAGGTTAGAGCAGCCAATGAAGTAACATGTGATTGTGTATGGGACAAGCTACACCCTCTCCCAACTTCTGTAATCTGTTCTAAATGGTATATAAGGAAAGCCCCCTTTGTTCTAGGGGCTCAGCTTTTGGACATGAGTCCACTGAGTTGCTGCTGACTTGCTTAATAAACTTGCTCCCTGAAAGCTTTGGTGCCCTCTCAGTCTCTGTCTGAGCCCTTTTGCAACATTTTGACTACATTTTTTATTTTATGGAGCCCACAGGAATAATCCAGGCTCCTCTCCTGGCTCAAGGCTGGTTGATTACTAACCTGAACTCTATATGCTGTCTTCATGACTCCTGGTCATGCAAGATAACAGTCACAGATCCCAGGGACTGGGATATAGGTATCTAGAGAGATGGAGGGACATTATTCTGCTATGTACACATCCCTCTTCTCTGATCAGAAGGATTTGCTTCCTCTTTGAAAAAAATTATCCAGGCTGTCTGACACCACCTCTGAAGTTCTCATTCACAAACACACATTAATCTGTTTCTTCAATCATTTTCATAGAAGGCCTCCTTTCACTCCATGAAAAATTTCTCTACCTTTGATCTTCCTCTCCTGCCTCTCTCTCTAAGATATAAGAGAGATTTTTCCATTGCTCTCCTACATGTCTATCCTCTCTCTATATTGACTTTTCTCCTGTAGAATTTAAACAAACTCCTCTCCCATCCAAAAAGAAATCTCACCTTTGGCCTTCTCCACTCAGCATCCTGTCATTCTCTTCTTGGAAGACAGTTCATATTTAGGCTTTAGTTGATTATAGATAGTCTATTTTAGGACTCCTCATCCTATTCTATCAATATATATGTCTACTCTTACAACAGTGTTCTACAACTTTTATTATTATAATGTTATAGCAAGCCTTGAATTCAGGTAGCGTAATACTTCAAGTTCTTATCTTGTGCAAAATTGCTTTAACTATTTTAGGTCTTTTGCATTTAAACATAAATTTTAGAATCAGTTGTCAGTTTCTACAGAAAAAAATGTCTGCTGGGATTTTGATTAGGATTGTGTTGAATCTATAGATCAATTTTGGAAGATTTGAGCTCCTAGCAAAGCTTCATCTTCTAACCTGTAAACACAGAATCTCTCATTTTTTAAAAAAATGTCTCTTAACAATGTCTTAGAGTGTTAAATATTAAATTTAAAATGTTAACTCTTTGCATATATTTTTTAAATTAATCCCCAGGTATTTTGTATTTTAGATGCTGTTGCAAATGGTACCCTACTGTTTGGGTACTGTGTTTTATCTTAATTTCTAATAGTTTGTTACTAGTATATATATATATATAATGTTTGAATTTTGTATATTGACCTTGAGACCAGTGACTTTGTTAAACTCAGTTACCATTTCTATTATCTAATTTGTAGACTCATTAGAATTTTCTACATAGATAACTATATTGACTGCTAATAAGACAGTTTTCTTTCTAAGTATATGGTTTATTGCTTTTCTTTTTCCTTTCCTTCTCCTTCCCCTTCTCCTTCTTGTATGAGTGCAGTAGTTAAGAACTCTAGTCCAAACTGGGCACCAATGGATCACACCTTTAATCCTAGCTACTTGGGAAGCTGAGACCAAGAAGATCATGGTTCAAGGCCAGCCTGGGCAAATAGTTCATGAGACTCCATCTCCAAAATAACAAGAGCAAAATGGACTGAAGGCTTGGCTCAAGTGGTAGAGTACCTGTTTTCCAAGCATGAAGCCATGAGTTTAAACCACAAAAACTTAAAAAAAAAAAAAGAACTCTGGTTCAGGATTGGAAGAGTGGCTCAAATATTAGAGAATCTTCTAACAAGTTTGAGGCTCTGAGTTCAAACCCCAGTATCAAACGCACACGCACACACACACACACACACACACCCTTTAGTCCAATATTAGATAAAAGAAGAAAGAGTAGTTATCTTTGTCTTATTCTCAAGCTTAGAAGGAAAGCATTCATAGACTAAAGAAATTTCCATGATGTAATTTATTCATAGATGCCCCTGACTTAAGAAGCTCCTTCCTGTTTCTACTCTGCTGAGATTATAAATAAATAAATAAATTGTGGCTGCTATAAAATTTTGTCAGATTCTTTTCCTGAATCTAACTGAGATGATCATAGGGCTTACAATTTTTAGCTTATTATTAAAGCAGATAGCAAAGGTTGATTTTTGAATGTTAAACCAACTTGGAACTTCTGGAGTAAAACCCGTATGATCATGATACATTTTCTTTCTACATATTTCTTAATTAATTTGTTAAAATAGCAATAATGAAGAATATTGATCTTTACTTTCCTTTTCTCATACTGTCTTTAATTTTTAAAAATTTTTCTTGAGTGAGCATTGGTAGTTTGTGTCTTATTTAAGGAATTTGGCTATTTGGACTAATTTGTAGAATTTTGTGGCATAAGGTTATTCATAATGTGTATTGTACAATGTCTCCAGGATTTGTACGAATGTCTTCTCTTTCATTTCTGATGTTGGAAATTCATGTCTTCTCTCTTTTTGCCTGCTTGGTCTGGTAGTTTGCCAATTGTACTGGTCTTCCCAATAGTCACCAATTTTCTCTATTGAATTTCTGCTTTCTAATGAATTGATTTCTTCTTTTATTTTTATTTTCTTCTTATTTTAGGTTTAATTTATTTTTTACTGTTTATTCCAGGTAGATGTTTAAGAAGTTGATTTTAGAACTCTCATAATTCAAGAATTTTAAGGTTATAAATTTCCCTTTAGAACTCTCTCAGCTGCATTATACATGTTTTGACATATTATGGTTCCATTTTATTCAATTTACACTTTGAGGATTTCTTTTTTAAATTTTCTTATTGTCATATTACTATTGTATTGGGAATACATTGTGACATTTACAAAAGTTCTTACAATAGATCAGAGTTGAATTCACCACCTCCATCACTCTCCTTTATCCTCCCCCATTCTAGAATTTTCCCTGTAATTTTTTCCTTTGTCACTGATTTTCATAGAAAGGATTGTTTCATTTTCTAATATTTGGGGTTGACTAGTTATCTATTACTGATTCCTAATGATGGTTAAGGAAAACACTTCAATTCTCTTTAAATTTTTGGACTTGGTGAATGCTCTGTGTGCATTTGAAAAGAATATATATTCTGGAGTTATTGTTTTCATGTTTCTCACTTATTTTCTCTCTAGTAATGCCACCATTTTTCTTTCTGTATCAACCAATTTGACTACTTTAAATGTCTCATATAAGTAGAATTACATAGCATATGTCCTTTTGTCATAACTATTTCACTTACCACAATGCTCTCAAGGTATATATGGCAGTATTTCCTTCCTTTTAAAGGCCTCATAGTATTCCATTGTGTGTATATACCATGCTGTGTATCCATTCATCAGTCAGTGAACATTTGGGCTGTGTACGCCTCTTGGCTATTACAAATAGTGCTGCTATGAACATGGGTGTGCAAATATCTCTTTGAGAATCTGCTTTCACTTTTTTTGGATACATATACCTAGAAATGGGATTGCCGGGTCATACAGTAGTATGATTTTTAGTTGTTTGAGGATCTGCCATGCTGTTTTCCATAGCAGTGACACCATTTTATGTTCCCATCAATCGTGTATATTCCCTTCTACACTTGTTTTGTTCAATTTTTTATGGTAGACATCCTAATGAGTGTGAGGTATTAGCACCTGCTTTTATACTTTGCTAAGGTACATAAAGAATAACCTGTAGACCTGGGCTGATTGAATTCAACAAGTAAGGCAGTGTTCTGCCAAGGACTCTGCTCCATGCTCTGTGTATTATATGGTTTTTCCACATATATGAGCTACGAATATTACTAAGTCTATGGTACATCTTTCTTTTGTCTTGTCTATTTTTCTCTAACAGAGGGCTTTTTAGCCTTGCGGCTATTGGCACCAAGGTGGGACTTGGGTTTGAACTGAGGGCTTTGCACTTGCAAAGCAGGTGCTCTATTGCTTAAGCCACAACTCCAGTTCATTTTGCTCTAGTTAGTTTGGAAATGGGGTCTTGAGAACTATTTTCCTAGGCTGGTCTCCAATCACTATCCTCCAGATCTCAGCCTCCCAAGTAGCTGGGATTACATGTGTAAGCCACTGGTGCCCAGCAAGACTTTTCTTTCTTATGGGAGATGTCCTATGCATTGTAGAATGTTCGGCAGCATCTTCAGTCTCTATATGCTAAATTCCAGTTCCAGTCTCCCAGTTCTACACATCAAAAATGTCTCCAAATTGCCAAGTGTTTCCTAGGAGGCAAACCTGCCCACTGTTGAAAACACTTTCACAGAACAGCCTTTGACCAAGCAGGCTCTGCAGTCATCTACTCTTGTCTCTGTATCTTCTTCCTTTTCCATAGCCTGCCCTACACAGTCCAGCTACTTTTATCTCCTAAATTCAGATCTCTAGTGCTTCAACTCAATAACCCCTCTGGGATCTACTTGACTTCCCCTTCTCTGTGGAAAGCCATGAAAAAAGAAAAATAAACTTTTTGCAGCTTGTATGACAAAAATTAGAGTTTGAGGTCAAGAAGATATACCAGATGTCCAGGTATTGAAACTGAAGTATGAATATGTTGGTTGACTTTGTGTTATTACAACAAATTAGCTGAGACAACTACCTTTATAAAGAGGAAGGGTTTATTTATTTCACAGTTTGGAAGGTTTGCAGGCATGGTACCTGCTTTAGGCCAATTCTGGTAAGGGCACTGATGGTGGTACTACGGCTAAAGCACACGTTGGAGTAAGTGGTCGCATTTTGAGTCAGAAAGCAGAAAAAAACTGAAAGTCCAGAATACCACAATCCCCTTTAAGGACACACCCCCAATGACCTAAGGACCTCCCTATGACCCCCACCTCTTAAATGTCCACAGCACCTCTCAGAATTACCACTGTGGCGATCAAGCCTTTACACATGGACTTTAGAGGGACACTCATCCAAACATAGCAATGATGATATTAGTAGGATAGGCTAAATACAGTATTGATTCGGTATATTTCCTAACTGGATGAAGGTGATTAGTATTACGCTACTAGCCTATTGGAAAGAAGGGTGAAGGAACTCTTTCTGGAGGAGCATAGTATCATCTGGGCAACTTACAATTGTCACACACAGAAAAATACTATTCCATCCCATGATACTGGACACTACAAAAGAAGAACCTACATGAATAAGAATCAAGAGGCAAAAAGCCCAGAAATTCTAAATATATGCACATAGAATTCAGATGTTGAAGTTAGCTAACAAAGACCTAAATAATACATATGTAATGTTAAAAATGAGCACAAGAGGATTAAAATCCATACAGAATCAAATTAAAATTGTACAATTGAAAAAGAATAGCAATCCTTATTTTTGTTTCTCTGCCTGTAAGGTATTTTTCCCTCTAGCTTCTTTCAAGAATTTTTTTCTTTATCTTTGACTTTTTGTAATTCCAGTGTGATATGCCAATTTGTATTTTGGTATTCAGTACCACAATACTTGTGTTCAAGTGACTCTTTTTTTTTTTTTTTTTTTTTTTGGTGATATTGGAGTTTGAGCTCAGGGCCTCACATTTTTACCACTTGAACCAAGGCACCCGGCTTTGTAGTCAAGTAACTATTAGGTTACTTAATAATAGCCCCAAAGCATCCCAAAGCAATGATGTGGCTATTTGGATATGCCAAAGAGAAGCTGTAAAGTGCTTCCTTTATGTGAAAAGGTGAAAATTCTCCATTTAATAAGGAAAGAACAAATTGTACGCTGAGATTACTAAAATCTATGGTAGGTTACTAGTGTTAATCTCTTTCTGTGTCTGATTTATAAGTGAAAATTTACCTAGATATATATGTATGGGAAAAAATAGCACATATGGGATTTGGTACTATGTATGGTTTCTAGCATCCATTGGGGGGGTCTTAGAACAGATCCTCCACAGGTAAGGGGGACCACTTATCTTTGACAAAGGGGCTTAGGCAATACATTATAGCAAAGATGGGAGAAAAAATGGAGGAGATGAACCAATTCAGGATATAATACATACATACATGGAAATGTAATAATGAAACTCTCTGTATAGATATCTTTTTTTTCTTTATTCATATATTCATATGTGCATACATTGTTTGGGTCATTTCTCCCCCCTAGATATCTTAAACAAACAAAAAAGCAGAGAACAGGAAGGTAAAACAGGTCCTGTCTAGGGGTTGGTACCACTGGGAAGGGGGAAGATATAAGGAAAGGGTGTAGGAGGGTGGATATGGTGGAAATAATTACGTACTCAAGTATGAAAATGGAAAAATGAGACCTGTTGAAATTGTTCTAAGAATGGGGGAGGAAGATGATGAAAGGGATGAATTCAACTAAGATACATTGTAAGCACTTTTGTAAATGTCACAGTGTACCCCCGTACAACAATAATATAATATAAAAAGTCACAGGAAAAAATAGTCTTTCAACATGAATGAAACAAATGAACATGTACATACAAAAGTGAATATAGACAGAGACCTTATAATCTTCACAAAAATTCATTCAAAGTGGATCATAGACCTACAGGTGAAGTGTAAAACTATAAAACTACTAAAGAAAACTTTGGAGAAAACTTTGAGTTTGCAGATGATATTTTAGATACAAGATCAAAGGAACAATCCAGGGAAGACAGAAGTATTAAGCTTGACTTATTAAAACTAAAAATTTCTGTGCTGTGAAAGACAACGTCAAGAGAATGAGAAGACAGATCACAGAGTAAGAGAAGATCTTTGCAAAAGGCATATCTGGTAAAGGATTACTGGCCAAAATTCACAAGGAACTCTTAAAAGTCAACAATTAAAAAAAAAAAACAAAAAAACAAATAATCCAACCAAAAAGGGATCAAAGACCGCAATAGATACTTCACCAATGATGTCCAGATGGCATGTTAAGAGATGCTCTGTCAGGAGGCTGAGGCATGAGGATCACAAGTTTAAGGCCAGCCTGGGGTTCATAGTGACACTCTGTCTCAAAAGGAAACATAGTGAAAGCTCTTGAGTAATAGGGGCCAGGAAGGATAGAGAAGGAGAGCAACAGAGGGGACTGGTCTGATTAAAGTAACACATGCATACGTGAAGTACCACAACAAAACCTCTTTGAAGAAGTCATATACACTTTAGAAAAAATGAATGACAGGAAGGTAAAACAGGTCTTCTTCAGGGGTGGGCACTAGTGTGTGTGGTGGGGGTGGTGAACGGAGAGGGTGAATATGGTTGCTGTACTTTGCATGTTTGTATGAAAACAGAACAATGAAATCTGTTGAAATTGCTTTAAGAAGGGGGGACTAGGGAGAATGATGGAGGAGGTGAATCTTATTGAGGTACATTGTAAGCACATTTGGAAATGCCACAATGACACCCACCCCATACAACTAATATATGCTAATAAATGTGTTTAATAAAAAGATGCTCCACATTTCATGTCATCAGGGAAATGAACATTAGAACGACAATGAGGTAGTAATATACAGCCTTTAGGATAGCCAAAACCTAGAACACAAAGAAGTTGGAAACTTATGTCCAAAAAAAACCTGCACATGGATGTTTATGTCACCTTATTCATAGCTGCTTAAACTTAGAAGCAGCCAAGATGCCCTTCAATGGGTGCATAAACAAACTATGGCTCATGCAGACAATGGAATATTATTCAGCACTAAAAGAAATGAGCTATCGAGCCATGAAAAAACAGAGAGGAAACTTTTTGTTTTTGTTTTTCTAGCCATTTTTAATCCAAGACAGTAATAGCTGGATAACCTTTGCCTTTACTGAATAAAACGTTTGACTTTTTTTTTTTTACTACTGTCTGAAGTATTTGCATTAGAATAACAATATTTTTCTCCATAAATTGCACCCAGGTTTTTCTTATTTAAGCAAGGAAAGTATCTTTCTTCACTGAAACATTCTGTATGAACACGAAAACACTGTTGTAGTATCTATTTTAACACCTGGAGGAATGTTCTTTAAACCATAAACGTAAAACAAACGTTCATGGCGTGCCAGTGAGCAGGACAGATGAGCAGGCCCGCATGGTCCCCGGGGCAGCGCTGCCGAGGGCCTCAGGAGAGCAGAGCTCGCGCGATCCGATCGTCCGCATGCGACTGCACAGCGATCAGGGAGGAGAAGCTTCGTAGCCACCTTCTCTTCCAGTTCGTCGGCATTGAACTTGGTAAAGCCCGACTTCTGGGAGATACAGATGTTCTGGCGACCAGGAAACGAACATGGCCCCACTCAGAGCTTTGATCACGCGCTCCTGGCTCTGCAGCTTGGTGCGGATGGACGGGAGGACTTGGCCGACGTGCGCCCTCGCCACGATACCCTGGGGTTTTCCAAAGGCACCACGCATGCCTGTCTGGGGCCTGTAGGTCCCGGCACAGGACAGTGTCTCAGTGATGCCGTGACATGGAAGGGATGTGAAAGCCACCCTTGCCGCAACTCTTCACCATGTACTAGGTGCAAATGCAGCGGCCTCGGGGGCTTCAGAGTGGGAACTCATCCACCTTCGCCTTTTTCCGACCCAGGTCAAAGATGTGGCATCAGGATCACCTCGGCAGAAACGAGGCTTTGGGTAAGGCTTGTTCTTCCAACACCCATACAGCGAGCCAGGCGACTTCCCATGGTAACAGCAGGGAACATCTGTCTTATGTTGAACAGGACATAGAGGAATCTTAAACATAGATTACTAAGTGAAAGAAGTCAACATGAAAAAATCTACATACTGTATGATTTCAATGATACGACATTGTAAAAAAAAAAGAGAGATAAAACCATGCAATTAAAAGATCAGATGTCGTCAGGAGTAAATGGAGCACAGAGGATTTTCAGGGTAATGAAACTACTGGGCAGAATGCTATAACAGTGGGTGCATGTCATTACACATTTTCCAAACTCACAGATGCATAATATACCAAGTGTGAACCCTACACAAGTCTAGACCTGATGACTATAATGTCTACACAGTTGTACCACTTTGGTGGGAGATGTTGGTAACAGAGAATGTCAGTATGCATGAGGGGAAGAGGTTCTGGAAAATCTCTGTAATTTCTGCTCAAATTTACTGTGACTCCAAAACTACTGTGAAAATAAGGTCTATTAAACAAGCAAACAAACAAAAACTTCAACTTTCCAAAACTAACTCAAGAAGAAATAGAGCACCTTAGGATCCTATAAATAACAAAGAAATGAAATCACACTCACAAACCAGTCTAGATCATTTTAAAATTGAATTCTCCCAACAGTCCAAGAATTTCAGCAGATTAGAGAAGATAAGTAAAAAAAGTAAAAAGTCATAAAGGATGACAATGTATACACTGGTAAAAGGAACAATGGACCAAGAAGATATGAGCCAAGAAGACTATGCCAAACACTTAAAATATAGAAAAAACAACAGAACGAACTGTGGCAAGAAAGAGGTAAATCAGCAACTATAATTAGACTTTACTTACCTCAGAAATTGAAAATAAAGCACATAAAAGAACTTAAAATGTGGAAAATCTGATTAATTATAACAAACATCTCAAGCCAATGTAGGTCAATCCATCCATCTATCCATTCTAGATGGATGGCTAGTGCAACAAGACAAAAAGTAAAAGAGATGAAGATGTCAGAATTAAACAGAAGAGTTGAAACTGCCATTGATAGCAGATGATAGACTCATCAACAGAGAAGAGCTGACAGCACCACTAGCCCATCTATGAAAACTAACAGAAGCCTGGGGGGGGAAGTGCGTCTCAAGTGGTAGAGGGCCTGCATAGCAAGCACATAGGCCCTAGGTTCAACCCCCAGTACTTTGAAAAGAATCCCTCCCAAAACAACAACAACAAAAATATAGTTCTTCAAGGAAATTGATACAGGGTCAAATTTTAAAATTAGAATCTTCCTCTTTGTTAAAAGAAATTAACTAGATAACGTAACATAGTGAACAAGATATCATTCAGAGTAGTAAAAAAAAGTATAAAATATCAAGGAGATAATAAGGTGAAGAATGCACAAGACCTTTTGGAAAATATTTTAAAATTCTATTGACAGATACAAAGACACAAATGACTCAATGATCTATCATGCTTACTTATGTTGAGTAGTAAAATTTTAAAAATAACTGACTTCGAATTAAAGTATGTATTCAGTGTATTTTTAATAAATTTTCTGACAAGATTTTTTTGGAGTTTTTGATAAATTGATGGTAAAATTATATGGAAAATAAGGAAATATGTAAAAGAAAACAAAGGGAAGAACACTTGCTTATCAGATATGAGCAAGCAGTAACACGAATGATAGAGGTGGTGTCTCAGATCCGTGGGAGAAAGGATGGATTATTACAGCATGGTGTTGAGCAAAGCACCACAAGGTGGAGAAAAATATGTTTGGATAACTTGCCTATGCTTTATATGACAATAAAGCTTAAGTGAACTGGAACCTAAAGATGAGAAGATGTCTTTAACTTATGTTTGGAATGTCTTATTTAAACAAGATCTCAATGCACTGCAAAAGAAGAAAAACATAGATTTGGCTCTTGCACATTTAGATTTTTGTTTAACTGAAGACTTTGCAATATTAAGAAAGGTAGCTGACCAGGGAGGACTGCGATTCCAAGAGTGCCAAGGTATTACTAACTAGAGTATGTAAGGAATATCGGTAAATCAATGAGAAAGAGATGGAAAACACCCTCAGAAAAATGAGGAAAAGATATAAATTGGCAAGTCACCAAAAAGAGAATCCAAATGGTCAACACGTATTAAAAGAGATGTCGATTTCATTAGCAATTAGATAAGTGAGAATCCAGCAACATGAAAATATCTAAAATTCAGTGTTGAAAAAAAAAAATAAGAAATTGAATTTAAACAATGGCATAAAATCACATATAAATCAGCATATATTAAGATCAAAGAATATTATGGTGTCTTAGGAATGCCTACATGTTTGACACATATTAAACAAAATAGAGAGCTGGAATTTAGCTCAGTGATAGAGCGCTTGCCTAGCATGCATGAGGCCCTGGGTTCGATTCCAGCACCAAAAAAGAAAATACAAAAATAGAATGGATGTCTCCAGAGGAGAGAAGAAAATGGGAATGTCAAAAGGGAATGAAGAGTTAAAAATGTAAAGCAGGTTAAAGCTTTGCACAAGCCTGTGGCCACAGCAGGCAACGACAGAGAAGCAGGGTTAACTCAACCATGTGCACTTGAAGTCCAAAAGAGAAAACATGAATCTAGCTTCCTGAATAATTGTTTAGAATTCTCATAAGAATTCCCCAGGTGTGCTCCTCTGCCATGGCAAGTGGAAAAATGGTACCTATGATATGTGGATGCCTTGGATGGATTTTGACCTTTCTAGGTGGGCCTCAAGAAATAAGTAAATGATTATTTTGAAAAAGAACAACTAAATGTTAATCAGCCCAGAAGAAAAAAGGCAAGTGTGAGAGTCTATTACAACTGAACTCATTTTGGCAGGAAGTGGGGAAAGGGAAGTAAGGTTCCCATGTAGTGACTGGTTCATTGCAGTCCAGTCTTGCTCTGACTTAAGTCTTGTGGGAGACATTTTAGGGTTCTGTTTTCACTCCTGCCCTACAGTCCTTTGCCGTGGGAGGCCCCTAAGTACCTTACTGAGCATTGGATCATGGCCAGAGCAGTTTTCCAAGAGGTTTTGGTCCTGCCTCATAATAGTGTGCCCTCTAGATCCTCAAAGACAAAGTGAATGCTGTATTTCATAATAAAGCACCATCTTTGTTGAATCACAACCTGGCATCTCCATCATCTAAATATCTAAAACCAATGAAGAATAGCTGTGCTTCTACCAGATAGATATGGAGTCATGTGAAAGGCAACCAGCACAATGATAAAAACGGTCCACACTGTTTTTCAGATGTCAGGTTCTAACCTGATGCACAAATCTTTTTCTTTTAGTTTGCTAGTCTAAGCTTACAGTATTTGGGGATTCCATGACATCGTTACAATTTGAAAATCTCAGCTTTGTTTGGTCTGAGGAGGGAATTATTTCTATTTCTGAACTATTAGACTTACTGATTTACTTCTGTGGCTTAAAGGGGATTTACTGTTTATTTCTTTCTTAATTGCCATTAAGACACTAAGCATAAATGTTACCAAAACTTCTACCAATAAGCAGAATGAAGAAGCATTAAGCAAGAAATTTAATGGCATAGTAATATTTAGTAAACATACCTATTTTTGTCTGGAGAGGGCATATAAATGAATGTAAACATTACTAAGAAATAAATAGCAGTACCAAAGTAAATAAATAAAACTTCTGAAGCAGATTTAGGATAAGCTATTTTTTCTACAAATATCTGACTATAAATTTTGTGTGTTGTTTTCTTTGCAGACAGATTTTGGATCTATGGTCTAATTCTTTAATCTACTTACCTTACAAATGAAGTAAGAAAACTATGGACTGATCATACCAAAATTGGAGAAGCAGCCCAAGCTTCTGATTGGCTTGGATTTGGAAATTATACAAAATGGGAGAAAAGTTTTCAGTAACAGTACAATGGGTATAATGTGTTAAGATCCCTATGGACTTTGTGTAGCTATGGTCATGCTTAAGCAATTGGCTCAGTGAGACTGGAGTATGGGATAGAATTTCTATTTTGAGAGCCCTGTGGTTCACTGAGCTATTATATATGTAAAGCAGTACTGCCTATGTAATAATTCATTTTATAAATAAAATGAAATAAAAGGCATAGAAATTTTGAATAAATTACCTGATGTCCCAGAGCTGATATGAAACAGAGTTGGGATTTAAACTCAAATCGTTCTTGAGTTGCTATGTGGCTATCAATCAATAAACTCTGGAATAATACAAAGACAAGGGGGCAGAACACAGAAAAAGCTGAATGCTCGCTAGCAACTACCAACACACACTTCCCTTGTGCTGCACTTCCAGTGCCTGCACTGGAAGCAGTTTCTTAAGTTTTGTGCCATGGTGGGACACTTTCAGTCTCAGCAGGGATTTTAGTTTTTTGGTGAATGGGATATCTTTCATCTACTAAAAGAACAAATTTGACTTACTTAAGAGGAACAAATGTCCCCAGGTAAATTCCAGAAAATGGCAAAGGAAATTTCTGAAATTAGTTTGCTAGGATGAGGAAGGTAATTCTGCAGCATAAATAGTAATGTTTTCTCCATGCTGGTGAGAAATCACTATCAATAATCTCCCCAGTTCATCAATTTTCTAGATTTAGGTAAATCAATGTTGGCATCACCCCAATTCTTTAAACATTCTACAGATTAGTGCATTCTTCTCTGATTAGCTATCAAGTGTCACTTTTCCCATCACCCAACTTTTGTTAGACATTCTGAACACCATGGAACCTAATGTCTTCCTTCTATCACTCTATCTTAAAGTCCTCTTTCTGTCCATACTAGGGAAAAGAAATGAACCCTATAACTCAGAACTTTTTTGTTGTTGTTTCCCCTTTCTTGACACCATGTCAGTCCATCTGGTTGTACAGTGTCAGTGAAAAATTGGTGAGGACCTATGTTTGAGCCAGTAAGTTGTCAAGAGCACTGAAGTCCTTATCCAGGATTCTCCATTGTGCTTGTTTTTAGCTGAGACAAAGGCCTCTCAATATATAAATTCTAGGCAGCAGTTGGTCAATATTGGGCATTTCAGTACTAGGGTAAATAGATTTAGAGATCCGCTTAAATATTAAATCTATACTATCTGCCCCAGGTTTAAGAGGAGATGTTTCAATAGCTTTCCCATGGTTCCTTACAGTAATATTATTGGCAATGAATACATTTTGTTTATAGAAATCTCACTATTTCTGCCAAGGATTTGAGGATGAATAGTTCCTCACTG
Source organism: Castor canadensis (assembly GCF_047511655.1). Taxonomy (NCBI): domain Eukaryota; kingdom Metazoa; phylum Chordata; class Mammalia; order Rodentia; family Castoridae; genus Castor; species Castor canadensis. Next base: position 78,307,464 of record NC_133396.1, on the reverse strand, counting down.
ATATTTTTAAATTAAATAATACCTACAAGTAAAAACCAATGTAAATCACTGATATACACAGCAATAGAAACTAGGACAATGGTAGACACAAGACCCCCCCCACCCATAAAACAATGCTGCTTAAAAAAAAAAAAGGTCCAGCTTAGTAGTTTCCATCACATTTATGTTTTTGACATGTCTAATACTCCCTTTTAAAAGATCCTGATAACAAATACCTTAACTGAAGAAATACAATTTTTCTTCAAAAGGACTTACTTGCTTTACAAATAAAACCTCTGAATTAAAAAAAAAAATCTCTACCAGCAGTCCTCCTTAGTACATGAATATTATTTAAATGACAGTAACAATAATATTTTTAACATCTCCTAGATTCTGTATGCCTTTTTGCTATGTTTCCCACTTTATAACTTTTTTCTCCATCCCAAATTTATAGCCCTGGTATTATTTTCCTTCTGTTTCATTGAATTTTAATTTTGAAATTTTTGTTTGTTTTATTGAGGTACTATTGTTTAAACTCATGAGCTTGTACTTGTTAGGCAAGCACTCTATCACTTGAGCTGTGCCCCCTACCCTTTTATTTTTCAGATATGGGCTCTCAGTTTTTGCCTGGGGTTGGCCTTATACCAAAATCCTCCTTCCTCTGCCTCCTGAGTAGCTGGAATCACAGGCATGTACCACCACACCTAGCTTGTTTTTAAGATGGGGCTTCACTAATTTTTTCCGAGGCTGTTCTTGAACTACAATCCTCCTGTTCTCTGCCTCCCAAATAGTTGGGATATAGGCAAGAGCCACCACACTGGGCCTTGACAAGTTTTAATGTGAAATTTTAAAATATTTATTTTAGTTTTGATTAATTAATATGTTCTAAGTGTTGGGAGGGTGGTGTGGTAAGAAATGAAATCTAGCTGGGCACCAGTGGCTGACACCTGTAATCCTGGCTACTTGGACAACAGAGATCAAAAGGATCAAGTTTCAAAGCCAGCCTGGACAAATTGTTTGAGCGACTCTATCTCAAAAAAACCCAACACAAAACAGAGCTGACAGAGTAGTTCAAGTGGTACAGCCCCTGCCTAATAAGTGTGAGGCCCTGAGTTCAAACCCAGTACCAGCAAAAAAAACAGGAAGGAAGGAAGGAATTGGAACTAATTGGAAAGAGCTATACCTACCTGTATGAGTTAGGGTGGAGTATAACAAACAGAATGAAAATATTATGTCTCAAAAACAATGGAAGTCTATTTCTTCCGCAGGTAATTGTTTAGGTTATTAATGATTCTTCTAGGATGGAGGCTATAGTTGATTTTTCTAGGATGGTGGAAAGTCTCTGCTCCATGCAAGTGAGGCAGGCTAGAAGTAGGAAAAATTTGGGGCTCATGTAGGTTGCCCAGGGATGGCCCAAACTACCCTCACTTGGTCAGGAACCACCCATGCCCTTCCCCACTCATTGATTACTGAATGTGAATCACTTGGTCTACCCCATCCCATAGGTTATCAAAATTTTAAAAGCACCTAAAAGGTAGAAACAGGCTCTCTGGGCCAGCGAACTGCACCTGGGCCCCACCATGCTTCCCTTTGTATTTCTCTTTCCTAACTTTTAATGAACTGCCTTTACACCCATGTGTCCTGCCATGAATTCTTTTGGGTGGGATACAAAGAGTTTGGAATTCTTCTGATCACAGACTGCACCACCCCGTTAACATTTGGTGAGCCAGCCAGGAGTTCAAAAGACAAAATGCTATATTTACTAATTTGTTTCCTTCTAAGTCATTCCTCTCTGTCTTCTCACCCAGAGCATGCTGCTGGGAGATGCTGGGTTACACTTTATTAGCACAGCCCCATGTAGCAGGAGGCATGAAGGGCCTATGAGCACCCACAAGCCCAAGCTGCTACTGTGGCCTTGTCCTGATAGAAATGCAGCCAGGCAGGGTGGAACGACAAGGCATGGGTTCACCACCTCAACCAGGTGGAGAGGGCAGGAAGGACTGCCCCTGAGGCTTTAATATCATCCCTGGTAACCGCTGCCTCTTTTCTGGGGCTGCCATGCGTTTGCACCTTCCCTTTCCTTCCTTCTTCTCCCTTCTCTCTGTGCCCTGCAGCCACATGGCCCAGGAAGCATGCTAGCAATTTCCAGACTCAGCCATGTTGGATGCACCTGTGAGTGAGAGGGCGTGCCCCCACAACCTAACCAGCCTCAGGCCTTGTCTCTAAGGAGAGAACAATGGGGTCAGATTTTAAAGTTAAAATATTTACTAAAAAAAAAAAAACTCTTAGCTTTGGATTCTTTTGGCCCTGAGTGGTTTCCTGAGTTTGGGTCATGTTAATGTCTTGTTAAGAGAGACATTAAGTAATCTACTGTTTCCTGCTCTAATGGATGTAAAATTTCTGTTTGAAACTCCCACCTTTTGGTCTGCCTAGCTCCTCAGTGTGGGTTTTTGTCTTTAAAAAAATTCACTTATGAAACACTCCCTGCTCCAAACATAGTGTTTAAGATGGATTGCTTTTGGGTAAAAAGTGAACTAGGCTTTTAGTGAATTTAGGCTAACTTCAGGATTTCCTGTGTTGACCTTGGGGCTCTGGTTACCTAATCTCAAATGGAGACTAGTGGAGTTGGAAAGTTAATTAAAGTGATTTCTTCCTGTGGCTACCATTTACCTACTGCCTCTCAGAGGAACCAGGACACCTGTGCCCAAGTATCTGAACCAGCCTGTAAGCACCAGCCTGGGAGCTTCAGCTCAGAGGGAGCCAGCTCGCCATTCAGCACTGGCTAACACTCCAGTCCTGCCCCTCAGCACAGGTCCAGGAGCCCTGCCCAGCCAGGCTGCAGAGTCCACCTCTGCTGCTAGAAGCTAAAGGCACCAACTCTGGTGGCTGCTGCCTGATGTCTTTTTTTTTTTACACTAAAATACAAATTTTAAATATATACTTGAAATAAGGAGAATTTAATGATACTACTTAATCATTGGTTTTGTTTTATATTTTCCTTACAAAACTTTAACTGTTCTCTGCTGATACAATTAGGCTTACAGCCAAGAGGTTAAAGAAAATGGGTTTTTATATGTGGGTATTTTAATAGACAGTTTAATTAGAGGTTATATTCTTAACAATTAATTATTTTTGTTTTAAAATTAATAAAACTTTGTTCTCTGTAGCTCAAAGTAGCATGCCAGATTCTGAACTTGTTTAAGGTCCTTTCCAAACTGCAGATCTGTGAATGGCTGGGTTCTATAGGGTTTAGTGTCTTGGCTTTCTAGGTAATAACAAAGCCCCTTTATGAGGAAGTCCAGGATTTAATTATAAACACCTGGAGTAAACTGGCAATAACAAAGCCTTTAAAACTAAAAGACAGGATATTATATTTCAAGAGGGAAAAGTTCTGCAGCCTATGATTTTTGGTCTTTTCATTAACATGCCTAACTCATGGACACCTGTCTCTCAGAGGAGATGTCTTTTATTCCTATAAAAAACAGACTGTTATTTTGAGCCTGTGTGTTGTATATAACATGTATGTATTTGTGTTCCATTTGAGAGACCCTTTGGAGAGACCATGTGGTCACAGGAAATGCTGCTATAAAGCAGCCACCATGTGTCCAGCGCTATCTTGCCACGCCCTAGGAATAGGAAACTTGTGGGTGCTGCCATCTTGCCTTACTGTAGGAAGATTATAACTAACTTGTGGTTAAAATTCTCTAGATTAATATAATTTCTATAATTATTGTCTTTACTGCATTAATCTGTTAAGGATCGGGCCAAAAAGAGAGTATTTATGTTAAAGATCTGTTATAAACTACTTAGGAATCTAGCAGACTAATCTTTTAAAAATAATGACAAAAAAATGTTTTAAGAGTACACTCTAAATTAATGTGCTTTTTTGTGTGTCATTTTGTGTGTTTTCTGCATATGTCTTTGTCTCCTATAAATTGTGGCCACTTAATTTTTTACTTTTTTGAGCTCATTATGTGTGCTTATATTCTTTGGCATGCCTCGGTCATAACATCTATGTGTGTGGGTGTTTAGATGCCTTTAGGATGGTTCTTAAGCTGCTTTTATAAAGTTAATGTGCACAATTGTCTCAAAGGTTATCTAAAGTTCTAATCCCAAGCAGGCCTAATTATTTTCTGCCTTAGAACTAAAGAAAATTTATGGACAATAATCTCAATCTGTTTTATCCTATCTCATGATAGGATAACTTAAATTTAACTCTTTTATAATTAGGTTTATTGACCCATGTGTTGTTGTAGATTGTTATTATTTTAAAAATGATTTAATTTTCTCCCTAAGACTTTTAAGGTATAAGGTTACTAAAAATTTTATTTAAAAGTATTATCTAAATTTGGGTTTTTACAAAGGTTATTTCGAGATACAAATTAAAGTCTTAAAACTTGTAAGTTTATAATTTAATGTTTGTCTAAAAGTTTTCTAAGTCCAAAACTTAAGGTACTAAGATGTATTTTAAAATGAGTTTCTGTTTTGTCAAAATAACTGTCAGGGATTTGGGGTACTACAGGCTGATACAAAATTTAACCAAAACCAAACAAAAGTTCTTCCTCCAGATGGAATAGTGGGGTTTATTTCCTGTCAATATCTAAGCCATGACTCTCAGTCTTTGGGTTTCCTAACTCTGTGCTGACTCCCTTATCTCTGTTTCTGTATTTAATTATTTGAGACATTAATCTTGTTGGTTTATTCTTCTCAAGTTTACAAGCTAACTACAACCCCATGGCCTGATATGAAAGCTGACCACAGGCAATAGGTTTGTACCAGTAAGGTTTGTACTTACCTTGTGCAATTCGGATTCTGTACTGGTCTTAATAGTTCTGATATTTAATAGTTGAGTTGGCATTCAGCATCAGTGTCCCATTTAGGAACCCTCACTCAGGGATGTAAAGAGACTAGCCTGTTTGGAGCAGTAGGAAGTCAGAGGACCCTGCTGCTTGTTTCACAGAGATGTTCTGCTGAGCGCGTTTAAGGCAAGCCAGGTCTAGAGGACTGCAGTCAAGACTTGAAGGACCTAAGAGGGACACCTTGAAGATCTTGGAATCAATCTCACTGTCTACCAAAGGGCACTGTGCTCCTTCACTTTTCCTCTCTGTCTCTACCAGCCAGCATAGGAAATTCCATTCAGGAGCCCTTGTGCAGGGTCAGAGAGACTGACCTCTGGGAGGACAGGTCCCTCTTAAGGGATAAAATTCTTCTTTCCCTTCCCTCTCTCTCTTCACAGGCTAACATGGGGGGAGTCAACTCAGTCTCAATGGAAGTACTGGGAGATGCTTTGATCCTGCTACCCAAAAATAAGCTCTTCTTAGCCCATTTAAGATTATTCTTTACATCCTGCTTAAACTAGTCTCTTCCCAGACATAAAAACCCTAAAATATTTTTCTGATAACACCAAGGGAACTAAGTTTAAACTAAGTAAAAATTATTTTAATTGGTTCTAATACTCCTAGTGCTTATATGTGTATTTAAATGTCATAAAATCATTTATAGAGTTAAAAGTGAATACATGTAAACAGATATAGTTCTTTTATGTAATGTACCTTCTAATAAGGTCTTTGACATTTTTGCTCTTTATGACAAATGCTAAAAGTTCTGTCATTTAGGCCTGACATCTGTTTGTCAGCTAAACATTGCTTTATCTGACATCTGGTCATCGCATAAACATTGGTTTATCTGACATCTGTTCAACAGATAAATATTGGTTTATCTGACATTAGCTAGATAAACACTGTTTTATATATATAATATACAATTGAGCATCAAAAGAGGGGCTATTTGAAATTACTGATATTGCCCTCCCTTAGCCATTAGAAGACATAGGGTTTTTAATTGTCAGTACTGCACTGACAGTACTTACCTAACCAAAATTCGAGGTTTAAACTGTGATGTTGCTGATGGCTCCTTTATATGACATGTGTCTTTGTCTTATTCAAATATCTAAGTCTTCTAAAATAGTTATAAAAAGACACTGTACCAGGTTGATGCCTTAGCTTTTATAAGTTTATGTATTATGTTCCCAATTGTAATAAGAGAGGTTTCAAGTACTGTATTATTACATTAACTGCTAAACTGTTAACCACAGTTACTTTAAGTTTTGTCATTACAGTTCTAATCCTACTGGAACATTTACAGACAAGTCCATGGAAAATGACTCTGACAAGTGTTTATCATCAACCAGGACAGACATTCTTAAGTATTGTGGTCATTTTGTATTTTCCTTGTAAAGTTTTATATCTGTTGTCTGCTGACAGTTTACAACAATTTAAAGATGTCAGTACATCCCCTGTGGGACAGAAAATTAGATTTAATTAAGCCCAGCCTAAGAGCCATTTTAAAATAATAATAAATGTCTTTATTGCTTCATTTGGCCAAAAAAAGTCACACTGGCACTGACTTCTGATCTGTTCAGAATCTTCCTCCTCCATGGGACAGAATCTGACTTTCTGGACTTTCCAGGGAAGCATTCTGGAACCAAGGGACAGAACTGTCAAACTGGCAAAATCTTCAGAAAACTGTTCAGAGAAACAGTTTAAGAGGACTCGACCCCCGAGTGGTCAGCAATCCCCAACTTCTCATAGGAATAAGCGGCACTCAGCCACCTGAGACATTTCAGAAGACTGCACAAATGAGGGGACTTCTCCAGATGCAGATGGAGTCAATTATGCCACACCTGTAAAAGTAACCAAAGCTGAGAGATTTTAAAAAGGGGCTCTAATGAATGTGCTCTAATATTTAAGCCTTCTAGGCTTTTGGCAAAAGGCAAACTCATGTCTTTGGCCTAGGCCTTCAATTTAAACAAAGGCAATACAACTTTCAATGGTTTCTAACTTCTGCTTAGGAATGCTGTGATTCTTCTTTCTGTACAGAATGTAAACTCATTGATGTTTACTTGCTAATTGGACTCACACCTACCCCCAGTACACCTGACCCCTAATGTAGTAAGTCCTTAATTGCCCACTATAGTGACAGTCCAAAATAGAGGGCCATCTAAGAGTTAAAAATAGCTACAAAAACCTATAGGCAAAGTAACCATAAAGACCCTCTGCCATTTTTTAAAAATGAAAAGTTAGATTCTTTATCTTTCCTGCCACACCTGCCAGTGCCCCTTCTGATGCTCCTATCATTGTTAAATGTTGAAGTCATGCCTTCTAAATCAGATTTGTCTCTTCCAGAATAAAATCCTTTAGGACTCAAATCATGAGACAACAAGGCTATCAATCTCCACAAACAAATGAGGTCTCCATGAGCAATCCAGATCTCCATGAGAAATCTTAACTATGCTGGACAATAATTCAGACACCTCCTGTGTCCACATGAGCCCGAAGGGAGAGAAATAGGAGAGACAATTTCCCTTTATAAGTAGGATCTGCTGCACCTTGTCAGCTCAAAGCAGATATTGAAGATGGACCACCCTCTTCAGCAATCCCCAAAAAAGAATTTTTTAGAATATTGTCTCTCAGGGGAAATTTGAGGAAGACTAGAAGTAGGAAAAGTTTGGGGCTCATGTAGGTTGCCCAGGGATGACCCAGACCACCCCTACTTGGTCAGGAACCACCCATGCCCCTCCTCACTCATTGATTTCTTTTTCTTTTTCTTTTTTTTTATTAATTTATTCATATCTACATACATTGTTTGGGCCATCTCTACTCATTGATTACTGAATGTGAATCCCCTGGCCCACCCCTTCCCATAGTTTTCATAGGTTTTAAAAGCACTTAAAGGGAGCAACACACTCTCTGGGCTGGTGGACTGCACCAGGGCCCCACCACGCTTCCCTTTGTATTTCCCTTTCCTAAGTTTTAATAAACTCCCTTTACACACACATGTCCTGCCATGGATTATGGGATATGAAGAGTTTGGAATTCTTCCAATCACAGACTGCACCAGCGCTATTAACACAAACATTAAGGAACCCAAGCTGATGGACAGTCTGCTGTCTTCAACATACTGCTCTGGTCATCATTAACACTGTTCAGCTTTGGGAAGGACAAATAGCAGGGAAGGGCAGAGCTGGGAGATTTTTATGAGTAACTTGCAGTGGCATACATCACTTCCACCTTCTTTCCATCATAAAGAACACAATCCCTCATAGCAGGGGAGTAAAATAATGATAGAGGGAGGATGGATTTTGATGGACAGTTAGCTGTCTTTGATATAATATGAGAGAGAGGCAAAGCAATGAGAAAATAGCAGAAGAGTACATACCACAGTGATGGGTGCAGGGGGCAGAGGGAACAGAAGAGTTGAGGAAAGGGAGAATTCAGTGTGGAATGAAGTCATTGGGAAGACCACCACTGAGGAGTTGAGACATAATGGGCAGAGGACCATATATGAGTAAATGGAAAAAAAAAGTAAGAGGCAGAAGCAGAGGATGAGAGTGGGGCAAGAGAGAGGACACTTTTCCCTTGCCTTTCTCATCTTCCTCCTTTTCACCTGGAATTTCTTCCTGTTTATAGCATCTTTAAAAGCTAGTGTCATAATAAATTAGGTGATCATGCCTTTTTTTGATAAACTTTGACCATCTCACTCAGATTTCCTAATGTTGTGCTCTTTTCTTTCTCTTTTGCACAAATCACTGAGACAGAAGGAAAGGCCCTTGGAAACCTCCATTATGACCTTAAAGGGTGAAAAGAAGGAAAGGCAGGACAGATGGTGTGAGGATCCGTACCAATCAATCAGAATGGTGCAGGAACAGCCAACCAAAATGCTGCTTTCTGCACACCAAATTTGCATAGCAATTGATCAATGCCCTGGAGAGAATGGATAAAAAAACCTCAGATCATATCATTTCTGGGCACCCTCTCTCAGAACTCCACTCACCAACTCTGGGGGTTCTACTCTCAAATTCTCCCATTTTGCACTTCTTTCCTTGTCAGTAAGGCTCATTCTTCAGCTTCATGGGACAAGAACCCATTACTACATACATACATACATGTGCAAAGTGGTGCACCTATGTTGACCTTGCAAAGCTTGGCTTTTATTTTGTGTACTTCTTTCATTTCCACTCAACAGCCTATGGTCTAATGATTAAGTCAACTTTGTTCATTTTCATGTTGGACTTGGTATTAGGGACTATGGCTACCAAAAGTGAATGAAACAGAATTTTTGCTCTAGAGAAACATTCATCAGGGAAGCTAACAGCATGAATCTTGACCATTATCTAATTTGAATACTTTCTCCAACTTAGTGTGTCTGGTAAAGCAGATATTATTATGCCCATTTTGTTGATGAAGAATTTAGAAATCACAAGTGAACTGACTTCCCACACTAGGCAGCAATATGGATGGTGAAAGAAACGTTTTCTCTATTCAAAGCTTGTCACAGATGTTCCAAACTGCTTAGCTCCTATTTAGCTTCTCTGTGGTGGTTCCTTGCAATTCCTTTTTATTTCTATAATGTCACTCTAGTTTTACATTTTCTTATATTCTCAGCTAAAATATTTCTCCTTCAATTTTGAATTAAAGCAAAAGAATTTGTAAGAGACAATAAGCATATTTTAAAAATAAAATTTGAAGCACTCACTTTTGAAATGGAGTGAATATTTCTCAATTTGTGGAAAATTCAGAAGTTGGGAATTTAGTAGATAAATGTACTTTATTGTAGGATGGTGGATATAGTAGAAATATTCTGTACACATGTATGTAAGTGGAAAAATGAAACCTGGTGAAACTATTTCAGGAATGGAGGAAGAGGGATAAAGGAGAATGATGAAGGGTATGAATTCAACTATGATATATTGTAAGAAGTTTTATAAATGTCACAATGTACCCCCAGTAGAAAATAATAAAAAAGAAAAGGGGAAAAAAAAAAAAGAACTTGGAAAAAATAAAATAAAAATTAGCATACATTAATTGTAAAAAGAAAAAAAAAGAAATGTACTTTGTTCTTGTCAAAATTATGATGTAGGAAAATTGTCTTACTCAGGTTCCCTCCAGTCCCTCATGGCATCCATCCATCCATCCATTTTTCCCCAATCACACATTTATTGTAGACCAGTATATGCCAGGTACTGTTTAGGCCCTGAAAATACGAAGACACAGACACTTCCCTGGAAGGGGAAAATAATGAGCCAAAAATTACAGAATATTCCCCAGCTCCCTTGTTTCAAGGCCAGGTCCAGGTCTGGCTTCCCAGGACAGAAAACCATGCTCTGCATCTTTCCTTTTCTTGCCTATTTACTCTATCTGTAAAAGATAAATCATTTTGCTCTCTTGCGGAACATGGAATTCATTATCTCAAGAGTTGTCACAAGCTAAAAATATAAACAAACAGCCTACCAAAAACAAAAGGGTTAATATAAATTAATGGATGACATTCACAATGGCTCCAAGTGAAAACTAGGATACCTCTAACTTCTGGAACTTATGACAAGGACAGCCCATACACTTCCATGTTGTTTTTTAATCACTGTCACAGGGAAAATGGAGAAGAGAGAAATAAATAAGAGTTCCAATAAATATAGAGTTTATCCTGTTACTCCAAACTAGTGAGGCAGACTAGAGTTAGGGAAAGTTGGGGACTTATAAAAATATTGCATTTCTGACTGACCAAGACCACACTCACCTGGCTGGGAACCACCCATGCTCCTCCCCACTCATTGATTATTAGATGAGAATCACCTGGTTCCTCCCTTCACATAGGATAACCTAGGTTTTAAAAGCACCTGGAGAAGAGACTCTCTCGGCCTCCAGACTCCTCCTGAACCCCACCATGCTCCATTTTGTATTTCCCTTTCTTAACTTTTAATAAATTCCATTTACACCCTTATGTCCTGCCATGGATTCTTCTCTGTGGAACACAAAGAATTTGGAACTCTTCTGATCACAGATCCACCCCACCATCAACGCTAAGAAACCTCATTGACTTTTTTTTCTGGTTGTGATCTGGGGATAGATTAAAAGTAGCATGCCCTTTTTGGGAGTGAAAATTATGTGAAGAGAGAAAGAGAGACCAAGAATACTTTTGAGAAAATACGGAGGATTGATATTTATTATCCAAACTTCTACATGGACTTAAATCTTCTCTGTATTCCAGTCTTTATTGTCTCAAAGAAGGGAAATGACATCTGAACTACAGCATCAAAGTGGCATGTGTCTTAACTGGTCATTCTAAGTGCAAAGTGATGACGACAAAACCTTAGAAAGACTGTGCCCTCTGAAAGCTCTCGGCTGTATAGTTGGAATATTTGTCCTCTTAGTGTATTGCTGTACTCATCTTTCCCAGCAACCAGACCTCCCAGCAACAGTGTGTACATTCCACACTCGATTTAAAGTGCTAATGGGTAACGCTGCTGGGTTCTGGGCGGGGCAGGCTATTTCTCATGTTCTGTACTAAAACATTGAAAAACATCCCCAAGCTTTTCCAAGATTCAACATGTGGAAGATGCATTTCGATGCTCCAGTGTGTTGCAACCTCCATATAAAACGTTAGCTATGGCATGGAAAATTGTTTCTCTACTGACTTCTTTATAAACTGTCCAAACAACTGAAAAGCTCATGACATGGGACCCCAAGGATATCCAAGTGAGGTCCTAATGAGCCAGGAGCCCCTGTGTAACTCCTAGGAGTTACAGGTAAGCTCTTCCCTGTGTAGAAACTGATAATGCAGTGCTCTGCTGGGGGTAGGGTCTGGCCAATCATCTTGGCAGTTCTTGGTTTTCCTTTTGGTCAAAGATGACTCAAGTTCTAAATCCAAATACGAGGCCCTGGAGCCGTTCTGAGTCCCTCTGGTGTTGCATTTGGCACCTTCATAACCATTAGAGCCTAATGAGCCCCAATCTTCATTCACAGATTGCATCTGGGGTGCTCAGGATTTTACCCTAGACCCTGTTCTTTCATCTTTAATTCTCTCTGTATCAGCTATAGCAGAAGAAAAAATCAGAATGAAACCAATTTGTATTTCCTAAACAGGGAATCAATAACTTTTGGGGGGAAAAATTTTTTTGAGGATATTATGAAAAAAAAAAGAGAGAGAGAGAGAGCAAATAGGGGAACAACAAGGCACATATTTTACCAAACCCTTAAGGATTCTGCAGATGCAAAAGTCACCACTTGAGCCTCATCGCAGGGTGTTCTATCTCTGCCCTTGAAGTTCACAAATTAACGTGCTCTGTGATTTCCTCCTGGTGAGAGCCTCCGGCTGTGTTTTTACTGCCTTAACAGCTACTGGCAGGCAGCTTGTCTCCCATATTCGCTACAGAGTAAACAGGAATTTGGTCCCAGGGTAACTGGCTGCTCTCCAGCGTAAGAATGTGAGATATTCAAGAGCTTTGTGCCTCGCTTCTGTCTAACACAGACTGTTTTCAGCAGGCAGCACAAGGACAAAAGACTTGTGAAGGTTTTGAATCTTGAGGATTAATCCTTTCAAGTGTGTGTTACCCTGTGATTCTCCCCCAATTGTTTCCCACACTCTCTCACCTCTTCTACTACCTCTTCTGTCATGGCAATTAATGCAAATTTACCAAGGTAGTTGCCTTGAAATCATATATTCCTTTCAGAAATTCAACTGGCCTCCCAGACAGATTTGGGTGTGCTGTTATTTTCTAGATAGAATACATTTACAAAGCTTTTAAAGTTAAATTTTCAGGAGAAAGTAGGGGTGGGTGAGTTCATAGGTTAAGGATAATTCAAAATAAACATTAAGAAAACAATGGAGAAAACGACTTGCAGTTTCAAGGAGAGGAGTTTATAGACTATGAATTTTGAGTTGGTTTATACTAGACTTCAATTGTACCAAAATTAAAAAGTTTAAACAACTTCTAATAGGGCAAAAAGAGTTACCCCTTCATGGTTTAAATAAGTAAAAGTAAGAATCCTAGGCTCTTGAAGACAGGGAACATAAAAGATTTCCCTCTTATCTCTCTCCCAAAGAGGTTCGTATTTTTAACACTGGCTGTTAACACTTTCAAAATTCTGCTATGGTCTGAGCTACTTATGAGACTGATATTTGATGTTATTGACCTAAAATCTAGTTAGCAGAGGAACTAACAATTGTTTAAGAGAGCAAGAAACATTTGTTATTTCCTTCAGTTTACTCAATACTGTACAGTGACTAGTTATAATGAGTATGTTATAGACACTGATTTCTATAAACATTATTATGCCAAAAACATGAACAGAAAGCTATTGCTAGTTTGGAATGTAAATTATAAACCAATCAATTCATTCATATTCCAGTACCATCACTCTTTCTTGATCATGAATACTGTTAAATCAATGCTTGACAATTTTGTGAAACCTGGGAAGACACATGGAGATTTGCAAAGATTCTTTTCTTTTCTTTCTTTCTTTTTTCTTTTTTTTTTTAAGACAGGTCTCACTGCATAGCTCAGGCTGTCCTTCTTTGAAGTTGGGATACTCTTGCCTCAGCCTCCCAAGTGCTAGGATTACAGGCCTGCATTGCTATGCTCAAGGTCTTTTTTTCCTTAGATATTGAAAGAGTTATACTAATTCATTTTTTTACCATAGCATGCAGCTTTTAAACCTAGGGTACTTCACAGAGTAAACACTTGCATTCCAGACACTGGAGCTCTAGCATTGACTGCTCTATGGTTTTTGCCCTTCAAGGATCCCTGAGTTCAGTAGAGAATCTAGGCACACAAATTAACACTGAGGATGAAAAGATGAGTGCAGTAAAGAGGCATGTAGCATAGCCATGGAAACAATTCATCCTGAAAGAGAGACTGCTACTCGTGAGTATCAGAGAGCATGGAAGTCTGAGTAGGACCTTGAATCCTACGTTGGAGAAGGTGGAGCTTGGAAGAGGACACCACTACTCTTTGGTAGTGGTGAGGGGTGAGGGGTTAAAGAAACAGGAGGAAATAAAGGCCACTGTGTACAAGTTACGCACTTTGGACTTCCTTCCATAGACTGTGAAATCTTCAGAAAGAGAGAGAGAACAGCATAATCAATTCTGGTTCCATTTGGGATTTTACATGTGAGGCATTAGTTAAACACTTATAAACCAACCTAATTGTAGGAATTGTTAGAAATAAGACCACCAGGGTCACAAATAAAGACAGAAGCAGAGAATTGTCTTAGTAAGGCAAAACTTACTTCTGCAGAAGGGTGTGTATGCACAAAGGAGCAGAGAGTCAATTCCTCCTTATATTTCTAACACGATTGACCCTGCCTCTTGATCTGGATTGGTCCAGATCAACAGTTTACAATCTTCTCAATTGGCTGAAATTCTATACTAACTCAGGGGAGGGGTTAAGCAATTTTCACAGGAAAAGGGGCTTATCAAGACTCTGAAAAATGAACCCGGACCTCCAGACAATGCAGTAATTAAAATGGCAGCACACACTTTGATAGAAAAGACTGCTTTCTCACAGAATGAATTCACATAAGACTTACCCGTTTGGACAGCCATTATTAGCAGGCAGTTATTCCCTAAACGTTGTCAAGGTTCTCAGTAACTGCAACAGTCTCCCTTAGGATATACAAAGGGCAAGGTAAAACTAACCATGCTTAGATTCTCACTAAAGCCAGCCCAAGCAAGAGCAGACATGTCAACAGTCAGACCTTTCTCTTCCTTGTAGCTATTGCAGCATTGGGAAGGCCCAGGCGTGAGTTCCAGGGTTACTGCAGCTACGTAGACAGTTGTGCACTCTTTGGCAAGCCACCTGATTTCTTGAATTGTCAATTGCTGTACCTGTAAAATGGGGGGATAATTACACCTACTTACTGTTGTAATTAAAGACACTCTGGTGCAGAAAACAGACACACGAGAGACAGAAAATCTTGACAAGGCAATTTCTTTTGATCTAAAGTGTGCAAGGGTGTGCTTACTCCAGTTGAGCAGACATGCAAGCACAAAATGGTCGACTCTGGCTTCTCCTTATACCCCTGATGCAGTTGTACCCGCCCACCCAGGATTTGTCCAGGTCAAAGGTTCACAGTCTCCCTGAATTGGCTAAAAGGCTTGGGGGGATGGGTTAGGGCATGCAGTTTAGTGGGCAATGGAGCCCTATAGGAATCGGGAAGAAGAAGCAAGCATCCCTCAAACATGCAAGTCACCTAAGATGGTGACCTGAGGAATTTTTTAAGTAATCTAAGAGGGTAACAAATACTTTGATAGAAAAGATCATTGTTCTTACATTATCACAGAAGTGCATGTGAAGATTCAATGAAACTTAATGAGCTAATGTAAGTAAAAATTTTTGGAAACCATAAAGTACCACAAGTACCGGGATACATTATACATGAAAGAGTGAAAGTCCTACTGATTATAGAAATACTAACAGTGACAATTATTATTTTGAAGCACTGTCCTGATTTCTTTACATGTGGTCTCATTTAACCCTCGTAGTAATCCTAGGATAAGCCATTCATGAGCAATGGAGCCAGAAGTTAGACCACAAGCATGGACTCTTTACTACTACTTCTCAATCTTTTCAAAATGCTCTCTTCTAGTTTGAAACCCAGACAACTGACAGGAGATGATCACTACATAATAATTGCAGAATTACTTAAGTTTATCAGTGTTCCTTCTCATTATCTAAACTAGGAGCCTAGGGGTGAAAATAGATAGAAAATGGGATTCCGTTGCCTTTTATTCCTTATAAGAACAAGAGCTATTATTGGTTGACTACAAATATAATATGCAATGAGTTTTAGTTGTCAAAATAAGAGTCAGGGAAGAATTTACTATGAAGGCCAATTTTTCAGTGAGGCAAAACCATGCAGTCTTTCCAATTATGTTCTCTACAATTTTGTCCTTTCATGACAACATTGCTAAAGACGAACAGAATCCAGAAAACTGGAAATGCTTATTCCTAGCTTCCTGTCCTGACATCTATCTCCTTTAAAGAGTGAATGAGGAGAGGACTGCTTATCACTTTCAGGTCCATGAGATACCGAAGAAACTAAAATAGGTGTAACTATCTTCCCACAATATTCCAAGTACTCCAAGGGGTTTTTTATGAATTCTCTTTTAGAGGGGAGCTACAATTAGTGTGTGTGTGTGTACATTGTATATATAGCTGACTATAACTGACTTGGTTTAATTATTGGTTAATAATTATTGATTTAACCTTGGCTTTGTTTAATTATTCACCGGGTTAAATCACACCCAGTATCTATTCTTTGTTGATGGCAAGCCTTGTTACATTTCCTGGGTATAATCTCAGTGGCTTCCATCCATCTTTCTCTAAAAAGGTATCTGCCCTAGCAATGACCTTGGATGCTAGAACAGACTCAGGTCTCCACTGAGCACTGGTTCTCCTGCTAGGCAGCAGATGGCAGAATTGAGCTTGGTTTTTGAGGTTGCCTTTCTTCTCACCTGTCTTCATTGGTATAGTGAACTCCTCTAAATCTACTCCTTCAAATAGCCTTATTTTTTAAGTCAAAAAGTATTTTATGTGTCTGCTTTATTATATTTGCATCTCATCAACTGCATCTTGTTTAATGCTAAAAAAAAAAAAAAAAAAAGCTTATACTATCTCCAGTCCATTCTACCTCTCATTTGAGGATATCTAATCTTAAAAGAATACCACCTTCTTTCTATAATTTTTGGCCTATTTTCTTCTCTCTAATTTCATTAAAACTTTCTATTATCTTTTTCCCCTCCATTCAGGAAAACCTGCAAATCAACACTAGGTTATTTCTTCATGTCCTTCAATTATTCAGACAACTCAACTGGCCTTAAGACTACAATAAAAAATTTCTGCTTCCACAGTGTGTGAGAACCAAAGTTTACTCTGTGGGAGGAAACAGGATCCTCTTTTGATGTAAATGTGGTGTTTGACATTGTTAGTTTTTAAGGGGACATTGAACTTGAAGCAAAGGGGGAGCCCTCAGGACAAAATACAGGTGGTGCCTGAGGATGAATAGTGAAAGTAGGAATTTGAAAAGTAGGGTATTTTATTCAATGGTGAGAATGCCATGGATAAAGCCAAAAGCCAATTGGCTTATCCCTGTTAGACAAGGTTACAAAAACCAGATCATATTTTAGAAATCTTCCATTGGAGTAGGTTAGAAAAAATGACTGGGAGTAGTTACCCCACAAAAGGCTGAAACCTGCAGAGAGGAACACCCCTGTAGGACTTCTTGAGATAACAAGGGATGCCACTGGCTTAAAATTCAGTACACATTCTAGAGTGTCTGAATAGACACTTAATAATTCAGCAATTAGCAGAGCTAAGAAAAGACCCTTACGTTGTTGTAAGTAGGCTGCAAAAGCCCAACCCTGAATCAAACTAAAATAGTTCATTGGTTTACTCACTTGTACATAATATGACCCCTGCATTTCTTCACATCATATGATCTTTGCAATTTGTCTGCCTGATGAAACATTTACGGAAAACCCCATATAGAAAGGTATTTAGAGAGGAGAAAAGGCAGAAGGCGTACATGTCAAGTGGGGAATAGCAAAACAATTACAGAAGTTTTGAGACTGACAGAGGATTCCCAAGAATTTATACAGCAAAAGCTAAAATTAATATTTTAAGTATTCCACTACACACTCTTGCTCCCCGCCCCCCTTTTTTTTGAGGTATTTGGGTTTGAACTCAAAGCCTACACCTTGAGCCACTCCACCAGCCCTTTTTTTGTGAAGGGTTTTTAGGATAGGGTCTCACCAACTATTTGGCTGGGTTGGCTTTGAAACATGATCCTCCTGATCTCTGCCTCCTGAGTAACTAGGATTATAGATGTGAGCCACAGGTGCTTGGTTCCATCCTTCCTTCTTATGTAAGTATAAACAGGATAAAGATTGTGAGGAATGTTGAAGTTCACCAAATAATACCCCAAAGAGTGGAGCTTTGGTATGCTGAGGATTTTGAATGGAAAGACACAGGAAGCCCCAAGAAGCAGGCTCAAAAAGGATCAGAATCATAATTTCGCTTACCTCCTTCGTCTTACCCATCTTCCCTGAACCACTCATAGAAGCCAGAATTTCTCTTGCCCAGGATGAGTCATAGAAGATAGAACCCTTTCTCTCCAAAACAAGCCACAAAACTCTTAAATACTACTGTAACCTTCTAATGCTTTTTTAAGAGCTGGCCTTAAAGAAATTCTTTGAACAGCTTCCCAACAAGGCAGCAGTCTGGGCCTCTGGGCCCTGAGGCTGTGGCCACCCAGCTTCTCGGTGTCCTGTGGCTCGTGACAGTCACCACAGGACCATAGAGGGCTGCTGTCACTGGCGGGGGAAGGGGGGAAAGGGGAGACGCTTAAGTGGGAGGACCTCAAAGTGGGACAATATATTTGTAAAGATCTAAGGATAAATGGTGCTACGCAAGAACCAGCTAACTGTACAAACCACGCAGCTCCTGTCTCTTGGTTTCCAGCACCCAGCATAACTTGTAAGGATTTTAGTGGCAATGAAACACGTTTTACTGGAAATGAAGTTGGCTTTCTCAGGCTGAAATGTAAATGGCTATTTATACAAAGTGGCAGTTGCATTGTCTCTTGGTCTCAGATGGTTGGGAGCAAATGGATTTTTACCTTGGATATCCTGTCTTGGATTAACCTTTTGCACTGTAGGCTTGTGTTTGTTGTTTGTTTGGTTTCTTTGGCGCTGGGGTTTGAACTCAGGGTCTCACTGCTAGGCAGGCCCTCTACCATTTGAGCCACTCTGCCAGCCATTTTGTGATGGGTATTTTTGAGGTAGGGTTTCAGGAACTATTTACCCAGGCTGGCTTCTAACCACAATTCTCCTGATCTCTGCCTCCTGAGTAACTAGGATTACAGGTGTCAGCCACTGGTGCCTGATTTGACTTCATTTTTATCTCAAAGCAGACTGTTGGACCTTCAGATGGAAGTAGTTACATTATAGATTATGATGAAGGCAGACTTACAAAACTGAGTATTACTAATGAAACTTTTAGTAAAACACAGTTATACCCATAAGTACTTAAAAAGAGAAACAGATTTAAGTCTCCTTGATTTTACAGATAATTCCCAGATTTTCCTTCTTCCTTCTTCGCATACCACTTTATGGGTTCTATATGATTTGTGTGTGTGTGATCAGTTTTGATTTTCAGATTTAGCTAAACATCTATTCTTAGATTTTTTAAGACTATTTTAAATCCATATAGTAGTCTGTCTGAGGCTACTGTCTCTATGATATGGATAGCTTGTTACCCTGATATTGTTTAATGTCTCCTACAAAGGTTAAGTTGCCACTTGTCATTTTTGCTTGTGAAAAATAATTTATTCACAAAATAAATAAATAAATTCTCTGGACTACCTTTCTGATAGCGGCTCATAGGTCCCTCTTTCCAGAAGTCCTGCCTTACACTTGGGAGGAAGAGATGCTATGCAGAATGGCCAGGAAGCTTCCAGGCAAAGCTTGGTGAGCTTCCTTCTTTAGTCTAATACATCAGGTCAGATCTTTTTTGGTGCAATCCCATTTCTAGACAATAGTCCATTTTTCATTGAATCTAAGCATAAAAATGAACTGTATTTTTCTGGGTGTTTGACTCTTCATTTCTGAAGGCTTCCTTGTCCTTTGATGAAATGAATTTGTTTTGCTTTTCTCTTGTTAATTTCATGTTGTTGCTTTGCTATAGGAGTATAGGCTAGAGCCCTCATGATGGGAACAAAGTATCAAAGCTTTCTGCCTGCCCAAGAAGAAAACATCTACAAACACTATTTTCAAGTCCACATCTTAGTATCAGTGTCCATGCCAAATTGCTTAGCCAGCCCTTGGCAATGGAGTGCAGTTATTCTCTTAAACCTAAATTTAACAGACACCTGATAACTCTGTACTTGCTAATAGGAACAAGAATTGCTCATGGCACCATTGCCATTTTTACCCTGCCGGATCCACGTGGGAATGAGGCAAAGAATGTGACTTGATTGAAAGGGAATTTGTTCCTGAATGAGCAGTTAATCTGAGTTCTGTAACATTTAACGCTATGGGAAAAAAAAAAAAAACTTTTGAAAACACTACAAATTACCAAAGGAAAAAAAATTAACCTAAATTAAGATAGAGTCTAACCTTTCTTGCAGAAAGAGAAGAATCCATATAGTTACACTTTGATGTAGCTCCAAAGTTAAGACTTCAAAACCATTAGTCTAGGACTGGAGGTGTGGTTCAAGTGGTAGAGTGCTTGCTTTGCAAGTGCAAGGCCCTGAGTTCAAACCTCAGTCCCACAAAAACAAAGAAACAAAAAATCCATTAGTCCAGGGATTCTTAACCTTTGCTGCACATTGGAATTGCCTGGAAGAACTGTGAGAAGGACATTGATGACTGAACTGCATCTGTCAGAGACCCTTTTAGTCATCGGAGGGAAAGGAAGGCAGTAAACTTTGAAAAGCTCTATTGGTGATCCAAGTTGGGAATGATTAGTAGCTGGAACAGAGGGCATTTGTTAAGGAGGGACATCAAATGTCATCTGAAAAGTGTTTTGTATATCAGGTTAAAAAATGTGAATTTATCCTGCAAGTAATGGAACCCTTTGGAGTACTTTAGATGGAGAAATGCCATAATTTTGTTAGTTTTTGAAGTGGATTGACACTGGTTTGGGGCAGCAGGCTTCAAGTGATGCCCCTGTATCGTGGATTCTCAGATTTGTGTATTTCCTCTCTTGCCTGCAGTCACTTTTTGAGCTGTGATTCCATTTTCCTTCTTTCTTTTAAACTCAGGCAGTCTTGTTAGTATGCCCTCATGTGGTAGCTTCTTAAAAAATGGTCTTGTGCTATTGGAGACTTTTCTAAGCTATACCTTTAAAATAGTTTCCTCAGCATCAACAATTGTTTGGTAGCAAATGTAAAAGTTAAATCTCTTTATTCTTTAAGTCTCTCTCTCTCTCTCTCTCTCTCTCTCTCTCTCTCTCTATATATATATATATATATATACATATATATATATATATATATATATATATATATATATATCCCAATGCTACTCTTTTGGAAACATATTTCTCTTCCAAATAACCTGCAATTGTAAATATTTTTTAAAGGAAAAAAAGCAGTGAACAGATTTTCATTTTGCTATTAGGTTCATAAACTAAAGTATTGAGCAAGTAGGCTAGGCAGTTAGCTGAAATTAGACAGTGTAGCTATGACAGAAGCTCCCCTGGAAATCTCCATTATAACCTCCCTGTGACATTAAAGGGGGGAAAGAAGGAAAAGCAGGATGACCAGAATAAGAACAATAGGAGGACCAGTGCATGACCAATCAGAATGTTGCAGGCGTAACCAACCAGAATGCTGCTTTCTGTGCACTTAATTAGCATAGCTATTGAGCAACACCCTGGAGAAAATAGACAAAAAAATCTCAGATCACATCACTTCTTTTGCACCCTCTCTTAGGACCCCTCACAACTCTGGGAGCTCTACTCTTTGTTACTTTTCTAGCTGAATAAACTCTCTTGCTTTACCCACTCTCGTCTGTGAAGCTCATTCTTCTGCTTCATGAAACAACAACCTGGAACTCTGACCCTGCCTCTGGCTAAACTCCTAAGCCAGCAAAATTGAGTGGTGACTTTCGGTCCTACACAGATCTGTTTCAGGATTACATGGCATTGACTTGATCAAGTACATTAAAATAAGAATCACCTTTTTAAAATAGCTACTTTCCACTTAATTTAATTCTCTAGGCATTGATTATTCATTGTCTGGTCCAGAGACTTCTTTAAGGAGTAGGTTTAATGAACACATCAGAAATAATTGTAAGAGTTTGGGATGAGTTGTTAGATGTCTGTTCAGTAGAGTGCTGTGTCTTGCCCAGTACACCCTCTGGAGTTACCAGATTACATAGGATCTGTGCCTTTCATTGTCTTTGACCTATATTATAAGTCTGTAAGTTGAAGGGAAGTAATAGGAATGCAAATTATTGTGTCCAGTGAAAATGCAAATGGTTTCCATCCATCCTGTGAAAGGGGCTTCTTTTGCATGTTTAATGCCTGTTAATTCATTTCAGTGTTCCTGATTGCCTGTTGTGTCAGGGGTCCCCAAAACCACCTTCAGGCTTGCTGATTCATTAGGACTCACAGGACTCATGAAAGCCTTTATACTCACAGTTCTGATTCATTATAGTTAAAGACTGCAGATTAGAATCAGCAAAAGGAAAAAGGAGAAAAGGCAGAGAGTTCAGGAAAACCAGGCAGAAGCTTCCAGTTATCCCCACCCCAAGGATTTGCATAAGCAGCACTCAACTCTGCAGCAGTGACATGCGGCACGTGTGGATTTTGCCAACCTGGGAAGCAATCCTGAGCCCTGGTATCCAGGGCTCTTTATTGGAGATCAGTTATACAGGCACACAGTCCCTTCATTATGTTAGCTGCTTACTCTATCTCCAGCCCCCAAAGATCAAACTAATACTGTGTGGTCCCAATGTCTCAGACACACAAAAAAACTCCCAGCAGGCAGGATATTTCAAAGGCTCAGAGGTCATCTGGCTGTTAGTTAGAGTTTGGGTAACCCAAGGCTGCTGAGTCAACACAGTCTGAATATTAAAATACATATGAATGTCTGTTTTTTCATTCTCCATTGAACTGTTATCTTCCTAGATATAGCATCAATGGGCTAAATAAAATCTTTGATGCAAGGCTTTAAACCTTTGCCTTGTTTTCTCTCTGGGATTGAATAGTCCTCCTCCTGCCCTTTGTCCCCCTGTTGCCTGCATAACTCATGTACATCCTTTAGTTTAAATGCCACTTCCTCAGAGAGGCTTTCTTTAAATCTTCCAATTTAGCATAAGTCTTTCCTGTCATTTTCTAATTACAGCCTGTTCTTTTCCTTGTGGTACTTATTGTAATTATAATTAAATGTGATTTTTTTTCATGTCCCACCAGCTCTGTCAAAGCAATGATTATGCCCGTTTTATCCAGAACTCTATCCCAGTCATGATAGCTACAAAAGAGCTTGACATAGGCAGGTACTCAGTACAAGTGTTTTGAACAAATGAAAACAAAAAAATCCAGAGTTTCTAATTCCAAACACAAGGGCCTTTCTCTATTGCACTGCCTTTTCCACAAATTTACTATTTCTTTTTCAATTTAATTGTTATTACACAAGTAAAGCAGAGCTAACCTTTCTGTCAATATTTTCAAGTGTTTCATCAATGTTTGAAAACAAATATGGCTGGAGAGTCTGTTACATCAGTGAAGGGAGTTTGGGGCTCTCCTTCTGAAGAGAATCTCATCCATAGCTGGACATGTCATCTCCAAATTACCCCAGGCACACAGTCTATTTTCTTTCTTCATTGCCTTGGTAATCTATACTTTTCAAAGACCTGTTGACTTTTCCAACAGCCTCTGCACAACACAGTGTCCTTCTTTTCAAATTACTTTGTCCCTGGAGTTGAGAGGGTCATTTTTATCTCTAATCCAAGAATTTCATGCTGATCTCCTCCTTAAATCTCTTCTGGTTGAGATAGCTTATGTGTGTGTAAGTGAAAAGAAAAAGTGCCTTTTTCTGATAAGTGTCAGTGTATGTGAGTCTTTTGTTAGCATAAAGACCAGGGAAACAAGGTAACCACAGCCAGCATGATGGCAGGTAACCCGCCCTGTGTAATTTGCCTTTCTTTGAATTTTCCTTTTACATAAGTGCTTTAAAAGCACCCCAGCAAAAAAATGACTGAATTGCTAGTGCCTTTCTTTCTTGGACAGGAAAGGCTTCTTCACATTCCTGTGACAGTCATGAATATAAGTAGGGTATACTTGACTTCCTTGATGGTGCTTTACTGAACAGCTCTACAGATTTTGGTGAAGTCAGGTCCAAAGAACATCTTCCGTTTCTCTCCTCAGTAGCTTTCAGGGGTGGAAGTGAGGCATTTGGTTGAGGATCCATGGAGCCTCCACAATTTTTAGTGCAGGCCCTAGTATAAGTTACATCATCAGAAGTCAGACCTCCTCGGCTGCCCACAGTTCTTTAAAGACATCACACCGTGACGTCTGATCTAGCAATGTAGAAGACACACACGTGTGTTAATGAATGAATGAGAAGCATAGGTATTGGGTTAACATATTTACACCCAATAAATAATAAATAATAAAACTGCCATATGGAATCAAAACATTTTAGTGTTGGAAGGGAGTTTAGACTTAGAGTAAAAAATGGTCCCATGTATAAGTAGATAATCTACTTAATCTCACAGTGCTTCAGGGAGCCCGTCATTGTACTAATTAGTGATGAAGTCCAGTTGAATTCAGCAGGATACATAAATGACCTTGGGTGACTTATCTACAAGACACTGAACAGCTCACCTCTCCAGAAAGGCTAGAGAACCAGGATCAGAAAGGAGAGGAAGCAGGGGCTGTGGGGCAGCAGACAGCACTGCATTCCAGAACCGGTCCTGGGAAGTTGCTGGTGAAGCCATCCCTGCCCTCGGCCTCGGTGGGATGGATGATGCTGGTGGCTCTGCTCTGTTTGGAAAATGGATGTTTGGGCCAAGACTGACTCTGCCACCAACAGGCTGGACTCCCTGAATCGCATCTCTGCTTCTCAATGTCGTATGTCCCAATCCAAAGGTATTGCTGATTGGGAGGCGAGGTTACAAGGGCTTGGGGAATTGAGTATCGAGCTTGGTACAGAAGGACATCCTTTAAGGAGACTTAAGTGATTGGAAACCAAAACATTGACAGACATCCACTGTATCAGATTTCTTGCCTTGCAATTCACCAGAGTATTAAGATGTACTCCATAGATTTATAGTAGTTCCACAAAAATTTGTTGAGTGACTAGAGGGTCCTGTGTGCTGGGTTTCATGACCCTGGCCTGACTGGTGGCTCCAGAGTTTCTCTTCTGTGTAGCATTTGCTCCTGTTGCTACTGTTAGGATTTTTTTTTTTTTTTCGTGGGACTGGGGTTTGAACTCAGGGCTTCATGACTGCTAAAAAGGTGCTTTACCACTTGAACCACACCTCCAGGCCGTTCTGCTCTTGTTAGTTTAGAGATAAGGCTTCAGGAACTATTTGCCCAGGCTGGCCTTAAACTATGATCCTCCCGATCTCAGACTCTCAAGTAGCTAGAATTGCAGGTGTGAGCCACTAGCACCTGGCTGCTACTGTTGGGTTTTTTGTTTGTTTGTTTGTTTGTATGTTTGTATGTTTGTTTTGTTTTTATTATTTTTTTAATCATGGAATTGTTGTACTGAAGTACAACAAATGTACATTGTGACATTTACAAAAGTGTTTACAATATATCTCAGTCAAACTCACTATCTCCATCATTCCCTTTTATCTCCCCCCCACACACTGTTATTTTTATTTAACAAATTTCATCTCTTCTAGGTTGGTTTCAAGGTGGCATTTAGTGGACATGACAAATACATTAATTTTTGCAATAAATTGAGAAAGGCTAGATGGGATGTTATTGAAGTAATTATTCTCAGTGCTCTTTCTTCCATTATCTAACAATATCCAGTGACTTTTCCTGAACATTTCTGACAGGCTGCTGAGCTTTCTGCAATCCTCACACTAACCCTTAGGGAAAAGTCTTATAATTAGATTTGATTTCATGGATTCATGAACATTATATGACTTCTTTAAAATCACATATATGCTTCTGGAACTTAAATTTAGAACACTATAACTAGAAAACGATGCGTTTCTGTTAAGGGGTAGCTTCATTTCTGAGAACTGCTGTGTTTTCTAAGTTCATCATGAACTCTGTCTATATATTCTCTTTTCTTTTCTTGGGTTTTATGTCTTCCCTTTTCCTCCTTCATTTTTCTTTCAGAAGAACTCTTTCCATTCATTTGTTTCTTCTGTTATTTCATAATTCCTTCCCTTGCTATATGTAATATGTGATAAGCTACATCTGAAGTAGCTGTATTTAGTAAGTAGTCCCTCCTGCTTGTCCTGGCTACAGAAAACAAACCGAAAAACTCCAAACAGTGACAACAAAAAACCTGGCCTCTGTAAGAAGTGTCAAGGAGCTCAGCTGGGTATTAATTTCTCAGAGCTTCTGTAACAAATGATCACAAACTGGTTGGCTTTAAACACCAGAAATTTGTTCTCTCATAGTTCTGGAGGTCAGAGGTTGAAATCAAAGTGTCAGTGGGTCCGGTTTCCTCTGACAACTCCAGGGAAGACTCCTTCCCCATCTCTTCTTAGCTTCTGTGGCTGCAGGCCATTCCTGGCTCCCTAGGCTTTGCAGATGATTGCTCTGATCCCTGCCTGCACTGTTGCCCGACTCTGGCTGCGTCTCTTCTCCTAAATGATCAGTCACATTGTACTAAGGGTACACCCCCTGCAGTATGACTTCATCTTAACATTTTGAACTTCCAGGATCAGGGCTTCTATTTATCTTTCTGGGTGACACAATTCGATCCATTATAGGCTGCTAACATTTCAGTTAATACTAATTTTCTTCCTTGTAGCTTTTCTTTTAGGCTTGTGCTGTCATTTAAAAAAAAAATGTGAAAAGTAGGTAGAGAAAAAATTATCCTTATACTGGAAAAAAAATAAGCCAGTCCTTGAAAAATTACTTAACTAGCATTTATTTATGCCTGGAGCAAGACACTGCAGAAGATACAAGAGAAGGAAAACTACATGAACATCCCCTGGGCACTGGTTAAACATGCAAGTTGTCACATTCCACACCAGACCAAATTCCCAAGATCTGTATGGCAGTGAAACCTAAGCTGTGACTAGGATGGAAATGACGAGACATTGTCACTGAATCCAGAGCTGTGGCTCTCAAACTCTGTTCAGACCTAGAGCTTGTTAGAAACTGCCTGATGCCCCAGATGTATCCCTACAAATTAAATAACAACTTCTGGGACTAGATCTCTGTCACAGCATTAAAAACCAAAGTAAGGGCCATGTGTAGCCATAAGGATGCTGTAATAACTTCAAAACACATACAAACCACGGTGGTTGGTGAAGGGTGGGGGTGGAAGTCCTAAAATGCAGATTCTGAGGCGGTAGCCTGGGGTAGATGCCGAGACCTTCCATTTGTAACCAGTGCCTAAGTGATCTCTCTGGGATCTGATTTTGATTTCCTCTGTCTCCTCCACAATGCTTACCTTCAGGCACAAGTAGATTGTAATTAAACAATTTTTGAAGGTAAAAGTGTCCAATTACAGAGTTACTAAATATTTTGGATGTAAAAGAAGAAATAGTCTTCAGAAATGTTTAATTTGTGAGTACTTCAAAGGGATTTTTTCTTTTTTCTCATACTTGAAGGCAAAACCACTTCAAACAAAATGTCCTTTGTTTTCTCAGGATTCTCTTGGAGAAAAAAGACTCAATAAGAGATAACAGCTTGCGTTGTTTTCCTGCTCCTCTTACAGAGTTGCTTCAAATTACATTACTACGGTCCCTGGGTACAACATTCAAGGATCGTTCTCAGGGTATATTAAGTTCCCGTGGGCTGATTATTTCATTACGGCTGAGGTACACAAACCAATGGCTTGATAAACACAAGATGCCCACATCTCTTTATTAGGGTTCCTGCCACTAGTTTGTTGTTTTCTGTTTCATAGGAAATACCTCCCAGATTTGTTTGAGAGATGCTATTTAAAACAAGAGCTGTATGATTTCTCAGTCCCTTATCAAAGTTTAAAGCATTCAATTTAATGAAAAACAATGGTTCTTAAAAACAAAATCCATTGCATACATTTCAGACTTTTGTATGGTGTATTTGCTCTTAGACATTCTAGGAAAACATTTTACCCCCTCACTCTTACCATACCTCTACTTCTCTTCATGTTTCTTTTTCTTACTCTCTGTCTCTAAACTGATTTTAAGAAAACCTTGGCCTTAAAGCATACCTGTAATCTATATAGTTTTATAAGAGATTCAACATAGATACTTTAACAATCTACTCTGTTCTGTATGTTCAAACTCAGTTCTTGCTTAACTATCTATTTGATCCTCCCTTCTCTCCATCTCTCCTGTCCTGCAGGCATTTGTCCAAGTCCAATTTATTCTATTTGCTTCTCTAGGGACTACCATTGGTATTTTATCTTTTGTAGGTACTGAGCATCAGGCTAAGAACACTGTGTTTAATAAAACACATCATTCCTGAAAATTTTTCCTTTTTTTTTTGCCAAACTCCCCATGTACTTTTAGTGAGTGCAATGCCTTTTAGGATTAAACCTCTAACATTCCCCCCTGTGATCTAGGTTTTGAATTGCTAAGTAGATCCAAGGCTTATTGAAGATTTTACATTGATAATATTTACAAAGGAAAAGCATGCCTGGACAGCTGAGGATGATCTAGAAAAGTCAGGGGAACCTTTACTAACTTTCATGGAAGGGTTCTCAGAGGACAGGACATTAAAGCTGAGTAGGATGAATATGGGTAGCCAGGAAAAGAATGGAAATAGGGAAAGAAGTGGCAGAGTGTGGGGCTGTAGGGACCCTACCACTCTCCAGAAGCAGCATTTGCAAAAGGAAGATACAGCAGGGCATTTCTAATGGGCTATGTACATGCTTCAGAAACCCCAAACAAATTTCAAGGAGGATAGAAGTAAAAACGATAAGGAGCAGTATAATGTAGCATGATTAAGTGTCAGAATTATCCTTTTGCTTTTTCCTTCAGTTTATTTTTCAGATAGGGTCTCATGCTTTTGCCTACGCCAGCCTTGGACTATGATCCTCCTACTGCCACCTCCTGAGTAGTTGGGATTATAGGCATAAGCCACCACACCCAATCCCTCCTGTCCTTAACTACCAATATTTTCGAGGATATGTGCTAGGTGAAATAATGTGAGTAAATTTAAAACAGAATCCCTTTCACCTGCTGCCAAATTTCAATAGCTGATTTGTCCATGGAAGAATGAATAATGCTTACTTCCTGTGGACAAGGCCCCTAATAGGACACAGGCGGCTGCTGGGGTGCGGAAGGGCTGTTTATGGGTCCCCTATACTCCTTCAGGGTTCCTCCAGCCCTCATGGGGTGATCAAGGGTTGGAGGCATTCTCTCAACTTAAACCCTAACCAAGGAAGAGTCTAGTTCTTCTCATTTGAAACTGATAAGCAGGTCATTCTCACTACCACACAGAGAAGTCTGCTGAGACGTAAAATCACCTCTGTTTAGGGCCAGATGGTCCCCTCCCTAGGATAGATCAACTACTGTTTTCACCTTCTTCAAGAAGTTTCTTTAAGGTCAAAGACCTAAAATGACTTTAGTTGATCACCTGTAGAAACCACTGTCCCTGAATATTTATTGTGTTGGAACAACCTGTATACCTTAGACCACATCTGTCAAGAAATAGCTCTCTTTAAATGACTTCTAAATAGTAGGATGGATTTCCTTATGTTCTGGGAGTGTTAATTTCATACTCCTTTATAAGGCAAAGCTCA
Source organism: Castor canadensis (assembly GCF_047511655.1). Classification (NCBI taxonomy): domain Eukaryota; kingdom Metazoa; phylum Chordata; class Mammalia; order Rodentia; family Castoridae; genus Castor; species Castor canadensis. The sequence goes on along the minus strand of NC_133396.1, from coordinate 78,278,269 downwards.
TGAAATAAGTTTTGCTATAATATTCATCAAACAAACAAACAACTTTAACATGGCAGGCTAATTTAACTATGTTTAACCTCTTCCCTGTTGAAGGGTAAGAGTAAAATAGAAGAACTGTAACAGAAGATCAAAAATTGCAGGCTCTTTGAAATCTCTGCACATTTGGCCTAAATGTTCTCCAGCTTGTTTTTAAATCAGCTGAGGATAATGACAAGTTATAAATAATCAGACAATCACAGTGCCCTGTGCTAGAGAGAGGACCATTATGCTCACCGAACATTGTTTGTGCTCTCTAGGAGAGGCCATCTGCAGTAAGAAAGAAACGATCTTCCTGTGGATGTTAGGAATCTTCTCTTGCTTCTCTCTTAAGTTTCATGGGACTTCAAAGTGATTCTACAATGTTTGAAATATGTTTAAATATGTTTGGGAATATTTTAACCTTCCACTCTGTTGTCAAATTCACAGGGACCGCCTCACTTAAAATTATTATTGTTTTTTTTTCCTTTGGTGGGGCTGGAGTGTTTTTTTTTTCTATTGTTTTATTATTCATATGTGCATACAAGGCTTGGGTCATTTCTCCCCCCTGTCCCCACCCCCTCCCTTACCACCCACTCTGCCCCCTCCCTCTCCTCCCCACCCCCTCAATACCCAGCAGAAACTATTTTGCCCTTACCTCTAATTTTGTTGAAGAGAGAGTATAAGCAATAATAGGAAGGAACAAGGGTTTTTGCTAGTTGAGATAAGGATAGCTATACAGGGAGTTGACTCGCATTGATTTCCTGTGCGTGTGTGTTACCTTCTAGGTTAATTCTTTTTGATCTAACCTTTTCTCTAGTTCCTGGTCCCCTTTTCCTATTGGAGGCTGGAGTTTGAACTCAGGGCTTTGATCTCACAAAGGTGCACTACTTCTTGAGCCACACCTACAGTCCATTTTTCTCTGGTTATTTTGGTCATTGGGTCTTGCCTGGGATGGCCTCGAACCAAGATCCTCCTGATATCAGCCTCCCAAGTAGCTAGGATTACAGGTGTGAGCCACTGGATCCAGTTTTTTTGTTTGCTGTTTTCAATATTGGTATTCAACTCAGAGCTTTGCCCTTGGCTGGCAAGTGCTCTGTCACTTGAACCACGCCCCCATTCCTTTTGCTTTTGGTTTGTTTTCAGATGGGTCTGGCACTTATTTTGCCCAGGTTGGCCTCGAACCATGATCTTCCTGTCTTTGCCTTCTGAGTAGCTGGGATTATAGATATGTGCCACCACACCTTGCATATTTATTTAGTTTGAAAAAATAACTTTGCACTTCTCATTCCCATGTTGGGCTCTTGATCTTTGATTTCCCTCTGGTTCTAAAATTTTAACAAACATGCATTGTTAGTGAGAGAGGCATTGCTCACACCAAATAGTTATCATTAGTCTGTTTGCAGTGTTCCTCTGACTTTGAGAAACCTGATTCTCCTTATATCCTGCAACAACCCTCCTCCCCAACTTTGCTGACTCTTCAACCTCAGCAAGCAACTTGCATATTGTTTACCTCTCTCCCCACCCCAGTGTTGTGATTTGGCTCTCCTCTCAATCTACACCTTCTCGGTGGCTGTTCCTATCCAAACTGTTAGCTCTATTTACCACCCTTGTATTGTGGTTTCCTATCTTAGTGGAGACTGGGGCATAGCTCAAGTGGTAGAGCACCTGCCTAGCAAGCTCAAGGCCTTGAGTTCAATCCTCAATATTGAAGCAAAAGAAAACCTGAGCTGTGCCCTGACCTCCAGATCTATACATTTAACTGACTGCTCAATACCACATAAGGATTCAAATTTAGTGTAGCAAAACTGAACTAATTATATTTCCTTCATGAGCCTAGTTCCACTCGTTTTATGACATCAAAACTGCACACCTGGGAAGCATTCCAGAATGTCCCCCCTCCCTCTCCTTGCACAACCAGCTGTTTACCACACGCTATAGTACCTACCTCTTTGGCATTTGTCTTCTTACCATCCTTGCTGATATCATCTTCACATAGGTATTTATCCTTTCTTACCTATAGCATTGAAAGATTGTTATTCAACCTACACATATTGTGGCTAGAGTTACTCTTCCAAAATTCAAATCATGTTCCTCCTCTCTTGAAACCACCCTTAAGGGCGTTCCATTTCATAAGCATGAATTTAAATTCTTTGAAGCTGAGGCAGGCTAGACTTAGGGAAAGTTCAGGACTTTTAAAAACCATACAGCCTGATTTAGAGCATTCTGCTCTCTACTCCCTAACCCATCCCTTCTGAGCCCAGAGAGCTCCATTTCAATTGCAAACCCTTTGTTTAACTAGAGTGGAAATTTCCTTCCTCATGGACTTAGGGTACCTGAGATTTAGCATAGGTGTAGGCATGAGTTCACCCATGCCTCTCCCCACTCATTGATCATTGGTGATTGAGAACTACCTTCCCATAGGTTAGCGTATGTTTTAAAAGCACCTGGAAAGAGAAAGACTCTCTGCTTGCAACTTCCACCTGGCCCCACCATAACCTTTTGTAACTCTTTTCCTTAATCATTAATAAATTCCATTACTGCCCTTACTACACCCATGTGTCCTGCCTGGACGTTTCCATGTGGGACACAAAGAATTTGAAAATCTCAGAGACTGAATGAGCCTACAGAATTGCCTCATGGAAGATCGTCCACATCAGGCTACTCACTACTTCTCCATCAGTTGTCCATTGCTCCAATAATGCTGTGTAACAAACAACCACAAAACCTCAGGGACAGACTTACGAAACATTTATTATAAGTATGGGAATAAGTATGGGAGTAACAGTTTAATAATGATGCTTAATTAAAACTTATTTTGAAAATGGAAAAAAGTGACACATGTTTTCAGTGATTACAGGAAGTGGACACAATGCAGTTGCTAAATGAGTCCCTTCAATATTGACATGCTGAGTCTAGTGTGACTTATTTTGTAGGAAGTGAGAAGGAAGCAAAAATAGACCAAAGCAAACATTTGTTCAAGATAAGTAAGAGCAATGCAGCCTTTCCATGGCTGTGAGAACACAGCCAGAAGATTCCCACAGGTCTTTTTCTCACATTTTCATTGCACTGGTTATGGTTGTGGTTAGCACCTTCTAATGACCTCTTATGTGCTTGTCTGTTGAACAAAGGCTAGATAAATATTTCCATTGTCACAGCTCTTCAGGGATGAAAGTTGCTATCTTCCTTCATGAGAGACTGGGTTGAGTAAATGAGTTTAGAATTAGATTTCAATTTTTAAAAAAACTTTCAATGGTAGACATTTTGGAGTGAGACGATTAAACTCTGATTCTCTCTTCAATTATCTGCTTCATTCTTATTTAGATGTGCTTTCTGTTTGAAATTGTAATTGAAAATGAGCCATGTATGGATGATAGTGTTTTCCACCAAAGTGCACAGTGGGAAAACATAATGGCTATGGACCCTGAGCACATACTGGAAATGCTCGCCTAATGCGAAATAATGACATGTAAGCAAAATTTCAAGCAAGCTGTTGAGAGGGAGATGGTTCTGAAATACAGGTAGCATTCTAGCTTAAATCCTGACACTTTCTGGAGTGTCACTCAAATTGCTTTTGCTGAAAAGCACTGACTCATTCCTTGGGCACAAATTAACTAAAAACTGAAGAAGCTTGGCATCCCTGCCTCCATTTTGTATCTGTCTTTACTCCAAGCCATTCTCTTTGCAGTCATCTTGCAATTACCTTGGATTCCAGAAAGGACAGAACTGATAGCATCTTTATGACAAGGGACTGAAACTTTCCATAAGGAACAGTAGAGACCTGCAGGACAGACCACACTCTAATTGAGGACAATTACCTGTAATGATGAAGGCTGCAGCCTGCAGCAGGAGCAATCATCTCATGGGAACCAGATTGCTCCCCTCAAGTGATGACAGTGATACCATCTTCTCTGGAACCCCTCTGGGAACCCTTGGGCTGAGATAATGGTCAGCCAACACACCTGTGACTGGGACTGTTTAACTAGGCATACCTTTGTCCCCTGCCCCCAGTTCTTTTGTCTACTGAAACTTATAGATCATGTCTACACCCCAAAGTGGATGAAGATGAGCTGAATCCTTACTCTGCCTCTTCCCACAGCATGTCCTGAGCCTTATAATAAACCTCCTTTCTCTGCCTTCACCATGCCTCTTTATTTGGCATTTAGGGGTGGATGGCTGGACCTGGCATATGGAGTCTCAGGAGTTTGGGTCTTAGGTCCAAAACTCTGGTTTCAGAGTTGTGTGAAGGAAAAAGGGAATTTCATGTTTGAACTATTGGAATGTTGATAATTGGGGTAGGTTGGGGAAGGTATGAAACTTGGGTTTGAATTATAATAGGCTCTAATTTAGTGGGTTGTTGTGAATAATATAAAGTGCTTATCATAACATAGCATACAGCAAGTGCCCAATAAATGACACCTCTACTGCCAGGATCAGCTTTGCAAGGAAGCAGATACAGATATGAAGCAATCTGACTGTTAGAGCAGTCCTGTCTCCTGCTCTCAGGATATCATTGTACAGCATACAAAATGCCATCTTACATTTTAATTCCTTCATATCTTAACAGCCCTATAAACTTTCCAAAATTGAATATAAAGTGCAAATTCTCTGGATGTCTTCTTATTGTTTAACTGGTATAAACAAAGGTGAGTTTAATTTTCTAATATATGTTACAGGTTTTCAAAATGATCATTCATTTCATTTATAATTATAAAAAACATCGATGTTTCTTGGAAGCTTATGTCATAGTATTTCTTAAATTGTGTTTCATTTTATCATGACACCTACAATGTATGATTTGTTTTTTTAAGAGCGAGAGAGAGAGATGCCATAATCAAATAAGGCTGAGATATGTCCATGAATACTCAGAGTGCACATTAGTAGATACATGGTCTGAAAAGAAACCTTTGTTGAACCTAGAATTCCTCCAATTGCTTCAGAGACCACTAATGCAGTGACTACTAATATGCCATGGTTACATTTTGGTTTAAGACCACATAGTAGCTTAAAAAAATTATTTTCCAAACTTAATAGTTGACTGAGAAAGTCAAACTCTTTAGGAACAGATCATAGATTAGGCACTTGGATGGAAGTGGATTGAATTCTAGAAGGGGAAATAGGAGGGTGATAGTGAACTCTGTCCTACATAGAAAGCACATAGGAGAGAGTCATGTAACCTTTAGTCTAAACTTGAATTTGCTACCCACTGACCTGTGTTTAGCTTTAAATTAGTTAACCTGTCTGCTCCCCAATTTTATCCTGTGTCAAATTGGGTTCGGGAGGAGACAAGTTGCCTTCTAGGGTCTCGTCTAGATCAACTATTCTTTAATTTTGTGTTGAAACAAATGTATATTTTTTACTTTGATGGAGGGATGAAGGCATGAGTATATTTTACTATTCTAGAGTTTGGTTTTCTTTTTCCTTTTAGGGATTCTGAGCTGTTCTACAGGTCAACAATTTTTTTCTCTTTTTAGTTTAAAGCTTGTTACTAATTCCAATTCAAAATCTCTACCTATTTATATTTCATTAAACCAAAAACTAAATTAATAGTAAGTGCTTTTTTAAAATAATAGATGTTATTTTAGGTGGACTGGTCAACTTATGACTCCATTGCCTCATCTTTTATGTTCACTGGACTTACTGGAAAACAAATTGAATGAATCCTTAAACAATGGGAGAATTAGAAGGTACCTCGTGCTCAGTGGCTAAGTGGAATCACTCCATAAACCAGCAATTGTATTTCACTAATGTGTTCACTGTTGACTCAGGTTTTTACAGTCTCAGGGAAGGATTGTTTTATTTTCACACAACCAGCCCCGCATGTCAGATGGTTTGCTTTTGTTAGGAGTTGAGCTGCAGTTGGTTCAGAAGCATTATGGACTTAGAAGCTGCAAAGAGAGCTGGTTGACAAAGGTGAAGAATAAAAAGAGAGATCTAGAGGGCATTACTGACCTCTGAAGAGTAGGTTGCATGTCACTGGATTTTTTTAAGTAGTAAGTGGTCATCAATCCCTGTATATAAGCTTGCTCACTTTTGTGTTACATAAGGGAGGTATTTTGATAAAATAAATAGTTATACTACAAAGTAGTTATTCTTCCATTATGGCAATTCCAATAATAGCAGTTTGCACACAAATTATAGCAATAGTATTTATTGCCAAATTTTATATTAATACTGAAATAATTCTTTTTCTATGTAACAACTTGGGTTCTTTTCTTCTTTTTCATTCCTATGGGTAAAAACACTTCCTGTAAAATCAAGGTCTTCTTTCTTCTCAAGACAGCCTGGTTACACAGAGGGCACGGTCTCTTTCATAATGAAGTGCTTGGAGCTTGTTGGTTGATGAGCTATATTTTTTATTAACTCCCCAAGAACACAAAACAGATTTGGATTAAAAATTCTTTGATAATTTTCATTTGATGTTCATTCTTTAAAGTTATAGTCAGCCTAGAGAGATAAAACCTTCACTTTAGCAATCTTCTTTCTAATTTAGCATATTGTCTTCAAATATCCAAGGGGAAGACCATACCTTATCTTGATAAAAGGACATTAGGATTAGATGCTTTGATGGTAGAATTTAGAGAAGATAGTGGTTATATTTCAATATTAACTCAATTGGAGAATTCATATTTTCTATCATTTTCTAAGAAGTGCTGTTCAATTTAGCCAAGTTGTAACAGTTTTCCAGGTATGTGTTAAATTGTATTTAAATTCTTATGGCCAAATGAGACAAAGATTTCAAAAGATGAGAAGGTAAGGGATGAACAGACTTCTTTAGTTAAATGAAAATAAAGGAGTCTAAAACACAAAACTAGCTAAGATGAAATAAGGTCTGAGAAAGATCTAAGGTCTGCGATGCAAAGGAAATCTCCATCTTTTAGGAAATTCCAAAAGCCTATCCTTTACACTGAAAGTTGAGAATAAAGGCCAAATGCAATGCATTAAACTGAAAAGAAAAAGGTTTAGAAACATTTAAGGAAACACAAAGAGACATATCCTTCAATCTAGATGCTAGCTTGGAATAGTAGTATAAAACATGCATTGCTAAAGGTGCAGTTTAAGAAGGAAGAATGTGCAGTGGCCCATTCTTTCTTCTTAAACTGCACCATAGCCTAGAATCTCTATAACACAGTGTTGGGGGTTGGGAATAGAAGTCTTGTGTTCTTGTCTTGGCTCTCCACTCATGAATTTTTTCACCACATACAAATATTGTCCACATCTGTAAAGTAAAAGGACTATCTTGATGATTGCACTGTTAAATGTAAGACTATTTTGTTCTGTTATTTTATAATTCTATGTTTTTTGTGTGGAATTTTTCTCTACATACCATTTTTCTGATATTTTCTAAATATTTTTACGTTAAAAAATAATATATGGCATCCTTCAATTGTCTGAAGAAACAGATAAAAATTTATTGCAAATTTGGGACCCTTATTCTTCATAACCCTGAGATTTTGAGGCATGGACTGTTACTATACAAAGGCCAGCTCATGAACCAGAGCTCTTCTGAATGTTTGTGATAATGTTTCAGCAACATGGTTGTTAAAATCCTTAAGAGTAACAGAACTGAAAAGGGACTAAAATCAACTTCAAATCACCACCATCAATACTGATGTTTCCAGAAATTTTCCCAAACTGTTTCACAGAGTCAGACCTTGATCCCATCACCACTCCAGGAAAAAACAAATACCTGTGTGAAACAACTTCATGGCTTAGTCACAGCGCTTAAGATAGTGCTTGCGTTAGGGAAGCTCAAGTGTGAAAAGACAATGAGGATTTCCTTTCATCTGGCGGGACAAATCAGTTTATAGAGTAAACCCATGGAAGAGGAAGAGAAAACAAGCCGCCTTGACCCTGATTCAACTTCCTCATGTGATTCTCCCCAGAGCTCAGGAGAATCAACTGGCAAGTTCTTAGTAACACAGTCAAGGACATGAGGGGGCAGCTCCCGGGTGTAGTGGAAGAAACAAGTACACACGCCTGTGTTGGCACGGCCATGAGTGGGAAGATGATACGTGCTGCAAAGCATCAAGTCATGCCTCAAGTGACAGAACTCCTTCAAGTGGCCTCACTGTCCCTCTCGGCCTCTTCCTTCATTACATAACAAGGCTTCAACAAGGACCCAAGTAGCTTTTTATTTAGCTGTGAACTGTCAGCCACTTGGATACTCTCTCCCTTGGTAAAGTAAAATGATGGTTAGTCCATTTTTACTATAACTGCGATGCGGGTGGATCACATAGCCAAATAGGTATCTCAGTCAATCATTTCCACATCAAGACTTTTGCTATCACTTGCCAAAAGTGTTCAGTGTTCAACTTGATTGTTCAGCTGACTTCCTTTTCCTTGTTTGGGTCACAATATTCAAAGATCTCTCTAATGTTCAAGAACAGTCAGAAGAAACAGGAGAGGAACTAAGGTAGTAGAAAGAAGAAAGGGTGCTGAATTATATGCAAACAGTGAAATCAGGACAGAAGTTTTTGAGAATTGTTGCTTAAAAATATTCCTCATGAATCAGACTAATTAAATCAAAAAATGGTAAAAGTAGGACAGTCAGATTCATTAAGTAATGTTTTCTTGATCACTGTGTAATTGCTATAGCCTACAGAGGAACTTGTATCCAAGACTCTGTGCCTTCTTTCTGATAGGTTCAATGCCTCTCTTATCCTCCTTTGGGCTCAGTAATCAGAAGGAAACCTTTCTTCATACTCACTGCTATCCCTACCCATCTTCCAGGCTATTTTCTTGAACTCTATTGACTCTTCTTATCAGCTAATTGCCTTTGCTCCTGACCTTGGTTTGCATCTCATTGTTGTCTTCATGATTTCCTTAAACTTGGTGGCTAAATTAGAAACCTCTGTTGCGTGTTCTTTTCAAAACACAGTTCTTTCCTTCTATAATACTATCTCACTTCAACTTTGTAAAGGCTGCCCTTCACCCTCGAGGTCATGGGGACCTGGTATAATGCACACACAGGTACTTAGTGTACATTTGTTCAATAAATTCGTGAGTGCTTTGGAGCTGCCTTGGTTCCTTCCACCCTTTCCCTGAGACACAGATGTCACTTGCCCTCTGTTGTCCCCCTGTACTTTCAGCCTCGGAATCCCAGATGAACCAAGATCCAGGCTTCCCCTTACCCAGGAGAGGTCAGACCTCCATCCTCCCAAATCGCTGACCATCCATTCAGCACATCTACTGAACATTCTGACTGGTGGCCTTGACTCTATTAAATAGCTGAATATTTCCCTGCACCAGAACTCCCCTGGGGAGTCTCAGACCCAGTAGTGTTTGTAGCAATGTCAGACTGTCTTCCTTAAGCAAACCTGCTCTCATTTCTGTCTTTCCCCGCTTTTCCAGATTTCAACTTGACTTTCCTGGTACCATTTCAATAGGGTCCCTTAGAGCTAGTGCTTGTTTCTGGCCTCTAATTACTGATTTATGGCTCCCTCTTGTGGATATTGGCTTGGATTTGCCCCTTCAAAGTGCTCAGTCTGAATTAGCTCTGATTCACTTCATTTCTAAGGGAGGAGAGTTTCAAATAATTATAATATTATGATCCAGTAATGTACTGTGATAGAAATGTGGAAAGCAATATGTGATGTTAGGAAGGCCTAAATCTGTCTGAGAGAGTCAGGTTGCACAGAATTCTGAATGTGAAGAAAAATGGGACTTTTCCAGGAAAACAAGAAGAATAGATAGAACAGAAGAAAGGGGAGTCCCAGGTGGAGTTCGAGCAGGGTTTCTGGCATCACCAAATGTGTGCTGTCTCAGATTAGAGAACACCACCAGTAGGAACTAGTAGGTAGTTCTCTCGGTTTGCTGTAATATTTCTTTATAGATACAGAAATCACTACTATTAATTACTATGCTTAAATATTTTGAAAACACGAATATTTAGAGATATTACTTATATTCAGATAATTGATCAAAATATTATTTTGGCTATCATTAAATGAGTTTTTCTAAAGTCTTTTTATCAAGATACATTTTTTTTTGCTTTAGAATAGTAAAATATGCATATGTATTCTTTCTTAATGTAGACTTTTAATATTTAACCCTACTTCATTAGTTTAGGCCTGGGAGATTCATTTACTTGTTTGTTCTATAACAGTGTGTTCAGCTTCTTTGAGGTTCATGCCCTGTATGATTCTATGACAGTGGATATCATGTAAAGTTTGCCCCACATAATATAGCAGTACTGACAATTGCATCAGTGACCCTTCCTTCTGCTTCCTTGTACTCTGTTGGTTGTTGACGGCTCTTGCAAGTATATTGTACCTTAGAATGGATGGAATTAAATGTATTGAAGAATGTCTCTAGCGATTGGGTTGTGCCATCATTGAGCCTGATTTTCAAAGAATCTGAAATATTGCCACTGTTCAGGACCTAACAAAGTTAAATTCAGAGTTATGTTAGAAGAATAAAATGAGTTAAGTACATCATCTTGAAAGATACCTTTTATATTCATGTGACTTCTTGGAAGGCAATGCAATTTAACTTTTGAGTTAAGTGATCTGCCTTGAAGACAAGAATTTCTCAAAAGTAGATCATATTATCAATCTTTCCTTATTATGAGATTGATTTAATTATCTGTACTTAATTTGGAGTTGTGCAGATACTCATTACCTACAGCTTATTGAAAATAGAACAATGAAACTTGTTGAAATTGTTCTGGGGGGGATGGAAGAGGGAGAATATGGAGGGGGTGAATTTAATTAATGTCTTTTAATTCTTTAAGGAAGGAGGGGAAAAAAACCAAGGTTTTTTAATCCTCAGATGACTTAATCTTTAACTTGAAATTACCTAAGAATCATTTTCTTTTATTTTTAATGTTTCATTAGTTATTTTTATTTGTTTTTGTGTTTTTTTGTATGTAATGGTTGTATAGAGGAATAAATTGTTTCATTTACATGTGTGCTTACAATATAGCTTAATTAAATTCACCCCCTCCATATTCTCCCTCATCCATCCCCCCAGAACAATTTCAACAAGTTTCATTGTTTTATTTTCATACGCAAATACAAAGCACATCTATCCCATTCATCCTCCTTCACTCTCTCTCTCTTTACCCTCCCCCCTCCCACTAGCACCCGCTCCAGACAGGATCTGTTTTACCTTCCTGTTCTTAATTTTTTTTAAGTGTATATTGATTGAGGTGTGTCTTTATGAGGTTCAGTGGGATCATTTGTTATACAAAGTATAATGATCAAACTAGGGTATTTAGCATTTCTATCTCCGTAAACACTGTCCAGTGCTCTACAGCACAGTGGGGTAACTATAGTTCATAACAACCTGTTAAATATTTTATGAATACCTCCAGATGTCAGTGACTTACACCTGTAATCTTAGCTACTTAGGAGGCTGAGATGGGAAGGATTGAAATTTGAGACCAGCTGGGACAGGTAGTTTATGAGACCCCCCATCTCCAAAATAGCCAGAGCAAAAAAAAAAAAAAAAAAGGTTCAAGTGGGAGATCACCTGCTTTGCAAAGCCCTAAGTTCAATCTCCAGTCCCATCAAAAAAAAAAAAAAATTATGGATACCTAGAGGAGAGGAGTTCAAAGGCTTCAAATAAAATAAGGATAAGGAGATAGGAATGTTACTTGCCTTGAGTTCATTAGTACACCTTGTATGTATGCATTGAACTATCACTCTGTATTTCATAAATATGTACAATTATTATCTGTTAAACCATTTTAAATGATTATAAATGTTGTACTTCTTTATCAACATGGTTCATAAAATGAATGAATGGAAATGCTAGATTGCTATAAGGATACAAACTTTTTTCGTTGTTTTTTTCAACTAGATTCTAAAGGAGCCAAAAAGACAATAACTAATTCCGTGTTTATAAGCACATGTGTACTCTTGGGGATATACCCAAAAGACTGTGACACAGATTACTCCAGAGGCACCTGCACACCCATGTTTATTGCGGCACTATTCACAATAGCCACGTTATGGAAACAGCCAAGATGCCCCACCACTGACGAATGGATTAAGAAAATGTGGTATCTATACACAATGGAATGATAATGAAATGTTATCATTTGCTGGTAAATGGATGGAATTGGAGAATATCATTCTGAGTGAGGTGAGCCTGGCCCAAAAGACCAAAAATCGTATGCTTTTCCTCATATGCAGACATTAGATCAAGGGCAAACACAACAAGGGGATTTGACTTTGATCACATGATAAAAGTGAGAGCACACAAGGGAGATACGAGGATAGGTAAGACACCTAAAAAATTAGCTAGCATTTGTTGCCCTCAACACAGAGAAACTAAAGCAGATACCTTAAAAGCAACTGAGGCCAATAGGAAAAGGGGATCAGGAACTAGAGAAAAGGTTAGATCAAGAAGAATTAACCTAGAAGGTAACACACACGCACAGGAAATTAATGTGAGTCAACTCCCTGTATAGCTATCCCTATCTCAACTAGCAAAACTCCTTCCTATTATTGCTTATACTCTCTCTTCAACAAAATTAGACATAAGGGCAAAATAGTTTCTGCTGGGTATCGAGGGGGTGGGGAGGAGAGGGAGGGGGTGGAGTGGGTGGTAAGGGAGGGGGTGGGGGCAGGGGGGAGAAATGACTCAAGCATTGTATGCACATATGAATAATAAAAAAATGAAAATTAAAAAAAAAAAAAAAGCACGTGTGTATTGACACCCTTACATCTTTCCCCAATTTTCCCTGGAGACTCCAAAGAAGGAAGTCAATTGTTAATAGGCAGTACATGGTTCTCAGCAAAGTGACTCTCACTAGGTGACTCAATAAATATGTGTTGAGTCAGCAGAATTACATCTGATGTATCATTTTGCTTAGCATAAAAGAGGCAGCTGTAAAGCTTCTAGACCTTTAAAAGCAATGTTGGTTTTAAATCAAATTTGATTTTGAGAGACTTTGGTTTTCGTTTGCAAGGATGATGTCGAGTGTCTATTTTTCTGCCAGCCTTCGTAATTGGAGCTGATGAAAGGATGATCAGAAAGACATAGCTAGTTCTTACCCTTAAATGGCTGTGTCCCATGGCAGTGATCTAGACCAACAATGACAAATGTTGTGATGAGTAGGTGAGACAAGTGCCTGGGGGACCCGTGGTCTCAGGGAGTGGGCTTAGGAGTAGAATCCAGGGAAAACTGCTGGAATGCAGAAAGTCCGAATGTGTCTTGACTTTTTTCATCTTTTAAAACCTCCTATTATGGAAATTGTCAAACATGTACAAAGGTAGGAAGATAATTAAACAGCTAGCTACACTTGGCCGATCTTATTTCATCTATGCTCTCCTCACTCTCTACTCCTCAATAGACTTTTGATTCCAATTTCAGACCTCATATTATAATATTTCACTCAGAATGTTTTCATATGTATCTCTGTCAGATTAAGACTCTAATTTTTAAAATTATGATTTAAAACATAATTACAACTCTAATATTTTACCTAAAATTCATAACAATTTCTTCTTTTTTGGTGGGGGGAGAGGGCAGTGTTGAACTTAGAGCCTCACAGTTACTGGGCATGTGCTCTACCATTTGAACCACACCCTTATCCCTTTTTTTGCTTTAGTTATTTTTTAGGTAAGCCCTCGTGTTTTTGCCCAGGGCTGGTCTTGAATTAAAATCCTCCTGCCTACACCTTCGTGTTGCTGGGATAGACAGGTGCACCACCATGCTCAGCTTATTGGTTGAGATGGGATCTCACTAACTTTTTGCCTAGGCCGAATCACTTGAACTTCAATTCTCCTGATCTCCTCTGAGCAGCTGGGTTTTACCATGCCGGGTCATAACAACTTCCTTCCTTCCTTCCTCCTTCCTTGCTTCGTTCCTTCCTTCCTTCCTTCCTTCCTTCCATCTTTCCTCCCTCCCTCCTTCCCTCCCTCTTTTCTTTCCTCCTTCCCTTCTTCCCTCTCTCTCTTTCTCTCTGTCTCTCTTTCTTTCTTTCTTTCTTTCCACTCACTTCTCTCTCTCTCTTCTTTCTTTCTTTGTACTAGAGTTTGAATTTGAAGCTTAATGCTTGCTGAGCAGGTACTCTACTGCTTGAGCCATGCCTCCAGTCCAGCTCAAGTTTTTGGGAGGCTGGGGTTCATACTCGTTAGATAGGCACTCTACCCTTGAATAATGTCTCCAGCCCTCATAATAACTTCTTACCATTTTAAAAATCCAGTCAGATTCAAATTTCTTCTTTCACTTTTTGAAACATGGTGTGCTTCAAAGATCCAAAATGAGGTCCACAAACTGTTTTTTGTAGATATTGGAGAGTATTCAAGTGACTGTAAGACCTATGTAGGCAGGAGCTTGTTGTGTGTTTTGTTCACTGTTTCATTAGTGTAGTGTTTGTTGTTGTGTTCTACATGCTCATTGTTTTGGTCACTCAGTTCTACAATAGTACTTAACACGTAATAAATAACAAATGTTTGTTTACAAGTGGAAGAATGAAAGCATGGGGCAGGAAAGCATTTCATGCAGAGTGTGCAGTAACAGGTGTGAAGGTTCGAAGACTGAGAGAGCACAGTGCCTCACATGTGTGGCTGATGGGTGATGGTAGTCTAAGCTTGGGTGATGGTAGTCTAAGCTTGGGTGATGGTAGTCTAAGCTTGGGTGATGGTAGTCTAAGCAGACTGCATAGAAACTTCTGCAGGATTTTCAAGTGGGGAATGCCACAATCAGACTTGCATTTTAGAAAAATAATGATTTCCAAATATAATCACATTTGTGCCTGAGAGACCAATAGATCCTCAGAGATGATCTCTTGGTCAAAACAAAACTAATCAGGTAATTAAAATTAATTCCAAAGAATTAAAATACTTATTGCAATGTTCTAAGGAAATTCTAGGGTGAGGTTTCATCCTTAGCTTGTGAAGCTTCTAAATTTTTCTCTCTCGTGAACACAAAGGCTTTTTTGAATCCTTCACTTTTTATCCTTTGTTCACCTATTTTGTTTTCCTGTCTCCAGCCAGTAGTCCTCTAATAAAATTTAGGAACTCTTCAGACTTCTTCAGGCCAGATGGCAGTGTCCTCAGCTCAATGAGAGCAGGGCAGTGGTTATCCATTAATGTCTTCTCTCTGTCACTCTCCCATGATGCAAACTTCCTTCAGTCCGAAAGCATCTATTTAGGTGTTGGAGAGACTGTCCCTAATATACTTTTTCCAAGACTGCAAATCCCACTTATCGAATTTGAAATGGGTCTCTTTCTTTTCTACCAGAACACAGCTCTGCCATATAGTTCAACATTCCTTCAACAGCTCCTTGAAAAAGCGTATAATCCATTGGAATGTCACTATTCCAGTCTCAGAATTTTGCCAGGAAGTCCCATCTGCAGTGAACAGCACCCTAGGGCTTTCCATGACCCCAGGTCCTCAGCAAGGAGGCTCCTGGATATGAGAGCAAACGGGATGAGCAGATGTGGGGCAAGAAGCCACAGAAGGACTCCATGAAACTAGTTTCTTTTCTTTTTTTATTATTGCTGTACTGGGGATACATTGTGACATTTTCAAAAGTTCTTACAATATATCATAGTTGAATTCATCCCCTCCATCATTTTCCTTTATCCTCTCTCCCTGCATACCTGTAACAGTTTCAACAGGTCTCATTTTTCCATTTTCACAAATGAGTACATAGTATTTCCACTATATTCACCCTCCTACACTCTTTCCTTTTATCCTGCCAACTTTCCTTTTATCCAGTGCCCCCAGCCCACTGGTGCCAACCCCCAGACAGGATCTGTTTTGCCTTCCTGTTCTTTGTTTTTGAAAAAAAAAAAAAAAAAGACATTTTTGTTTGCGTAAGACAGCTGTATAGGGAGTTTCCTTGAGACATTTTCATGTATTATGTGTTATACCTGAATTGGTTCATCACCTCAATTTTTCTCCTTTCTACTTTAGTCTCTGTCTTATAGTGATTTCAACAGGTATAAAAATTCTATATTCATTTTTGTATAGGAAGTACATCAACCATATTCACCTTCTTAACTTCCTTCTTTTCCCATCTCTCTCTCATAGGTGACCTCCCCTTAGGGGACCTGTTTTTCATAATATTGCTGGTATTTGTATTAGATATATATTCCACATATGAGAGAAAACATGTGGCCTTTGGCTTTCTGAACCTGGCTAACTTCACTTAAGATGATGCTCTTCAGTTCTATCCTTTTACCTGCAAACAACAAAATCTCATTCTTCTTTATGGTGAATAAAATTCCCTGGTGTATAAATAACACATTTTCTTTTTCTTTATATGTGTGTGTGTGTATAATTTTTTTTTTTTTTTTTTTTTTTTTGGGTACTGGGCTCAGGGCCTATACCTTGAGCAACTCCACTAACCCTTTTTTGTGGTAGGTATTTTCAAGATAGGGTCTCCCAAATGATTTGCCTGGGCTGGCTTTGAACAGTGATCCTCCTCCTGATCTCTGCCTCCTGAGTAGCTAGGATTGCAGACATGAGCCACTGGCACCAGGCCAAATACTACAGAGTAGCTAAAGGCAATACAATATTCTAAGTCAGGCCCTTTATATTTGTATATTTTGTCATCTACTAATTTGTGTCATAGTTTTAAAACTATGATATTTGAGAATTTTATTTAAGTAGCATGGGCTTTCTTTCTTTCTAAAAATCTTTATATACCTACTATAAAGGTTTTTTTTTTCCCCACTTATTAAACAGCTGTTGCTATACTATCTTAACTTTTATTGGATTTCTTTTTAAAACTCATTTAGCAACATGCTTCTTTTGAGAAAGTCTTTGGGAGAACTCATGTACTGCAGATTTCTTAATATTACTGTAAAAGACACTAAAATGTCATCTGCTGGGTGCTGGTGGCTCACTTCTGTAATCCCAGGTACTCAGGAGGATCGGGATTTGAAGCCAGCCCAGGCAAACAATTCACAAGAACCCCATTCTCCAAAATAACCAGAGCAAAAAAATCAAAAAATGAACTGTTGGTGTGGTTCAAAGTGATAGAGCACCTGCTTTGCAAGCATGAAGCCCTGAGTTCAAATTCCAGTCCCACTAAAAAAAATGTCATCTGATAATGGCTACAAGGAAAATTTCCTTATGCTTAGATTTAGTTCACACTTGAATAGCTTCCATATGATGTGAAGCTGAACTTTTACAGCTCAGTTAAAGTTTAAAAGATTTTCCTCAAATGAATGTTCAAAGAAGCAGATGGGTAAAGTACTAAACACGTGGTTTTAAAAACTTATGTTCCAATACAATAAAAGAGAGCATGAGTTTCACTACTTGCTTTCTACTGCCAAAAATCCTTTTCCACTTAAAGAAAGATATCAAAGTTTAAATTATTAGTGGTAACTTCTTAAATTTATGTTAAGTCATGACACAGTTCACAAAGAAAAAGATGTAAAACACACCATTATAAGTCTCGTTAACATACTGAGCAGTCCTGTCAATGAAGCAGTTCCTGTGAACTATCGCGCTGTTACTGCCACTGTGGATTCTCTCACAATTTCAGATGACAAAATAACTTGTACAAGGTCAGAGGCAAAGTCAACACTGGTCACTTCTGTCTCTTCTGTCTCTCAGAGCAGCACTTCCTTTTTCTTGGTGAGAAGATTTCATGTGATTTTCTTCGCTTTTGGGGTGGGAGGAGTAGAACAGGGGTTTGAACTCAGGGCCTGAAGCTTGTTAAGCAGGCACTCTACCACTTGAGCCACTCACCAGCCCTTCCTTTGTGACGAATTTTTTCAAGATAGGGTCTCCCAAACTATTTGCTGCACTGACTTTGAACAGTGACCCTCCTGATCTCTGCCTCTTGAGTAGCTAAGACTACTGGTGCAAGCCACTAGTGCCCAGCTTTCTTTGCTTTTGAAGTAAGCACTTAAAATATACCTAGATTTGTTTGGTTTCCAAGAACCAGAATGTGAAAGGACTTGCTGGACATGTTAGGAAACTTGAATTCTGTGCTAAAGGTGATGGGTGATGAGTTTCTGATCACTGGTATGTTAGGTTTATTTTTCACACCTCACTATGGTTTGCTTCTGTAATTTATGTCACCTCTTGATCTCTACCTGTCCTCATTTTTATATCACCTAGTAATATAAATTATAATAATTATAAATTATAATTAATTTAGAGGTTCATGCATTTAGATTTTAGACATACTTGGAACATATGTGTATACTTATGACTTTGAAGTCCTTTTTTTCTATTAGAAAGAAGAGAAATTGTGGAGTGTATATAGCTTCTGGCCAGAATAGCATTTCAACTGTATTCTTGGAACAAGGATTGTTTCCCCCCTGCGTCTGGGACAAATTATGATTCCTAACAGTGGATTTCTTTATATAGAAGGCTCACTTTATCGTAGAAATACCATGAAGAACAGTTAAAGCTAAAGCCAAATATTGAAGCACAGTGGTTGAATGGTGTGCACTCTATCATCTGAACTTGCAGTAAGGTTTTGTATATTCCACTGAATAGTTTTGTCCTAGCTTATTGAGGTATTAATAGCAAATAAAAATGCATTTATTTAAGATGTATGACTTGATGTTTTACTATATAGATGCACTTTGAAATGATCACCATCATAAAGTTAATTAATATATATACCACTTCATGTTCCTTCCTTCCTCCCCTCCTTCCTTCCTTCCTGCTTCCTTCCTTCTCTCCCTTTCTTTCTCTCTTGAATGGTTTAATGTTGTTATTGATTTGGTTTTGGTTTTTGGTGGCACTGGGGCTTGGCAGATGCTCTACCACTTCAGCCACTCCACCAGCCCTTTTTGTGTTGGGTGTTCTTGAGATAGGATTTCGCAGTCTTTGCTCAGTCTGGCTTCAACCGTGATCCTCCTGATCGCTGACTAAATGCATAGCATCACAGGTGTGAGCCACTGGCCCCCCAGCTTCCCAGTTTTTTTTTCGTTGAACAACACACTGGGTTTCTTTATGACATTTTCATATTTGTATACAATGCACTTTGATTATGTTCACCCCCCGCCCATTACCTTCTTTCATCCTCATCTCCTGCTGGTCCCTGCTCTTCCCATATAGTACCCCTTCTATTTTCGCATTTTTTTTTTAAAAACTGTAGATTCTGCGATGAGAGAAAGCATGAGATATTTGTCATTCTGAGTCTGGCTTATTTCAGTTAACATGATAATCTCCAGTTCCATCCATTTTCCTGAAAAATGACATGATTTCATTTTTTTGGTGTGAGAATTCCCTCAAAGAAAAGAAGTTTGGCATTCAGTTCAGACCCCTGCCCACCAACTGCCCAAGTGTCATATCACCTACTAGTCAATGTGCCTCTGTCCTATTTTCAAAGGACCATTTGAGGGTTTTAGTCCATCTATACGGACTATATGATAACATCCTTGCTTTATTCAAATCTCACTCTAAAAAGAATTTTGGAGGAATGTTCTCAACCTTTTGCCCAAGGCAAAGTTCCTGACCAGACTCCGTGACAATCCAGTGAATGGTGCATTTCTGGCTGCTGTATGAATGAGTTCAGCCCACTTTCCTCCTTCCCACTAACTCAAGATGCTGTAGTGCAGCCACATAGGGCTATAACATAGGGGCTGTAGAATGGTGGTTACTAAACTGTAGAGGGCTAGGAATTACTTGGAGTATTTAGTAAAATACAGATTTTGATCTAGTAGGTTTGGGCCAGGTGGAGGACTTCAGTCTTACAGAATCACTTCAGATAAATGGGATTCAAGTTGTTACCTGCCTACTCCTTGCTTTATACATTGCTTTGAAAGATTTTTACTCCAGGAAAACACTTATAGACCCACTGGCAATAAAAGTCTCTTTAATAACAGCACATGAGACATAGAAAGATTCTTAGTAAGGAGTAGTAGTAGAGAAAGAAAAGCAGGATTCTTGTCTTTTGAAAATGGATCATGGCTCAGATCTACCTGAAAGTACAGGAAACAAACAATCTGGTTCTTTGGGTCTGGCCAGAGTTTATGGGCTTTGTGTTTCACTTCAGGAGAAAGAATCTATGTAGAATGATGATAATACCCTCACCCCATGAATGGATTTAAAGGTGGAAGAGCAGTGGTGGTCTCCTGAGCTGTGATGGAGAGGAAGTCTATGTTCATGGACACATTCCTCTGACTTTACTGGGATAACTTCCAATAATGCAAAGTCTTATTGAAACCAGAATTTTGGACCCCAGGCCCAAACTACGGGGTTTCCACATGTCAGGTCCAACCACTCACCCCAATATGCCAAACAAAGAGACATGGTAAAGGGCAGAGAAAAGAGATTTAGCACATGGTCCAGGACACACCATAGGAAGAGGCAAAGTAAGCATTCAGCCTATCTACAGCCATCTTCAGAATACAAAGATGAGCTTTTGCTTTAAATAGACAAAGAACCAGGGGCAGGGAGTGAAAGGGATGCATAGTTAAACAGTCCCTGTCACAGCTGTGGTCATTATTTCAGTCTTTGTTCTTTGAGGGCTCTGGAAAAGTTGTTATCATCACTTGAGGAGAGCAAAGTTTTCCCAAGACATGATCACTCCTGCTCCAGGGTACAGCCTCATCATTATAGCAATTGTCCTTTCTGGGGGCAATCTGTTCTGCAAGTTTCCATTGTTTCTTAGGAGTAGTTTTGGTCCCTTGTCATAGAGATGTTATCCATCATTCCTGCCCTTCCTGATTCCAAAATGGCTGTAGAAGAGAATGGCTCAGAGAAAAGGACAACAGGTACAAAATGGAGACAGAGATGCCAAGTTTTTTGCCTGCTTTCATTTAATTCATGGGCCCAAGTGAGGAGTCAGTGCTTTTCAGCATCTTACGTGATTAGGAAATGTATGGCTGACGATTCATTTTCATTGCTGGTTGATACTCTATAGAAGGATGACATCAGGTAAAACCGTTAAAAATGGCAGCCTACTTCCTATAACAACCTTCCACAGCCCTTATTCACAGGGCTGGCAAACTTGAGAAAGGAGAAGAATTTGTTTTTGGCACCCCATTTCCTCTTCCCTGCTGTTTTGCCGTCCTTCCCTTTCTGCCACCTCAGGCCTCCTAAGGAAGGCCTTCAGTCCTATTTTTCTAGAAACTCATTCTCAGCTAGGTCTTATCTAAGCCTCATTAGTGGTTTAACTAGAAAACTAATGAACATTTTCCTCTGGGAGGTATTTATTCAAGTGGCTCCTGAAAAATAGTAGTAAGGCTTCACCTCACAAAAGATGGAATTTCAAGTGGTGAGTTCAGGCACCTAGGCTGATACATTTTTTGAGTGATCTACTTCATAACCCTGAAATAAAACAAAACACCATACATAAGGCTGATTATGTCACCTTAAGTTAGAAATTCATCTAGGTTATGTCAGAGTTTTGAAGGGAAACATCAAGTATCTATCTTTTAGCTTTCAGGCACATCTATCTTTTGATCTCTGAAAAATGATGGGGTTTTTGGTACACATTTACATTAAAGAAGGTTGCCATGAATAATTAAGCCATTTAATCACAACAAAGTCCAATGTACCCTCATCTCTCTCACATCTGGACCTTAATAGTTCTGTCCTAAATGGAACTTTCGCCACTGCTTTCCCTCTTCTTCTCTTAATCCCGCCCCATCCCCAAATACACACACCTGACAACCTATTTGGCACACTGAAGTCCAAGTGATCTTTTAAAAATGTGAGTTAGATCATGCCAATTCTCTGCTTAAAATCCTCCTGATGCTTCCACTGTTCCTGGGAAGAAGATCTGCACAGCCTACAAGACCCTTCATAATTCTCACTTAGAAGGTCTCTCTTCCTTGCTCTCATCTCCAGCCCCTCTGGTTTCCTTTTATGATTCAGTGAGCTGCCATCCTACTCTGGTCACCTCACAGCCTTTGCTCAGCTTTTACCTGTGCTGCCAGAATTCCCACTGTCTCCCTCCCCCACTTTTGTTACATAACGCATATTTTTGGCTCATTGCACCAATCACTGTTTCTCCTTATTTGTTGTGCTTATTTGATTAATGTTTGTTTTCCCAACTGGACTAGAAGGCTCCATAAGGGTAAAGCCTTGGGGTTCTTTTACTAACAAGAATATCCCCAGCCTTAGAGAGAGAAAAAGAGAGAGAGAGAGAGGAGAGAGAGAGAGAGAGAGAGAGAGAGAGAGAGAGATAGAGCAAGAGAAGAGAGATGGTAAGCTCGCAATGAATATTTGTTTAATAAATGATTGAACTAGTCTGTTTACCTAATAAAACATGCCTCTTGCTTGAAGTTTAACCCAAGACTAATCTTCAGAAGAATGATCATAGTTGGTCACTATCCTCTACCTCTCCTTATGCTTTGGGATGCAATGCATTTATACTTTGGTGGAAATGCATAAATGCTACATTAATAAGGAAAGTGGGTAATAAGTTAATTATATTATTTAGTTACTATTAGTTTACAAACAATACATGCTATTAATTTTGTTCATATTCTTCAATTTGTTAATTATTCTCTGATTTCAGACTCTGATTTGGTAACTAATAAGGATTAACACCACTGTATAGGAGTTAAGGAATATTACATTTTTTTTCCTGGTTAAGAAAAATGTTTCATTTTTTTTTTTTTTTTTGGTGTGAAGAAATAAAGCAGCAAGAGACAGAATAAAGATGTTAAATGTTGGAATGAAATTTAAGATGGTGATAAAGAAATGGAATTTAGGGATAGATTTCAAGAAAGAAGCAGGGACCTTAGGAGAGATATTTATTTGAAGGGAGAAAGATTGTTCTTTAAATTTTATCAATCTCTTTTCATTTAATGAAATCCAAAATAAACCCAGATTGCATCCTGTTTTTACTAGTAGTGACACCAGAGTTTTGGACCCAAGGCCCAGACTCCTGAGGTTCTATATGCCACATCCAGCAACCCATCTCTAAACACCAAATAAAGAGGCATGGTGGAGGCAGAGAAAGGAGGTTCACTACAAGGCTCAGGACATGCTGTGGGAAGAGGCAGAGTAAGGACTCAGCTCATCTTCTACCATCTTTGGGGTACAGACAAGAAACTATAGGCTTAAGTAGACAAAAGAACTGGGGACAGGGGACAAAGGTATGCATAAACAGTTTAGTCACACGTGTGGTCTGGTTGTGTGACTGGCAGAGCAATCTTGGTCAGGCAGGTGGTCTGGTCCAGTTCTGGGAAGTTATCAGTCCCTTGTCATAAAGATGTTATCAGTCCTGTACTTTCTGGAATCCAAGATGGTTGCAAAGCGACTGTAACGAGAATGGCTTAGAGTGAAGACAGATACAAAATGGAGGCAGCAATGCCAAGCTTCTCTTGTTAATTCATGGGCCCAAGAAGGAGTCAGTGCTTTTCAGCAAAAGCAGTTTGAGCGCCTCTTACAATAGGAGCTGTAGTTTTAAAAATAATTGCAACTGTTTATGGCATACAGTGTGCCAGACACTTGACACCCAATATTTTACTTGGCTCCTGCAACAGAAGTGATTATTGTGCTCCATTTACTAGGTAAGGAATGTGTGGTTCGCACAAAGTGAGGACTCATAGGACAGATCCAGATTCAAATCCCAGTGTGACTGACTAACCCTATGCTCTCTCACTCTTTTGTATTATTTCCTTTTTAAAATGAGACCCTGACATCTGCTAAGTTTTAACGTTTCCCCATTTTCATATTCAAAATCTCTTAGAGCAATAGTTCTCTAAAGGTGGTCTCAGACCAGCAGAACAGTCTCCTGGGAACTTGTTAGAAATGCTAATTCTCCCACTCCCCACTGACTTAATGAATCAGAAAGTGGGGGCAGGGGTAGGACCGGCCCAGCAATTTGCATTTGAACAATTCTCCTTATGATTCTGATGCACACTGTGATGACCACTATCTACAGGACTTGAAAACCGAGCAGCCCCCATTGCTACCTACACTGGTAACTGCTTACCTGGCCCACACATTACACTCCCATCCAGAGGTCAGTCCTGGGAGACAGCTTCTCTCTCAGGTTCCCCAGGGAACCAGCAACTGTTTGGTTTCCTGTGGGTTTTGTTTTGGTTTGTAAAGTGTCACATAAACTTTACTGGTTAAGTAAACAGGCAACATTGGAACTAAATTTAACCTGGATGTTATGGTGGATTGCCACAACAATTTTGCTTTCTGGTTGACATTTTCTTCATGTTTCCACTTCTGCTTTCGTCAAGACCAGGAGGCGGAAGTTCTAAACTACCCTGAAGCAGGCTCTTGGTATTTCCGGGCTCGCTGAGACCAGAAAGCAGCGGAAGAGACAAGTCTTCCTTGTTAGAGTTCCAGTTTGATTTCTAAATCAAGGTGCACAGGATCAAAGGTCTTTTAGGTACAGACCAGCATTCCAATCTTTGATGCTTATCTAAATAAACAACTCTGAAATCTCCTCAACTAGTTGCAGGCAGGTGACTGAGATAAGAAGACACATTGGGGCTAGGAAATGAGGAGGAAATTCTCATCAAATAGCTGAGATCAACAATATTTGAGTTTATGGCTGCATTCCCTTTACTTTTTTATGGCATAGGTGATCAGAACCGTTCATGACTTGAAGACTGTCTTATAACCTGTGTAAACCAGGAGGAAAAACAATTTCCACAAATGAGTTTTTACATTACAATGTAATAATAAAAAACAGAAGATCTTTAAGGACCTGCCAAGTATTTTACCTGACACCGAGACTAGTTAATTTAGTATCCTTCTAAAATTAGTGAAGGCATACAGAAATAGAACAGAGAAGTCCATCCCACATTGTAATTTATTTAGCTTAGATTTTCTCTTTCAATTATATTCTTCTATAGGGAAGAACACTCACATTTCAAGAAAATAAAGGAAAGTTAGATTACTTTAAAAATAATGAAGCTTCTAAGCTAAGTGAATAATTTGTGAGTCAACTATGTTTGGTGTATAGTTGGGATATGACCAAAGCCCACTCATCAAAAAAAGGAGAGGAGAGTTTTCTGCTGTGGCCAAACTTACTTGGTAAGTCAGTCCATTGCCATATTCAAATGAAGTAAAACTGGACAGCTGTTTTAATCCTACTTAGTTTTTAGAATCTTTTGAATCACAGATCGGCCAGTGTTACTCGTCTGGTTAAAGGAAATTGATTATTCCATATCAGCCACAAAATATCTGGACTAACATAATTGCATTAATGTTTGTTAAATATACTTATGATCAAGTGATATAACAATAGTGTTCATGTTTATTCTTATAAACACTTTAGATTAAAACTCAAAATTTCTAATATCAATATCTCCACTGTACCTGACATTGTACTTCTTAGAGTTTCCTTAAATACTTACAAGCCGTACATGTTTCTAATCCAAAAGAACATTGAGATGTAAGTACTGTTTTCAGGTAGCTTAAAATACTAAATCAATTTGTTATACATTCTGAGACCATATAAAGCTCTAATGTCAGATCAGAAGCGCTGGATTCTAAGCTAAACCCTGCTATGAAAACTAATCTTTGCTTTAGATCGCCACCTTGTGGTTGGATCTTATTTAGTAATTTATAAGTCAGATTCAGTGAACTTTAGAATGAGTTTTTTTCTCTCTCAGGCCCTTTTTTGCCACTTTTTGTTTAAGTACTTTTTTTTTTCTTTTTTTCTTTTTGTGGTACTGGGGCTTGAACTCAGGGCCTTCACCTTGAGCCACTCCATCAGCCCTATTTTTGTGAAGAATTTTTCAAGATAGGGTCTCGCAGAACTATTTGCCTGGGCTGGCTTCAAACCGTGATCCTGCTGATCTCTGCCTCCTTAGTAGCTAGGATTACAGGCGTGAGCCTCTGGTGCCAGGCTGCTTAAGTACTTTGAATAAATTAGTTTTGGATTTCTTAAGGATTGAAGAGACTTTCAGAGACAGTCTTTAGAGTTGACACTAGTATAGAAGGAACCAAAGAAGGACCTTACAACAGAAACAAACTTGAAAGAGTAACATAAGGTGGCCAGAGCTTGCAACCGCAGAACACTGTGGAGATCTGGAAGAAATACTCCAATATGTGGATTAATGTAGTCCCAAAAAAGCAGACAGGTGACAACTATAACATTCCATAATTCATATTCCAAGTTTACTCATCACAGTATAGAAAGGGGGTGTGACATCAACTTGTTAATGGCGATAGTGTAGTCTGTGATCAGAAGATTTCCAAATTCTTTGTGTCCCACGTGGAAGAATTCATGGCAGGACACATGGCAGTGTTAAAGGGGTTTATTAAAAGTTAGGGAAGGGAATTACAGAAGGGGGCATCGTGGGACCAGGTGGAAGCTGCAAGCAGAGAGTGTGTCTTTCTCTTTTCCAGGTGCTTTTAAAATGTATGCTAAGAAAGGGAAGAACCTGGTGATTCCTAACCAATAATCCATGAGTGGGGAAAGGCATGGGTGGTCCCTGGGCCAGATGAGAGTAGATTGAGTTGTCCCTGAGCTGGGTGTAAATAACCTGCACACATTTGCAACTGGAAAGAAGGCTCAAAGAAAGAGAGGAATGTCCAAGCTGAAATACAATATGAAGTCATATATTTTCTGAAAGTCCCAAACTTTCCCTAATTCTAGCCTTTTTCACACTGAGTACGCAACAGGGCTCTATGGACCATGTAGTTCCAGCATGGAGTCTTGGAAGGGTAGCCTGATGTGCTGTAGGTCACCATCAGAGCTTTCTGGATTTGACAAGACCTGATTTATAGAATTTAGTTAACAGCACAATAGTATTTTGTTATGTTCATTTGTTTACATATTATCCTTGGGCTTGTTTTTGTAAAATCAGCCAGCAGGAAATGCTAGTGGTTCTACCTTAAAAACAAACCCAGAACCTGTCAACCTCTTTCGTTTCCATCATTCATAGCAACCAGACTGATCCTATTAGAACATAAATCAGATTGTTGCCAATCCTCTGCTTAAAAATAGGGACTCCCCTCTCAGAAGAAAAGCCCAAGTCCTTATGGTAGCCATCAGGACCCAATCCAACTGACCCATGTTACCCTAGGCAACTTCATCTCTCGTCATCTGCAGCACATCTGCTGCAGACACATGGTCTTTTTGGTGGCATTGGGACAAAAAAAGTCATTGAATTACTGCTCAGTGGGTTTGGAACGTCCTCCTTCCACTCGAAATTGCTCTCTCACTCAAGATTCATGTTTGTCCCTGGTCGTCTATTTAAAATGTAACACTTCAATACTGCTTCCGAGCTTTATTTCCTTAGCCCTCTCCCACATAATGTGCATCTTACTTCCTTATGCCCTGTATTATCTGTCTTCTGCCCTAGAACCAAATTTAGGGGAGATTTTGCTTGCTCCTTTTCCCTCTTGTATTTCCAGTGCTCACGTCAGGGCCTGGTTCATGGTGAGTGACAGTAAATATTTTCTGAAGCAATGATTGTCTCACAACTTACATCTTGAAATCCCTTGGGGCCGTGTCCTGTTTATTTGCATTCCTACCACCTAGCACAGCTCCTGGCAGTTAGGTTTTTAATAAACGTTTGGCTAATCAATGAAAGACCTTCTTGAGACTTCTCAAATTATGGAACATATAGATAAACATGGGATGAGTGACTTTTCTCATCATTGATTTCAGATATACTCCATTCAACTGTCCTAAAAAGAACAGCTTGGCTACATGTTGTGTTACTCCTGTGGATTTGATTAGTGGGACGGGCTTATTGGAGTATTCAAAACTGCTCATTTGGAAACTTTATCATTAAACTTCATATGTGATTTCTCCTCTTGATACTGGCTTCTTGGTGACCTCACCAAATATATACGGACTTCAAAAAAGTTTTTTGTACATATTTGAGGGTTACAACATGTTACAGGACCTATAGATAGTAAAATGGTTACCATAATAAAACAAATTAACATATCTATTATCTCACATATGTTATTGTGAAAAGAGTAGCTGAAATCTATGTATCTAACAAAAATCCCAAGTACCATACAGTTTTATTGCAGTCTACACGTTTACATTAGATTTCTAGACTTGCTCACTCTACTATCTACTTTTTTGAATCCTCTGACCTGTGTCTCCCTGGTTTCTCCCTGCGCCCCACCCACACCCACTGGTAACCACTATTTCATCCTCTAACTCTGAATATTTGACTTTTCAAAAAGAAATCCACATAAAATGAGATCCTGCAATATTTTTCTTTTTGTGTCTGGCTTATTTCACACGGCATAATGTCTAGGCCCATTCATGTTGGAGTGCGTGGCAGGATCACCTTTATTGAGGTTGTGTAATATTCCGTGGTATGAATGTGCAGTACATTTTTTTTTATCATTACCCATCAACAGACATGAGCCTTAGGTTGTTTCCATGTCTTGGCTACTGTGAATACCATAGTGAACACAGGAATGTAACTTCATAAGGGTGGTGACTTCATTTTCTTTGCTTCTTTATCCAGAAGAGAGATTGCTAGGTCACTTCTTTAGGAGTCTCCTTAATATCCATTCTGTTTTCCATAAAGGCTGTGCCAGTCTATCTTTCTAGGAAGGGTGGGTAGGTTTCCTCACTCTCCGCATCTTCGCCAACATTTGTTACCTCTTGTCTTTTGATAATTCTTATTCTAATATGTATCAGTTAGTTTTAATGTACATGTCTCTCCATACAGAGATGGGAGCTCTGCCCTTCTTCCTTTAACCCAGTCTCAGAGAACAACATGCCTCCACTTTCCCTGGCCAGAAGCTAATCAAGGTCAAAACTTTATTATCATTCTTACAACCCCAAATTCATAGCTTCTGCATTACCTCCTACCTGACTCCCTGTTTACAGCCCCGCCCTCACAAGTTAAGGTCAGTTATACCCTGCTCTGGAACTTCTACCTACTCTCCCTTGCCCAAATCTAAAACAAAGCCTGGCTTTAAACCTGCTCCCTAGGGTGATGGTTGGCCTTCCCTCAACCTTCTCTTCCTCCCCCACAGGCTCTGTGACAATCCTTCAAAAGAAGACCCTGCCCACAAGAATGTCAAATAAATGGATGGATTTTTTAAAACTTCGATGATTGGTTTGGGGGTATAGCTCAGTGGTAGAGCACATGTTTAAAATGTGGGAGGCTCAGGGTTCAATCCCCAGTAAACTCCTACCCTCCTCCCCCCAAAAAATTTGTGATGATTTTCTTCTCTGGGGTTCAGTGATGGTGGTGCTCATGATGAATGCTGGGAGCTCCAGGAACTTGGATATGAAACACATGAATTGCTTTTTACCCTCAGCTCTGGATTTGAAACTTAGACACCATGATGGGATGATGGGAAATGTCATATTTCGTATTCTGGTACACAACTGAATGAACTCAAGCCACCCAATTCTCTCTTCTCTCATTTCCCCCATCTCTCTAGGGATGAGCCTATAGGTAGAGCTTGTGTAGGTAGGAGTGTGGAAACCAAGAGCAAAGGTTCAGATCTTCACTGTAATCTATTAATGAGGATTGTGACATGATGAAGATGGCATAGACTTTAGATCAAAATACTTCCAGCTTTGTCATTTGAAGGTTTGTAGCTGTGGGTAAGTCACGGAATTCCCTGGTCTTGTTTTTTTGTCTAATAAGCAAGGAAACTAGTTCTTATCTTTTGTGGGTTTTAAATTAAATATGAAAAATTAAATGCTTATATACTTAATTTCTGAGCTATGGTAAATGCTTAGTAGGAGGTAGAGATACAACAAATTATAGTTTTGTATAATTTGTATAATTTGTATAATTATAGTTCACTTCTATTTTTATGACTTTGAAGATTTATTTTATCCTAAAAATCAATATTATGTCCTTTGGACACAATGATTTGGAAGAGATTTTTTTCCTCCCTCACAACAATAAATTTTACAATGGTTAGAGTTAGGCATTAGAGAATGATAAATTACTCTCAAATTTAAATTGCACACTATTAAATGGAAAAACTATATAGTAACTAATGTTACCATTATTAAGCCTAGAATTATTTATTACTTTGGATAATAGTCACAATAAACTTTAACAAACTAATCTCAAAAATTGGTAATTCTTAAAGCGAATTTCATGTGTTTTATCTTAGTCTTAAATTTTAAAAATGGAAACTGAAAAAGTCTCCACTACCCATATTTTTCATTCTATAATCAATAAATCGTTTGAATGAATATTAAGACTGACATTGTAAATACATTTAAGAATGTTATTATAGCTGAAAAGTCTTCTTAGTTTTCTTAGGAACTGTCCCTCTTCAGTTAATTCAACCCTAATACTCTCTAATTGTCATCCTGTCTAATTGTCAATGTAAATAATTAACTCAGTGACTTTTAAAATATACAATACAAAGCTTCAAACTGGGGAGTTAGCACAGGGGTAGAGCTCTTGCCTGACATGTACTGTGCCCTGGGTTCTATCTCAAGCACCACACAGGAAAAGAAAAAAAGCCTTAGACAGGCATGCAGTGTTTTCCAGTTGCAGATTAATAAAAGATTAGAGGCATTATATTGTTCATATTGATATAATTATGAAACAGAATTATTGTGAAATTCGAAAATTGAAATTTAATTTTAAACAGGGGATCTTAAGTTACAAGCAAGTTGTACTGAATCAAACAGACTATACATAGCTTTGAAGATAAGGTTTAAGAGTTAATTATGCAAAATTTTTCATTTGACTCAGAAATTTTACCATACCATCACTACAATAATAAAAAAGTGCTTCTTATTTGAGTGAAAACCACATACTAGCTATATCAGATATTTTTTATATACTTAGCATATACTATACCTAGAATATACTAGGTATATTTTAATAGATATTTTAAAGTGTATACATAGTACATACTTTAAAGCTTAAATAGTATATGGTATGCATAATCAAATAGTATACCCTATGTATAATATATATATATGGTGAGGTATATAGTATATGTGGCATATTATATAGTAATATATACTATTTCATGTAATATATGTATATTGTATATACTATAGGTTAAATAGGATAAGGTATGTATAGTTAAATAGTACATACTATGTACAGTATATATGCTACATACTATTTAACCTTTAAAATATACATATGGTAAGCAGCATCTTTGTTTCTATCACACAGATAAGGAAGCTGAGACTGTATGAGTTAGGTGACTTAGCCAAAGTAACACTGCTTGTGAGGATCAGAGCTAGAATTCGAGCCCCTGACATCTCTTTTCAGTGCCAATAAATAGAAAATACAGGATGGAGCTAGCCACCCTTGCAACTAGCTAAATATCTTTAAATTGGATAAACAACGAAAATCAGTTCTGGAAAAGAGAATTGGTCTGAGTCTTCATTTTACAGAGACAAAGTAACATACCAAAGGCCAAACGACTAGTTGTTGGTGAAGCTCTGATTGGGACCCTACAACCTGCTTCATTTGGTGTTCTTTTCCGTTCTGTTCCCTAAGACAAGTGACCTGCATGTGTAGATCTACAAAACATGGTCTTTTTCTTCTTAAGTCAGATGAGCTGAGTCTATGGACATCTGTCAATTACTTTCCTCATATTACATTAACAATATATTATTTTACATGATGAATTCTCTTATAAAGTTGGGTGGGAGCATCAAATGGAATGTAATGGAGTCTTAGAGCTCCATTAAGCTCAGTCCTTCATTCTTTGGATAAGAAAATTCTAAGTGAGACAAGTAAGTTTCTCTAAAGTCACATCCTAGCAGAGACAAAGTTCTGCTTTAAATATTTGTTTGGGAAAGAGAAAAAAAATGAAGGAAGAAAGGGAAAGTCATGAGCCCTCAGGAGTTCTGCTCCTTAAAAAGATGTTGAATAGTGGAGAACTCTTCTTTGAGGAGAATCATTCTTCCCTTTTATATTTTTCTGTTTCTTCTATTTGAACTTACCTGAATTCATCATATTCCTCAACTTTTTTGGATCATAATAATAGCATTACAAGTTCGAATCAGCATTGTTCATTGTTCACACTCTCATTTCTTCTAAAACTTTGCAGCCTGAGCTTATGATAACTCCCATGGCTTACAGTAGTCATGAATTACGCAGAAATTTGGCTTCACATGTTGCCACATGGTGTCTGTGTTGATGAGTGTTGCATATCAACAGGCCGCAACAGCCCACTCCTTCCAAGTCCAGCTTTGTTGTTTATTCGCCCCTGTTGGTAGGAAAGCTTGCCAGATATTATGTGCCTGTGGTAACACGAGCTTTATCTCTCAGATCACTAATAAACATTGGAATAAGCAAAGAAAGTGAAACAATTGTTGCAGTGACTTTGAATTCCTTGCTAATACAGTTGTATAAGGCATGTTAGAACTTCTGCCAACTTCTCTTGCTACAGCAAGTGGCAGTTGTCCTTGTCTGTGCCAAAGGCCTCAACACAAGAATGCCCAGGTGTAGGAAAACACAGAAAAAAAACCTGAGGTAACAGATGAATTAGAAAGTCATCATACACATTGGGAAACTATTTTTTTCTTTATTAAATCTTAACTATCATTGTTTTTCCTACTGAATTTTCTCAGGGCTACTGACATCATTTTCAAAAATTAAAACCATCACTTGTGTGCAAATAAAAAATGAACACATGACAAAGATTTATCCAATGCTCTTAGTAATGAGGGACTCAGTAAAATGCTAAAATGATTTTAAAAGCATTTGAGAACTTGGCTATTTATAATCAATTTAATGAAGGAACACTAGAATAAGACTGGTGGACTAGATTCAAGAAATCTAGTTAATATCTTACAGGACAATAAACCATTATGCAGTCCACTTTCTCTTGTATGACTGAATACCATGGGCTGGGATACTTACAAAGAAAGAGACTTTCTAAGCTCATGATTCTGGGAACTCAGGAGGCTAGCATTTGGCATCTGGCGAACATCTTCACTGGGTCTTGACATGGCAAGGACACCATTGGCGGGGTTGCCTTCATGAGTCTCTCCTCCTCTCCTTCTAGAGCCACCACACTGTGTGGAGGGTGGGGTTCCACTCTCCTGATCCCATCTTGTGCTAACCTTCCACAGGTCCCACCTTCAAACTCCGTTTGCATTTGACTTTGGGGGTTAAGTTTCTAACATAAAATTTGGAGGACAAATTCAAACCATGCCAACCACATATCATTTGCATCTTTGCTGGACAAAAGTCTACAAGTTTTATGGTAATGTTGCTAAGTCTGGGAACTTTAATTAGTAGTGAATAGTAAATTAAACAATGGCATTCCCCTAGCTAATGTTTTGGGTATATCTTCAACATATGACACTGAAAGAACTTGCATACATCTTTTTTCAATTTTGGATATTATTTCTTAACAGGACATTTAAAACATTTTTTAAAACTGTGTTTCTTAGTAATACAGACATTACATAAATACATATGTAATTATATGGGAAAGAAATTCAAATTATTAGAAACAGTCTTTTTCCCCTCAGAGTTTAGATACAAATAAGAGTTGGGGATGGCAAGTACTTAGAGAAATCCTTCAAGATGAGGCAACATGGACTGAATCCTCCCCCTCCAGAATTTGCTGCTAGTTCTTATCCAAATGCTCCTGTGTGGCAGGTATCATATTAGGTACCTTATAAATGCTATCTCCAATGACTGCAGATAACTCTTTTATGATCACTAAAGATCAGGGAGATAGATAACTACCTAATGTCACACTGCTACTGAATAGAAGAGCCGCAGTGTAAACTCTCAACTGTTAAACTCTAAAACTTGTGATTGATTGTTTATTCATTTATTTTGGCAGTACTGATGTTCAAACTCAGGGCCTCACACCTGCTAGGCAGACACTCTACCACTTGACCCATGGCCCCAGGTCCTTTTAGCTTCAGTTATTTTTCAGACAGGGTCTCAGGCTTGCTGTCCAGGCTGGTCCTCCTGTATAGCTGGGCTTACAGATGATGTGTATTGTCATGCCTGGCTTGTTTGTGGAGATGAGAGTCTTGCTAACTTTTTGCCCAGATTGGCCTTAAACCACCCTGGTCTTCATCTCTGCTTCCTTAGTGGCTGGGATTATAGGCATGAGCCACCAGAACCTCTGTGCCCTGCCACTTCGCACAATGCTACTGTAAGGATCTTAAAACCTTGCTCCCTTAATTTTTAGCATAAGTATTGACTCTTAGTACTGGTCTTACTAGCCCTAGAGCTGATATTAATGGAGATTGACTGTTGGCTAACACTGTGCTCATGCCTGGTCCTGCTTGTCTTATTTAATCATCCCCACAGCTCTGTGAGAAAGATCAAAAGGCACTGTTCATTGTGGCTTAAGACAAAACAGTCACACTGAGCTTCAGTACCATTTGCTATACATTGAGACTCTCCAAATATCCTGTGGCATAGAGTATCTACAAAACAGTGTTTTTTTCCCTCAGAGCTTATACTACAAAAGAGAGTAAAAGCATGAACACAGTGACATATAAAAACTGCACAAATATTGATCAGAAATAGTTTAAATTAACGAGGTTGCATTAACAGCTTTCTTAAAGCAGTGTGAATGTTTCAGAGAGAAAGATGTATCATTTGTAGGGTTTGACTTTTGGAAAGTCATGAGCTTGCTTTATTAAGGTAGTACTGGGACTGGCTCAGTAATTTGGATCCTCTGATTCCTGGCCCTTAATTCACAAAGTGTAGTTATATACTTGGAAATTCTTTCTTTTCTTTTAAAAAAAAAAATAGCCCTAGGCAGGGGATTTCTTAGCAGGAAACAAGATCTGAGAGCCCATAATATTTTCTACTTTAGGTATAGTTAATCCCCAAATGGCTATCATGAACTTAATCTATTACTGCCCCCTTCCTATAGCTTGTAGGAAGGGAGTGCAGGAATTAATGGATAGGCAATTTGTGAATAGCTATGGTGTTTTGGAAGCTGGAAACATCTGTTTTATGGTTAGTAAGGTTAAATGAATGCATCTTGTCTGACTTTTCTAGTCTACTCACTGCAATTACCATATCTATTTTATCTATCTGTTGACATGAGAATTTTACTAAGTGTGGTGAGTCTAAGTGAGAAGAGGTCTTTATAGATCACCACAACCAAATTTCCTCTCTCCTTCCTTCCCTTTCTGCCATTCTTCCTTCCTTTTTTTTTTTTTAAACAAGGTCTCATTATGTAGTCCAGGCTGGCTTTGAACTGTCCACTTTCATGCCTCTATCTCCTGAGTGTTGGGTTTCAGTCATGGGCCACCATGCCTGGCTTCCAACTTCTCTTTTGGTGAAGATCCCCATTTCACAACATCCCTAATGTGTAATTTTCCATTCTCTCACAGGGAACTAGCTTGGGTTGTTTATGACTCCCGCTGTATTTGTTTTCTAGGGCTGCCACAACAACTACCAAAAACTGGGTGACTTCAAACAACAGTAATTTATTCTCTCACAGTTCTGGAGGCTAGAGTCTGGACATGCTTCCTCCAAAGCCTTTTAGCGGAGGATCCTTTTTTGCTTATTCCAGCTTCTGATAACCCTAAATATTTCTTAGTTTGTGGTGGCATACTTCAATACTTCTGTCGTCACAGGTGTTTCTCTCTGTGTGTCTGTCTCTTTGCATGGCTGTCTTCCCCTCTCATATGGACACCAGTCACATTGGATTAAGGGTCCACCCTAATGACTTCATCTTTTTCTCTTCCCATCTCTTTTCTTTTCTCTTCTTCTTCTTTTTCTCCTTCTCCTCCTCTTCTCCTCCTCCTTCTCCTACTCTTCTTCTTCTCCTTCTCTTCCTCCTTCTTCTTTCTTCATCTTCTCCCTTTTCTCCCTCCTCCTCCCTCCTTCTCCCTCCTTCCCTTTCCCCCTCTCTCCCTTTCTTTTTTTCAGTATTGGGGATGGAATTCAGGGTCTCATGCATGCTATTCACTGTCCCACTGAGTTACATCCCCAGCTCTTTTAAAATTTTTTAATTTTTTTAAATTTTATTTTGTGGGCTGGTGGAGTGGCTCAAGAGATAAGAGTGCTTGCTTAGCAAGTGTGTGGCCCTGAGTTTAAACCCCAGTGCTGCAAAACAACAACAAAATAACCCCATTTCTATTAGAAGAGATAAACCAAATCAGGCTATAATGCATATAAACATGAAATGCCACAACCAAACTCCCTTCTTTTCATATACAAAATCGGAGAACAGGAGGGTAGAACAGGTCCTGCCTGGGGGTGGGTGGGCAAGTTGGTACCAGTGGGAGGGGAGGAGGAGGTGGGGAAATGGTGAAAGAGAGTGAATATGGTGCAAATATTGTGTACATTATGTATGCAAACAGAAAAAAAAATCTGTTGAACCTATTCCAGGAATGGGGGGAAGGGAGGATGAAGGAGAATGGTATATATGTGGAGGGGTGCATTCAAGTATATTTGATATATTGTAAGAACTTTTGTAAATGCCACAATGTGGCCCCACCAAGCACAACAATAAAATAATTAAATAAATATTTTGAGAAAGAGTCTTGCTAGGTTGCCCAGGCTGGTCTCAAATTCCTAAGTACTTAGCCAGGCTGGCCTGGAATTCTCCTGCTTCAGCCTCCTGAAGACATCTTAATTCCTTTATATTGCAAAGACCTTATTTTCAAACAAGGTACATTACAGCTACTACCCATCAGGACTTCATCTTATCTTTTCTAGGGGGTCACAATTCAACCCACAGCACACAGTGTAACCAGAGGGGCTAAATGATTTGCCTTGGTTTGTCCTATTGCTTATGAGCCTGATCTTGGATCCCTGGCTAAGAATTTCTTAGGTATACATTCAGTCCTGAAGCCCAGCCCACCTTTCTTTCCTTGTGATCTTATTTGCCTGACCTGGTTTTGCAGGAAGATTCCAGATCCTCAAGATGAGAAATACCCCAGACCTAGTCGTGAACTTAGCCATTCCAAGAAGCTGGGTCTATTGTGCAAATTGTCTAAAGTTCTTTTGTTTTGTTTTTTTTTTTGTCTTTGGTCAAAATTTGAGTCACTTCCATTGATTGGTTCTAATTATTTTTTTTCTGTAGTAACACTCAAAACAATATATCTATTCCTAATTGTAATGACATGTTTTTATGGCACAATAGTTTGCGAAGGGATTTAGCATTATCCAATTAAATCTCAACAAAAATTTCCTATGGATTAGCATTGAATTGTCCATGGTATTATAACCATATTATAACCGTTAAGCTACAAAACTGGATTCCTTTCAAAGTCCTCTGACTCCAGGGCTAGTCCTTACCACAATCTTTCAAATATTTGACCACACATTTACATATCTTCCTTTTTGGCAGTCCCATTCTTACTTACGTTCCCAAGATTAGTGCTTATAAAAACAGTCTAGGAAACACATACGAAAATGTTATAACAGCACTATTCACATCAGCAAAAACCTGAGACAGCTTACCAGCACATTGACAGGAGAGTGAATATCAACCATCGTATAATTTTTCAATAAAATATTATTTAGCAGTCAACATTATAAACAACAACAATGAACATGGAAAAAGTAAATACAATTATTAAGTCAAAACACAAGTTCAAAAGAAATCCATGAAATAAGGTAGTCAAAACCAACAGAAATTGCAAATAAACTTTTAGGCCTGCATGTAGATGAGATCAAACTCTGTAAGATGAAAGGAAGGGGTAAACACAGGATACAGGCTGTTGTTGCTTTAGGGTGAGTGGCAGAGGGAAGACTGACCTTCAGTTATTATTGCTGTATAAAAAGCCACCCAATACTTAGTGTCATAAACAACTACTTAATTGTGTTCACAGATCTCATGGGTGAGGGGTTTGGACAAGGTGCACGGAGATGGTTGTGTTTGCTTTTGATGTCTACATATCAACAGGGAAGACTTGAAAGATGGGACTCACTGGATCCTACAGAGATGGCCAGCACTAATGCTGTCCAGTGGGTGGAATACCTATGGATGGCTTCTCCATATGGATTGCTGTTGTGGGCTGGTTTGAGCTTTCTCACAGAGTGATGGCTGTCTCCTAAAAGAGAAAGGCAGAAGGGGGTGGCATCTGTATAATGTAGACTAATCGCATGGTGTCACTTTTGCCAAAATCTATTGGTCAAAGCAGCTACAATGACCTTTCAAGTTTCAAGGGGAGGATGCATAGACCCAGTAACTCAATGGGTAGAATATCAATGTTGCAGCATAAGAAGAACATGTGGGATGGGAGTTGTCTTTGTGGCTCTTGTTAGAGACATGTTTGTGACCTGCTATAGTTTGACTCTAGTGTTGCCGAGCAGTGCCACTGGAAGATGGTGGTAACTTCAAGAGGTGGGAAGTTTTAGGTATTTGGAGGACGTGCTCTTGAAGCAAACTGTGGGGCCCCAGGCTCTTCCTTTCTCTCTTTGTATACCTGCCAAGAGGTAAAGAGGTTTGCTTCACCACACACTCCTGCCCTGATGTGCTTTCTCACCACAGGCCCAAAAGCAATGGGACCAAGGGGCTGTGGACTGAAAGTACCTGCCAAAGTAAACCCCATCCCTTTATTAGATGATTCTCTCAGACTTTTACTTACAATAGTGGAAAGCCAACACATGGCCTTTACCAGTGGTAGAAGAAAGTTATTGTTAAAGTCCATGTTTACTTGTTGGGTAGGGGGTTCATGGGATCTTAGCACATTATCCAAAATATACAAGAAAGCAATCAAATATAAAAAAAACTAATTTAGAACATTCGTGAATCAGAGATGTGTCTTAAACCAAGTATTGTGATTATTATACTTTGGTGCCCTTGAGGTCGTACACATGAATGTTAGTATTCATCTCCCTTACCTGAGATTCTCCAACTTTATTTTTAATCTTTTATTTATTTATTTTTTGGTGGCACTAAGGTTTGAACTCAGGGCTTTATGCTTGCTAGGCAGGCACTCTACTGCTTGAACCACATGTCCAACACTTTTTACTCTTGTTATTTTAGACAGACGGTCTCAGTTTTTGTCCAGGCCAGCCTGGACAGTGAGTCTCTTATTTTATACTTCCTGCTATCACTGGGTGGACAGTGTGTGCCAACATGCCCAGGTTTTCTCCATTGAGATAGGGGGCTCATAAACTTTTTTGCCTGGGCTGGTCTGGACGGCCATCCTCTTGTTCTCAGCCTCCCCAGTAGCTAGGATGACAGGCATGAGCCACAGGCTCCAGACCCCAACCTTCTTAATTAAGTATTAGTCACGCAATGTTCCCTGCAAGCCTCTCGCCATCTTGGTCACTTTCCTCTCAAAGTTTTCCAACTACTGAGCATGTCACTTACAGTACCACACCAGAGGTGAAAGATGGATCCTCCCTAGTGCAAAATGCAAGGAACTATTTTCTCTTATGATCTGATAGAATATTTCTCTTAATACTAAATTTACATTAACTTTTTAGTAACCACTTCACATCATTGCCTCATACTGACTTATGTTTGGTTGAAACCTTCACATTATTTTTTCATGCCATACCATATTGTATTTTTCATAGCATTGAGTCCCAGATGCTCTTAAGTTTTTAAGTTGTTTTTATGAGTCTAAATGTAGTCATTTACATTTCCCCTTATAAAAGTATAAATTTTCTAAAAATTTATAATGGGTGGGTTTCAGTCAATTTGGTGTTCCTTTGAGATAAAGTAGAATCTCTATTCTGTAATGTATAATATTAAATATCATTGACAATTTTGTGATACAAATTTGGTTAACATGCTGACAATATATTGATCTAAGCTGATCTGGACAGGGCACAGGTGAGGTCAACCTGGTGCGGTTAATTTTCAGTGAGTCTGTGCACCCTTTGTTTTTAACGACCCACAAATGGTCTTCTTATTTCTCATTTCAAGAAAAAGGAGATTTTTATCTGCCCAGTATATGATCTTGTTCATTTACTGATGGTGTTCGTTTATTTATTCATGTAAGCAAGCTGTAATTATTAACATCAAAAACCTTGTACTTTTGCTTTTCCTATTATCCACCTCTGAAAATCAGGGTTTTGCCTGTCTTTGGCCCTCTGGCACAGCTCCTAATATTGTAGGATCAGATCAGTGAATGTCATGTTGAGAAAAGACGGCAGCGGAGAGGAGGGCAGGAAATTGTCACTTTTACTCAGGCAAGTCTCTGTGGAAGAGATAGAGTTTCAGCTAGTTTTTTTAACACTTGATTGATTTTGTTTAAATTGTGACTGAATTTTGTTAGACTCGACAACAATGCACAAATATAGCAGAACTTGGAACAAATTATTAGCTTGCTCTGAACCACTTAGCAAACGTGAAAATTTTTACTGTTGTGAGAATAAATCTTATGATGCAAGGACTAGCATGCAACTCACACCAAAGCTAGTTTTCTTTAAAAAACCAGCCTTATTAAAATTTTCACTTGGGATTTTATTTTGATACGCTGTATGGTGCATAATGTGGGGAAAAATAAGCTTCTGGAAACAGAGCCTCTGGCCTGAGGAAACAAAGTTTTCAAACTTTATTGCAGAACCAAGTTTTTTCTTCAAAGCAGTAACATTTTACTGCTTGATTGTGCTTCATTATTATGCTAATAAATCTGTATGGTTAAGAAACTGGGATTTTACCAAAAGTAAGCCAAGGGCAACTTCCTCCCCCAAAACAAAGTCACTGAAGTATTCCTCTCTTTGTAATTGTTACATTACTAACAAAGACTTCATTTTGCCACTCTCCTATTCTTTTACCAAGATTTTTCCCATTATGCTATGTGTGTTTGTGTATGTGTGTGTGGTGTGTGCATGTGTGTGCACGTTTGTGTGTCTGTGTGTGCATGTGTCTGTGTGTGTTTGTGTGCATGTGTGTACTTCCCCCTTTTGCTGCTGCTTTCTTACTTCTGCCCCTTATTTATCTTTCGTCTTTCAGGGAGGAAAGAGGAGAAACCAAAGATTTTTTTTTCAGCTTCCTTTCTCTAGTTCAGTTGTTTTTCTTCTTGGAGATTCTATTGTTGGCCACATAGAAAGAAAATGCATTGGAATTGAGATGGCTTTAGTGACTGTGTGGTTTTTCTTAGGTCTTCTTAGAAGCAATAAATTGCTGAGAGATTCTTAAGAGAAAGGCAACTAACAAGTAATATAAAGAAGGTAGAAATTGTTGCCACACATTCGAGGACTTTTTTTCAAGTAGTATGTGAGTCAGTCCTGGACCCACTTCTTTGCCTCCAGACATCTACTCTTAATAGTATTACTCTCATTGTTAAAATTTTTGTTTCTTTTTTTTTGTGTGAGTAGAGGCAGAGCATGGAGGAGTGTTGAAGAGAGAAGGGATAAAGGCAAACATAAGACACTGTCTTAATCCATTTCTGTTGCATAACAAAATACCTGAGACCAGATAATTTATTTTTAAAAATAGAATTTTATTTGGCTTATAGTTCTGGAGGCTGGAGAGTCCATGGCATGAGGTCAGCATGGCTTGATGAAGGTATTCTTGCTGTGTTATAATATGGCAGAAGGTATCACAGAGCAAGACAGGGAAGAATGTGTCAGCTCAGCTTTCTCTTACTCTTCTTACAAAGCCACTAATTCCATCATAGGGACCTCACTCTTCTGACCTCAGCTAATCCTACTTATCTCCCATAGGCCCCATGTCCAAATACCATCACCGTATGAATCTGGTGATTAAATTTACAACACATGAAATTTATGGGACACATCAAACCATAGTAGATGCCTCGTGTAATTATAGGGAATCTATGTGTAGAAACTTGAATGAAATTTCTTATTAAATTCTGAGCTGGAAGGCAATTTTGGGGAGTAACATTGGTGGTTTTTGTCAAAACAATGTTGCATTTTGGTGTTGGTCACTTTAAAGCAAATGCAGAACTTCTAGATTATGACAGAGAAGGGTGATGGCCATCAGCTTTGAACTGGCTGCTTTACTTGGCCACTGGGAAGGTAAGAAGAGAAAAACAGTATTACAGGCAAATGCTAATCAGCTGGTTTTGAAGTTATTTGTTAAAATTAGTTATATGCTTTCTTTTTGAACAGAGCATGAGCTTGTAAATTGGAATGATGAGTTTTGCCTCCCCAAAGCCTCTTCTGGAAGTCAGTCCAAACATTTAATGTTAGTATGTGGAGTAAGTTAGGCAGAATTACAGCCATAAAGTTTCTGTTTTATAACCTACTCTTTTCCAGTGATTTTCACCTATTTCCTGCTAACAGATATACTATTTATACCTAACTTTCTTTCCTGTATTTTATCCCTGTCTTTAACTTACCTGCTGAAACCTCCAATTCTTGATTAGGAAAAAACAATTATATTATTTGTACCAAAAATTAATATGAAGAGGTAGTTGTCTATAGTCAATCTTCTTTACTCCTCTTCTGAGTAATAGTACATTTGAAAATCTTCTAGAAGTATGAGTCTTCTCTTCAGAAAATACATACACCCAATTTTGCATACAATTTCAGGGGGACAGAATTCCCTTAAAGGTACAGGGATCCCAGATTCATAACACTTTGGGCAGCGTGAATGTGGGATTATAAAGATAAGAATTAATTACGTTATTAAGGTCTAGACATGGAGCTAGCGCTGGTATAGAAACAGCAGCAGACAGGTGTCATACATCTTTGCACAGAACATTTCTTGATGGTGTGGGAGTTTCTTTAATCAAAATATGATGAGAACAGCTGGCCACCAGCTAGCACTGGCAATACAACAAGAATGTCAATAAATGCATCATAGAAGAAAACTTACAGGCACAGCTGTTTCCAATGGAGACTCTGAGTCTGTAGCCTTAAAGACAAGAGTTTCATCTTTTCCATTTCACTCACACTTGCTGTAGCATCTTTAATGTTGAAAATCAACTGAGAACTTCCCTAGAAATGTTAAAAATACCACCAGGGGCATTCAGGCTTTGTTAAAACCTTGGAAAAGTAGTTAATTCCGAACAACTTACCACATGTCTCATTGTGAGTCACTGAGAAAACAAAAAATTAGCTCCAGGACTCATGACTTGGTTGTGTCTTTTAACTGGTAGACCACAATTCCATTGGCAGTAGAAGCTGGCTTGATTCCAGCATGGAATGCTCAAAGTGGAGCACAAGGAGCACTATCGAGCCTGGGATGGCAGATCTGGATAACACAGATGCAGTATGTCCCAGGGAAGTCCCAGGAGTGATCCCCCAGCAAGTCTAAACACAAGGCTTCCAGTTTTATTCCCCACATTTAGCAGCTCCCTTCCCCCCCATCCTCCTCAGATTCTTTAGGTTTAAAATAGGGTCTAGGTGAAAAAATAGAGTGAAGTGCTTCCCAATCTGTAAATCTTCTAGTGGGAGAGGTTATAATTTTTAGTTAATTGGAAAAATGATGGTAAGCAAAATAATTTCTCCTACTGCCTTTTCCAGTCACCTCTTTTGAGGTCAGTAAAAACTTTAAAGCAGGCAAAATAGGGGCACTTATGCATACATATTCTTATTCCTGCCAGGGAGAAGAAAGGCTTGAAAATGTGGAAATAGTGTTAACTACCATGGGTTCTCTTTCTTCACTTCTCAAAATGGGTCTGAGCTAATTTTGTTCTATAATGTTGATTAAAAAGAAAGAAATTAGCAATTTTTCTAAAAAGAAAGGGAAGAAAAGCAAATATTTCATTTCCCATTGTGTGCCAGGAATGTCTCCAAATACTTTACATCCTCCATCTTGTATAATCTCTACAGCAAGAAGAAGATATGATGGTTCTTATTGTACAGATGGGAAAGTTGCAACTTAGATAGGTTAGGTAGCTTATGACCACACAGCTGGGTATCAAAGCCAGGATTTAAGTCCAAGTCTGTCTAACTCAAAAGTATATGCTCTTCTTACTAAACCACTCCTTGTTCTATCCTAAGCATTTTATTGAGAAAGGCCTGAAATGATTAAAACTGTATATAGAATAGACCAATTCATTTATCCACTCAATAAGTCTTCCTTTAATATACATTACCTACAGGGCACTGCACTAAATACTAGAAGTACAGAAGTGAAATAAGGCAACACTGGCTGTCAAGGAACTCAAGAACAAACCTTCTTGTCTCCATATTTACCAGGAGAAACTCACTAAAGAACAGCAGACATAACTCCCAAGCATGATTTGAGCCTTTCTAACTAACAAGGAGCTTTTATTTAATAAACCCTCTTCATTCCATTAACATAAGAGCATCTATTTGAGAGTTGAAACAAATATCCTGAGATAGCCACACCACCAAATCTTATGCCACATCACAGGTTTTAACTGGAGTGAGTTCACACACGCCAGTGGTGAAAGAAATAGATGTCATTGTGATATCTGGCTGACAAGGACTACTGAAATTTCAGAGCT
The DNA here is from genome assembly GCF_047511655.1 of Castor canadensis. Taxonomy (NCBI): domain Eukaryota; kingdom Metazoa; phylum Chordata; class Mammalia; order Rodentia; family Castoridae; genus Castor; species Castor canadensis. Next base: position 78,234,192 of record NC_133396.1, on the reverse strand, counting down.
GTCTAGTTTGTAGGAGCCTGGAGAGTCTTAGGATAATTCGATTCAGGCTCAATAAGATGAGATTCAGATATTCAAGAGTTTTAAACTGCAATGTTGAGACAATGCCTTTCCATCATGTGGGTAGAGTTGTATTTTCAAAAGTATTGATTTCATTGATGCTGACTAGACATTTACTGCCATTGCCTACACATTTTGGGCTTTGTTTTTGAGGAATCCAGGTGTTACTGATAAGAAGCAAATTCTAATCTCTTTCAAAAAATATTCCCGCAAAAACCCTAAGGAGTAAGGTACAAATGGCAAAGCAAACACAAAGCTTACTGGAAGGAATCGGCCAGCAGAGGGCAGTATTAGTTTTCCTACTTTCCTTACTTCTCTACTGATCTTAAACTATTAAGTAGCTATTTGGTAGAAATCTTAGCTATAAAATATTTTTGTTTTAGGAAAATAAGAGTATTACCATTGTAGAAATAAAGATAAGGCATAGTGTTGACTATTAAAATTCCAACGTCTCTGATAAGAATCAAGCCAGGAAAACTCTAGACATTAGCTGGTTATAAGGCAGCTGGAGAACTTCCGGTATAGGAGGCTTTCAGTGACTGTTCCCTGAATAACTTTTGAGTAGATAAATGCTGATCAGCTATACAGATGTGTGGGGTTGAGGTGGAGGCCAAGGTTAGGACAAAAATTTCTTACAATTATTTCATTTAGAATGCAATTATTTCTGCTCATGGTTTCTTCGAATGCTTCTCATGGAATTATGAAAAGTAACTTCTGGTCTTTCCACCAATTTTAGGGCAATCTTAAATCAGAGAGCTTACTCTCCATAGCATTAGTAAAAAATAAATTCTATTACCTAGCTTTCCACTGGAGGGTTTTGGTGCTTACTTATCATTGGTAAAGATGTTTAGATAGACTGGATTTGTGAAAAATAAAATTAGGAAAATTAAAATATTATTTATCAATTGGTTGAATTCAATAAGCTACTTGACAGAACTAAAGTCAGAAAAACTCAAGCTGTGATTTTAAAAGACTGACTTCTGAGAGAGGTAATAAAAATTGTGAGTTACTATGCTTCTGCTAGGTATTTTTTAAATCTTATTTTGTCTATTTGGTGCATAGTTATAGTATTAGTATTATTTTGTCACATAGGATGCCATATTGGTAGTTTGAATTAGTCGGCATAATGTTCCATTTTTTCAATATCTGTTAAGTATGTTTCTAATTGTATACTTGGCTTCAGCATGTAGATAAATATTTGGCATTCAGGAATGCCCTCTGGGGTAACTGGATGAGTTTTAATGCCTCCAATAGTTCACTGTACATTAGAAAATCAACCTTAAGGTATAAAGTACAGACACAGAAGGAAGAAACATCTTTTTGTGCACTCTTGATTCTCAGTGTTTAAGCCAGCCTAGAAGTCTCCACAAAAGAAATTTGTGGAGATGCTTTAAAACAGAAAAGCACATTATGTACTGGAGTGCCGGGAGTTAACTTGGGGACAAAAGGAAGGATTCTGCTGGAATTCAACCATTGAATCTCAGTAAAGTTCTCTCACCAGAGTCAGTTAGAGTAGAACTTGCTTTGCCTCTGCTCAGGTTCCTTGCGGGGTTAATACAGGTCTATGTTAAGATTTTTAAGACGTCTCCAAATTTTTTTCCAGAGTGGTTGCACCAGCTTGCATTCCCACCAGAAGTGTATGAGTGGAGTGTTCTTTTTCCCTACATCCTTGCCAACACATGTTGTTGGTGGTGTTTTTGATGATGGCTATTCTAACGGGTGAGGTGGAATCATGGTGTGGTTTTTTTGCATTTCCTTTATGGCCAGAGATGGTGAGCATTTTTTCATGTGTTTTTTGGCCATTTGAATTTCTTCTTTTGAGAAGGTTCTGTTTAGTTCAGTTGCCCATTTTTTAATTGGTTCATTGATTTTAGGAGAGTTTAGTTTCTTAAGTTCCTTGTATATTCTGGTTATCAGTTCCTTGTCTGATGTATAGCTGGTGAATATTTTCTCCCACTCTTTGGGTGGTCTTTTCAGTTTAGAGACCATTTCTTTTATTGTGCAGAAGCTTTTTAATTTTATGAAGTCCTTTTTTAAAAAAGAAAGTCCATTCTTTTTCTTAGTTGCTGGGCTTCTGGGGTTCTATTGAGGAAGTCTTTGCTTATACCTATTTGTTCCAGAGTGTTTCCTGATCCTTTCTGTAGTAACTTCAGAGTTTCAGGTCTGATATTTAGGTCCTTGATCCATTTTGAGTTGATACTAGTACAGGGTGACAGGCACAGATCTAGTTTCACTTTCTTACAGATAGGTAACCACTTTTCCCAGCAACATTTGTTGAAGAAGCTGTCTTTTCTCCATCATATGTCTTTGGCACCTTTGTCAAAAATGAGATGGGTGTAGTTGTGTGGCTTCATATCTGGATCTTCTATTCTGTTCCACTCGTCTTCATGTCTGCTTTTGTGCCACTACTATGCTGTTTTTATTGCTATTGCTTTGTAATATAGTTTGAAGTTGGGTATTGTGATACCTCCAGCATTGCTCTTTTTAATGAGTATTGCCTTGGCTATTCGTGGTCTCTTGTGTTTCCAAATGAACTTTAGAGTAGATTTTTTTCAGTCTCTGTAATGAAAGTCATTGGGATTTTGATAGTAATTGCATTAAATATGTAGATTGTTTTTGGTAGCATAGCCATTTTCACTATGTTGATTCTACTGATCCATGAGCACGTGGGATCTTTCCATCTTCTGTAGTCTTCCTCGAGCTCTTTCTTCAGGAGTTTGTAATTCTTGTAGAGTTCATTCACATCCTTTGTTAAGTTTACTCCTAGGTATTTGATTTTTTTTTGAGGCTATTGTGAATGGAATTGTTTCCATATATTCCTTCTCAGTTTGTTCATTGTTGGTGTATAGAAAAACTAATGATTTTTGTAGGTTGATTTTGTATCCTGCCACCTTACTGTAGCTGTTTATGGTGTTTAAGAGTTTTGGGTCTTTAAGGTATAGGATCATATCATCTGCAAATAAGGATATTTTGACAGTTTCTTTACCTATTTGTATTCCTTTTATTTCTTCTTCTTGCCTAATTGCTCTGGCTAGAAATTCCAGTAATATGTTGAATAGGAGTGGGGATAGTGGGCATCCTTGTCTCAGTCCTGATTTTAGGGGGAATGGTTCAGTTTTTCACTATTAAGTATGATGTTGGCTGTAGGTTTGTCATATATAGCTTTTACAATGTTGAGGTACATTCCTTCTATTCCTAGTTCTCTTAGAGCTTTTATCATGAAGTGGTGTTAGATTTTGTCAAAGGCTTTTTCTGTATTTATTGAGATGATCAAGTGGCTTTTGTCTTTGCTTCTATTGATGCGCTGTATTACATTTATAGATTTGTGTATGTTGAACCACACCTGCATCCCTGGGATGAAGCTGACTTGGTCATGATGTATGATTTTTCTGATGTGTTGTTAGATTCGGTTTGCCATTATTTTATTAAGGATTTTTGCTTCGATATTCATGAAGGAAATTGGCCTATAGTTCTTCTTTTTGGAGGTCTCTTTGTCTGGTTTTGGGATGAGAGTAATATTGGCTTCACAAAATGAGTTAGGCAGTGTTCCTTCCTTTTCTATTTCATGGAACAGTTTAAGAAGAGTTGGTATTAGTTCTGCTTTAAACATCTGATAATATTCAGCAGTGAATCCATCAGGTCCTGGACTTTTCTTTTTTGGGAGGCTCTTGATTGTTGCTTCAATTTCTTTTTGTGTTATAGATCTATTCAGGTGATTAATATCTTCTTGGTTCAGTTTTGGGTGGTTGTAAGTTTCTAGAAATTTGTCCATTTCTTCAGGATTTTCAAATTTATTAGAGTAAAGGCTCTCAAAGTCTATGATGATTTCCTGGATTTCTGTGGTGTTTGTTGTTCAATCTCCCCTTTTGCATTTCTGATTTTACTGATTTGGGTTTTTTTCTCTCCTCATTTTAGTCAGGTTTGCCAGGGGTCTATCAATCTTATTTATTTTTTCAAAGAACCAGCTTTTTGTTTCATTGATTCTTTCTATGGTTTTTTTTGTTGTTGTTTCTATTTCAATTATTTCAGTCCTTATTTTAACTATTTCTTCTGCTTGTTTTGGGATATGATTGTTCTTGGTTTTCTAGGAGTTTGAGCTGTAGTATTAGGTCATTGATTTGAGTTCTTTCTGTCCTTTTAATATATGCACTCATGGCTATAAACTTTCCTCTTAGGACTGCCTTCGCTGTGTCACATAGGTTCTGGTAGGTCATGTTTTCATTTTCATTAACTTCTAGGAACCTTTTAATTTTCTCTTTTATTTCATTGATGACCCATTCGTCATTGAGCAATGTGTTGTTCAGCTTCCAATTGTTTGCATGTTTTTTACTGTTGGTTTTGTTGTCAATTTCTAGTTTTAATGCATTGTGGTCAGATAGAATGCATGGGATTATTTCTATTTTCTTATATTTGCTGAGGCTTGCTTTGTTACCTAAGATAAGATCAATTTTGGAGAAGGTTCTATGGGCTGCTGAGAAGAATGTGTATTGTGCAGAAGTTGGATGAAATATTCTGTAGACATCAGCTAGGTCCATTTGATCTATGATGTGATTTAGTTCTAGGATTTCTTTATTAATTTTTTGTTTGGATGACCTATCTGTTGGTGATAGGGGAGTATTAAGGTCTCCCATTATCACTGTGTTGGAGTTCTTATATGTTTTTAGGTCCTTCAGAGTATGTTTGATGAAATTGGGTGCATTGACATTGGGTGCATATAGGTTGACAATTGTTATTTCCTTTTGGTGTATTTCCCCTTTTATTAGTATGGAGTGTCCTTCTTTATCTCGTTTGATCAAAGTAGGTTTGAAGTCTACTTTGTCCGAGATAAGTATGGCTACTCCTGCCTGTTTTGGGGACCATTGGCTTGGTAGATCTTCTTCCAGCCTTTCACTCTCAGCCAGTGCTTATTTCTGTTGATGAGGTGGGTCTCCTGTAGGCAGCAGATTGTTGGATCTTCCTTTTTCATCCAGTTTGCCAATCAGTGTCTTTTAATGGGGGAATTTAGTCCATTAACATTCAGTGTTAGTACTGATAGGTACGTGGTGATCCCTGTCATGTAGTGTCTTTCTTGATTAAGGGTTTGATTATGTGTAGCTGAATCAATGTTATGGAGTATATACTATCACTGTTGATGTCAATCTGGATCATCTGTTAAAGATATTGTTTGCCAAATTTCTCCTCTGTAAAGCTATTCTTCCCTGTGTTTTTTACTGTATTCTTTGGTAGAAAGTCACTATGTGCAGTCCACACTTAAGGGATTGCTATTTATCCTTCATCTCTTTGAGCAGGGAGTATCTGCTTCATGCATTTGGAATTCTTCATGTGAGAAATTTGTCTATTCTCCTTTATTTTCTTATGTATTTCAATTACTTATTTATATCCTTACGTGCTCAAGGTATCTATTTTATACTTTGAGTTATAATTTAAAGCTGTGTTATTTGCTTTGGTCACTGGGAGGTCTTATAACTGGCACCTGTGTCCCTTTGACATCTCCCATTACTGTATGTGAGATCTTTACATTTTTTTCTTGTATTTTTTCCATTTATGACCCCATAAGGTACTCCAGGCTCGTGTTGTATGTGTATTTCCCATACCACCTTTAGAATCAACCATTTTTCTAAGGAGTCCTGGTTCCTACTATTGGAAATAAAATCTTGGCATTAGAAACCAAGATATGGGCACTGGGTGTGCTCTCTGCTATTGGGCCTTCTCAGATGACAAAGTAAGGACATATATAAGTATACTAATCTGTATATGCATGTCTATTTGTATCTGTATTAAGTCAAACTTGAGCTCATACTGATAATTCAAACTCTAACCCATCACCACAGGATCATTCTAGCTTTCTGGAGACTTTTTTACTTTAAAAATCTTGCTTTTTAACTGAGTATGGGCTGACAATAAACAGGAGGGAAAAAGGGAAGACTGTCTTTCATGATATATGACCCTATTTCTTTAGAGACACCTGGAATTATTCACCATCTTTTGATTAATGTGATTTAAATAGGATTGAGTTCCTAAAAAAAAAAGAAGGAATGGCAGTAGGCGTGGATCCAGTTTATTATTATTGAAGCCAACACCTTCCTCCTTCCATTAAATGATATGGGAAAACTATGTGGAAGGTTGTGACCAGCTGCAGTTTTTCTGAAAACAGAGCAAGAAGAAAGCGTCTTAAATTACATTAGAAGAAATATAAGGCAAACTATTCTGATAAAGAGTTACCGTATGCTGGAATGAAAGATAAGAAGTTAGAGTTTCTTCTGTTCTTTAAAATGAGGCCAGATTCCCAGCTGTCTAGAATTGTAGTGTTTTTCTGTATTCAAAGCTCCTTTTCCTCCCTGAGTTCTGGAATTTTTGCACACATAATTAAATCCTTAGTCTAAGAAAATCACTATTTTAAAGACATGGGAAAGAGGTCTGCAAAAGGAAAAAGGTTTTATTTTCTTTTTTAAAAAAATTGAATAAAAGCGAAATAGAAAGTGGATTACACCTACCACCTGGATAAATTTTTTCCATCTGCCTCTAATAACTTTTTATACTTTAATCTATATAAGTAAGTTCATGTTACATTATTGATCTTCCCTTCTTACTAGACCCTATGTTTAATAGAAACTAGTCACAGGCACTAATGGATAGTTCCTCCTAATAAAAAGATAAGTAGCTAGATATAGCTTCAAATCAAATCTTTGCTTTTAAGAGATTTCATTTTTAGGTATATTCTGCTAAATGGCCCTCACTTACGCACTTTGATTACTTACCTGGAGGTAAGTAATGGTGTTTCACCTAAACAAGATGGTTACTAAACACTTACTTTTGGCCTTAGAATGATTAACTTTCTCTACAGAGCATTTGTTTTTATAGGAATATCACATTTAAGCTAATAATAAAGTTATTTTGCATGGCAGCTACAGATTATATTGGGAAGATTCTTTAAAGACTTGGGTTTTACTCCTGCCTGTCCACATTCTTCCGAGTCTAGTTTGCTCATGTTTGAAATGGTTATAGAAATACTTATCTTACAAGACTGTGAATATAAAATGTGCTTGGATACATGACTATCCTTACATGCTAAGAATATGTTTAAAATACTCGAGTAGCAGCTGCTGTCATTATTATTAATCATAATGAACTTGGCAATTCATTAGGGAGATTTTATTGAATTCCAACTGTATAAATATGAATAAAACACAGCACTTATTCTGCAGGAACTCATAGCAGTGTGGGAAAAATATACAATTAGTTTGAATTTGTAACTAATGAGAAAGAAAGCTCAAAAAAAAGGCAGGGAAAGGAAAGGGCCATTGAAGGTCTGAAAATATTTCATGGATAATTCACCAAGCAAAAGAAATCAAAACAGTAGTATCATTTTCTCCTGAAAATGTCACTAAGATAGATGTTTCATATTAATGAAATTGTAATACATGGTAATTGTATATTTCAAAATGTTACTAATAAAATTTTTCAGTTTTACTGTAAAATGGGCTAGAGGCAAAAAGAGAATAATAATAAAAAGGAGAAGGTGAGCTGTGAGAACTTGAACCGATTACCTAATCTCTTTGTGTGAAGCTCGTCTTCACTTTCCTGTTTAGTGAACTTATATTATATACTGACTACCATATAGTTTTGGAATAAAGATTAAAGTTTGGTTAAATATGTTAATATATAAAAGGCTCTAAAAAGAGTGCCCCGGGCATAGCAAGTTCTCAATAAATCTTAGCTAGTACATCTGGTAAAGTGGAGGAATGATAATTACAAGTCCAAAATATACTTCCTGCCCTACTTCAAATGTTTTCTGTGAGATCTTGGATAAATCCCTACCTGAACTTTAATTTTCTCTCTGTTAAATGAAGATCCTTGTTTTAGCTCTCTGTTACTGTGGAAAAAATACCTGAGATAATCAACCTAATAGGAAGAAAAAACTTACTTTTAGCTGATGGGTTCAGAAGTTTCAGTTCACTGTCACCTGGTCCTGTTGCTTTGGGCCTGTGAAGCACAGTACCTCATGGTAACAGCACACAGAGGAGGCTGTCCACCTTATGGTTGCTGGGAAGGAAAGAGAGAGAAAGGTGGGGTCAGTTTCCCAATATCCCCTTCAAGGGCATGTACCCAATGACCTAATTTCCTTCCACTAGGCCTCACCTCCCAATAAAGGTTCTATCACCTCCCAATAGCACCACTGGCTGACAATCAAGCTCTCAACACATGGCCTTTTGGGGACATATCAAATCCAAATGATGGCAGCCCTGAAGTAGAAAAATCCTTAAAATTCTTTCCAGCTTTTGAATTAGTAGTGGAAAAGAACAGATGTGAGAGTGGCCTGGGCCCTGACTTTATGAGGACAATAGCTACCTGTGAGAAGGGGTATTTGAGAAGACATTCTAAGATGGGTCATTGAGAACAAATTTTAATTGCTTCAACTTTTTTTTTTTTAAATGAAGTAGGGGCATTCTTGGTTCAAGTTTCTCTTCCTTATTAAACATTCAATTAGACTTTATAAGACTCTCCCTGAAATGGCATGAGAAGAGCCTGTAGGTCTACTGGTCTTTACTTTGGGGTAGAGAGGACGGATAGCTGAGGTCCTTACAGAGAAGATCACAATCCAAACACAAGCCCTAGAGAACTGTGGCACCAGCTGAACCAAAAGGGAGGGGACTTTTGGAAAAGCCACCAGTCACTTGCTGCCTGAGTCCTCCCTCCTGCTGTGAGCCAATTCTCTATTCCTTAGGCAGCACACTTCCTGTTCCATTACAGAAGAAAGGAATCTTGTCTATATAAGGAGTGGAAGACTAGACCCCTGGTGCCTTCCCCCCTTTTGGCCATCCCTCTCACTGACCACAGACTCCATGGCTTCATTAAAAAAAACAGTACAAGGAGAGTGTTACATTCCCCAAAGCACGCCAAATGACATAGTTACTCTCTGCTTTGTTCTCCTGACTTTAGTACCAGAGGAGAATAAGAATGTAAACATCTGTTTTATATAAGCCAATTCCAGACTTATAACTTGATTAGTATGAGAGAATATTTGATGTGACTAATTTTCCATCTAGAGCATGATGGCTTTCTGTCCTTTTATTGCCTTTTTAAGGAGGACAAGAGAAGAGCAAATCTAACTTTAATTTTTTCTTGTGTGATAACAGTGCTAAGTATAATCAGTGTAGTTGATGCGAAAGTACTCCACTTTTAATTCCATGCTAATAGCAAGTTTCTTACCCTTTTCTAGCAATCATTTTCTCAACCCTAATTAAGTCAATGTATTTCTGAGCTCAGCTTTTTGAGGCCCAGTGCGATGAATGCTTCCAATTACAGGATCACTTAAAATACTTAACCAGCAGGCAGTCTTATCTTCTCCACAGCAGGTAGAAGTTCAAAGGAGAAAACTGGAGAGAGGATTTTTATATTGGCTTTGTCGTCAATGTGTTGGACTTCTTAAAAAACAAACCAACAAACAAAACTTATCTTCTCATATGGCTCACATAACGTTACTGAGAATCTAGGTAAAGAGACTCTTGAGGCTAACTTGGTGATTGCTAGCCAGAAGCTGGCAATGTCCCACCATCTATCTGCTACATGTCTCTGAAAGTGTATCACTGTGTACGTAACCTCCAGAGAAGACCCCTCCTTCTCCACTTACATCCTCTGTCCCTGGCACCGTGCAAGACACGTGAAGGACAGGGATCATTTCCCTGTAAACTAAGTTCTTTACTTTTTGCTTTTGTCTGTGTCTCTGTCCCCAGAGCCTTTCAAGATTGTCTGTGGCTTATGTTTGTTTGGAGCTATCTATGTAGCTATTTTCGTAAAAGACAACTGAAAACTACCAAGTAATTTTGATATTGCATTCATAGTTTCTCTTTGTATTATGCAAACTATTATTTTAATTCATGTCATCATAACTTGCAGCCAGAGGTCAGGTCTGCAAAGCAGTGAAGAGCACAGGCTATGGAGTCAGGTAGCTTGAGTTCAAGTGCTGACTCTCCTCTCTAACATTGACCCTGGACAAATTGCTTAAACTCTGAAGTCTCAGTTTCCTTAGAATGTTGTTAATGTTATTATTGCTGTGACATTGCTGCTGCTTTTATTTTAGAATGCTAGATTTCATCTTTCAAAGCATTGTTATACTGTTTTCTTTGCCTATTTGACTATAAGTGTCTTAAGGGCAGAGAATGAATTTCTTTCCGTATTACTTAGCAAAATTCATGTACAAATAATACATGTTTAGTAAATTTCTTGAGGAATGAATAAGTAAATGACTAAACAGAGTTTTGGACTCAGAGACAGACAATCTAGATTTAAATTATTAACCATATGATTTTAATGGGTTTCAATTTCTCTATCTGTCAAATAAGGGGTAATATTGGATAATACCCAAGAATTCTTGGATTAGTTTAGTTTATTGGACACCTTTATTCACGACTTCATATCTTCGTGGTTTCTTCTGACTCAGCAAAGAGTTTTACCTAGGGTTTGAACAACTTCCCACAGGTGTACCCTGACAGCATCCTGATGGACCAATCCTATGTGTCTCTTGTCTGCCCTGGATTTGTCTGTTGATATCTTGGTACAGAATGCCAGGCAAATAGATCCATGGATGTGGAATCCAAAAATGTCTGGTTATGTTCTGTGGGGTAAGCCTTTACCAGTGGGGATGGGATCCAATGGGTAGGCACTTCCCCTCTTTGTTCTATCCACGCCTCTTTCTCCTTCAAGAACAGTCTCTCAACGCTTGACATAGGGTTTTCAGACAGTTTTGTGGGTTTGAGTAACCAGTAGCTTACAGCAATGGCCAACTTAATATGACATGTCTAACTTGGCTCTCCCTTCTTCCCTGCTTCATTTCCCCAACTTCCTTTCCCTGCTCACCTGGAGTCACAGCTCAGGCCCTCTTTTCTGCTTTCTGGGAACTATGGGTGAGACTGTCAGAGAATGTCACAACAGAAATAGTTTTAGAAGATTTTTAGTGTGATCTGTTGGCAAGTGACAGAACTGAAACAATTATTCACTAAAGCAAGATTAGATTCACAGATCAGTGTTTCTTCCACCTCTATAGAGAATTTTTAATAATAAAACAGGAAAAGCACTAGGATGCCTCATTTCAGGAAAATACTCTGACTTAAACATCACTGGTTTTGTTTGTTTTTTTGTTCCAATCATTCCTAGCCTCATCTTGGGCTGTGCCCTTTTCCTAACTCAATCACTTTCTCCCAACTTACATTTTCAGATGACTGTTGCCAAAATATACTTCCAGTATCCAGTTACTCTAAAGTGTAGATGGGATTTCTCACCAGGGGGCCACCTTATCTCCACAAGCTGCTTTTAAACAGAGATCAGACTTTATTGAAAGGAGTGAGAGCATCCATGCAGGTCTCTGTTGTGTCTCAAGTCATGCATCATTAATTACAGGAGATTATAATGGAGACATAAATTTGAACTTAGGGAAGGTATAAATATATTTCCACATAAACATATATGTATGTAAAAATACCTTTTAAACATTAAATACTCTTTTCTTTGTCACCCTTTTTCCCTACCACAGTGTCTTGTGAACAGTCAACACATTCTTAAGGTTTACCGCCCACTTATTTCAGGATGGTAGGGAAACTAGTTAGCTTTTAGTCATTTTAACAAAATACTTGAGACAATCAACTTATTAAAAAAAAAAAAGTTTTACTTTGGCTCACAGTTTGGGAGGTTTCACTCCCTGCTCAGATGTGTGTTGCTTAAGTGTGTGGGAGACAATGTATCATTGCAGGAAACTGCTCACCTCATGGGATCTGGAAAGTGTGAGAAAAACAGGAAGGAGCCTGGGCCCCCAAATCTCCTTCAAGTGCAAACTCCCAGTGACCTAACTAGTGTCCTTCCACTAGTTGAATGTTCCACAATCTACCAATAGCAACATAGGGCGGGGACTAAGTCTTCAACTTTTTGACCTTTGAGGGACATTCAAGATTCAAACCATAGTAGCTACTCAAGACCAATAAACAAACACCAAATAAAAGAGTCTCTCTCTGATGCATATAGAAATGGATTTAAACTTCCAAAGCTGAATCCTGAAATAACTGAATTCCATGTCTTCGTACGCTTAAAATGAGGGACTGAAGATATGAAAAGAATGCAAACTGGATGTCTAGAGCTGAAAACTATTGTGTCTGAGACAAAAAATATACTTTTGGGGACAACTGGCAAATTAGACAGTAGAGAAGGAAAGATTAGAGAACTTGAAGAAATAGCTATGGAAACCATCAAAACTGAAATCCAGTGCGAAAAGACAATAATTAAAAAAAAAATGAGCAGAGTATCAGTGAACTGTGGAAAAAATTCAAGTGACCCACATACATGTTGAATTCAGGTTCCCAGAGAGAAGCCGTGGTAGGAGACAGAAAGAGAAATTTGGATGAATAATGTCTTAAAATTTCCAAATTTGACGAAAGGAGATGGAAGAAGCTCAAAAAACTCCAAAGTACAGGAAAAAAGAGGGGAACATTAACAGGACATATCATAATCAAATTGCTTAAAAACAGTGACAAAAAGAAAATGTTTTGTTTTTAGAACCTAGGATCTCGTTCATGCCAGGCAAGTGCTCTAACACTTGAACCTTGCTCCCAGCCTTCTTATTTGTATGAGATAGGGTCTCACTAATTTTACCTGTGCTGGCCTTGAACTCATGATTCTCCTGCCTCTGCCTCCTGAATAGCTGGGATTATGGGCATGTCCCACCATGCCTGGCTAAAAAGAAAACTCTTTAAAGCATCAAGAGAAAGAAGACACAGTTCAAATAGAGCAACAAAGATACAAACAAGAAGACAGTGAAAGAAAGTACTGAGAGAAAAATAAAGACCTGTCAACTTAGAATTCTTTACTTAGCCAAATAATCAAACAAAAAGGTAACATTTAAAAAATAAAGGTGAAATACAGACTTTCAAAATACAGAAAAGTGAACTGCACTATAGGAAATACACGATTCTTTTAGGGAGAAGTAAAAGAACATCACGCAGAAATCTGTCTATACAAAGGAACAAACTGCTCAGAAATGTGAGTAAACATGTTTATTATTATTTTTTCTTATGTTTAGATCTCTTTAAAAGTTAACTGACAGGCTGGAGGCTCAAGTGGAGCCTGCCTAGCAAGCACAAAGCCTAGTGCTGCCAAAAAAACTCCCCAAAACAAAAAACCACAACCAAACAAAAAACTGACAACTTAAAAAACACTGATGTAATGGCAGTCTTAAAAATGTAAAGTAAAATAGATGACAATAAAAGCAAAAACAGTTCAAGAGGGAAGAAATAGAAGTATACTATCTAAGGTTCTTCAAACTTTTTTTGTAGTGCTGGGATCAAACCCAGGGCTTCCTGCATGCTAGGTAGGTGCTCTACCTCTGAGTTACATTTATAGCCCCAATCTTTTACATGAAGTGGTATAATAGTATATGAAGGAAAACTGATGGATTTAAAGTGTATACTATAAACCCTAAAGCAACCACTAGCATAAAATAATAGCTAATAAGCTAGTAATGAAGATATAGTAATAAAAAAAATCAACCAAAAGAAGACAGAAAAATAGGGAAAAAAAGAAACAAAGGATAGGGAGGAAAAATAAACAAATAGCAGGATGACTGATTTAAATCCAATCATGCCCTTAATCACATTGAATATACACAGGCTACACACATTTATTAAAAGGTAGATTGTTACACTGAATAAAAAAAAGCAAGGCTCAATTGTATGGTGACTACAAGAAATATACTTGATTTACAATGATACAAATAGGTTTAGAAAGGATAGAAAATCAAGTATCACGCTAATACTAATCAAAGGAAAGATGGAGTGACTATGTTACTATCAAACTATATTTCAGAACAATAATACTTCCAGATAAAATGAAGGTAGCTTCACAATGATAAAGTTGTTAGTCAATCAGGAGGACATAATACCAATTGCATCTGATTACAGAGCTGCAAAACCCATGAAGTAAACCTCATGGAACTATATGAAGATACAGACAAATCTGTAAGTATAGTCAGAGATTTCAGTACATTCTCAGTAACTGATCACAGTGGACAGAAATCAGGAAGGATATAAAAGACCTGAGCAACACTATCAAACAACTTGCCTAATTGCATTGGGAAATTTATAGATCATTGAATCCTATTAGGTAAGTGTTACCATTTTTTCCACATACAAGTGAATAAAAGAAGTCACAAAGAAGTTAGCTAACTTGCTGAATGTCACAGTTTTTTAAGTGTCATAGCTGGGCTTTGAACCCATCCTATCTGATTCTGAACTCTAAATCACGGGGGTCCTGGACCTCCCTTGTGCACCTGGAATAGCTCAGGTCTCTTTGACCTGGAATGCAATCCTTTTTAAATAAACAAAGGAATGGACTACTCAAATACCATTTAACATTCTCTAAATACTACTTGAAAGGAAGTATGTGCTCCCTCTCCTCTCATATTCCCACTCAACCCAAATGGCCTGTCTGCTTCCTTTAAGTGACATGACTTATAGGTATCATAAACTCAGGTCCCACAGCTGCTGGGTCTGAAAGAGAAGACAGTCGCAGAGTATAAAAGGCTCCAGGGAGCTGGCTCTTCCACAGACTGCCTGCTGTCTGATGGGTGGTCTAACACACATCCAAACGTTCAATCAAGATGCCTATTTGCACTTTGAATGCTTGCATCCAGACAACTTTTCCAGGAAAGAAATACGCTTCTATTAAAATGAAGCAAAGAATCGTTAGCTCATGGCTGACTTTCTTCGCTTACCGTCTTAAATCTGTTATTAGTGCGGTTAATGTATATAATAATTGCAACACGGGAAAACACTGTAGTGTTTTCCAGGCTGAGGCTTCCTTATTTATTGGCAAGAAAATGCCATAGTGGGGGACACCCCACTTTTTAATAGATCTTTTTCTGACACATGCTTGTACAGGAGGAGGTGTGAAATGATTATTCTTCCCCACCCGCTTTACAGAGGATGCGAATGTGAATTTTGATAATGGCATTTAGCAAATCGGGTTTCTTTTTAATTTGAATTTCAATATGTCTCATTCTTTCCCCATTCCCTTCTCCTTCCCCCCTCCCCATCCTTACTTCTTCTATCCAGTGTTGACACCCAACTTCCTTCTCTCAGGGACTCTCCCATGCCTTGTTGTCTCTCCCATTCCCTCCACAGCCCCTTTCTCTTCCTCTTCCTCTTGCTTCTTGCCCCACCCTTCCACAATCCTCCAGGAGATCAAAGAGTGACAGTGTGGCTGCAGCCCCGGGAGCCACTTTTCCAACTCCCCCCTCTTTCTGGCTGGGCTGGAGCATCTTGACTTCTGGGGGGACTTATGAAAGAAGTTGTCCGCAGTAGCGTTGCCCATGGTATAAAAGACAGAACTCTTGGTACTGGTTAGGGCAGTGTCCCTCAGTTTGCCACACATTCTTGAAAGCCCTTGTTTACCCTGGGCTTTTGCAGGTTAGGAGCGGAGCGGGTGATAGCCGAGTTGCCAACCCCGTGCGCGCTCCCTGGACCCTAGAATCCGGAGGAGGGGCAAGGGGGCGTGGCCAGAGCTGCGGAGGGGGGGCAGCAGGCCAATCAGGAGGCGCGGCCGAGCCCCGCTGACCCGCCCCTCGGGCTGGCGAGCAAGTTGCGAGCCTGGAGAGTCGGCGCCCCAGTCGCCGGCCCAGCGGAGAGCAGCGCCCGGGAGCGCGGCGGACCGGGCCGTGCCGCAGGCTCAGAGCTGCCCCGGGGCATGGACCCCGCGCGCTGCCCACCCCGCGCCGCACGCCGCGCCCGGCCCGCGGGCCCCTAGCAGCCCGGAGGACACGCCGAGCCCGCCCGCCCGCGCTCCCGCCGGGACAAAAGCCGCCGCATCCCTGCGCTGCGCTGCGGCGGCGATCGTCCCAGTTGAGTCGCAGCCCCAGACTTTCTGCCCCCTCAACTGCGAGAGTCCGTGCGTTCCTGTTGAGGAGGACGAAGCACGGCGCTTAGACGCTCACGGGGGGAAAAAAGCTAAAAAAAAAAAACAAAAAACCAAAATGATCTCCCGGGAAGTTGTCCGCACGGTGTTCCTCTCGGCACTGCTGTATGCCTCCCTAGCTCGGGATGCGGGCCCCCAGTCGGAGACCAGCGCAGAGGACATCCCCGAGGGGGCTTCCACCCTGGCTTTTGTGTTCGATGTGACTGGCTCCATGTATGACGATCTGGTTCAGGTTATTGAAGGGGCTTCCAAAATCTTGGAGACGTCTTTGAGAAGACCCAAGAGACCTCTTTTCAACTTTGCCTTGGTGCCTTTCCATGATCCAGGTAAGGGAATAGTTATTCTCTCTGTATTTGTTATGACTCGTGATTATATTCTTGTTTATGCTGGGGAACTGTTTTATTGTCAGAGTTTCAAAGGCATTTAAAAAAAATGTGCAGCTGAATACAGTTGTAACAAAGAATTGCTTGCTGGCTTGCATCTGGGTTTGCTCTCTGATACACCCTTAAGTCTCAGCCTTGGAGCGGATGACTGGTTTAGGGGACTTGAACACTGGTGCCCAAACCTGGAAATGGGACCTTATGAAAACCAGATCCCAGCGTCTTCACAACAACATCAGAGTTAACTGGCTTGTGTTTTAGAGCTAAAGAATGTTTGAGAAGGAAGACTTGACCATGGCATTCAGGAGCAATGCTAACTGAATGTTAGGATGAAAGACATTGAGGATAACTCACATAGAGGGACAGACCTGTTGTGGGACACACAGGGAAGCTTGTAAGTAGTAGCTGGTGGGGGAGAGGGAAAGAGGGGGAGAGGGGCTGAAGGCATGAGAATAAAAGAGGGAAGCAATTCATTGCTTAACTGAATCATTTCATGTTTGCACCAGGTTGTCATCAGTTAGACTCACGGGTGGGTGTAAACACTATGTCCAAGTGCATGTAGTAGACATGCATATAATTTGGTATGTCTGTGCTCTTTAAAGGTAGTTGAAGCAAAAACTTTATTTCATGCATTAAAGCTATGGGTTTCATAGTGAAACCCTGTAATGTGGTCCTGTTTACTTTTTTTCAGTTTCTCTTTTAAAGTAGCACCTCTCTGTGAGGCTATAGGAGCCCTCATTGTCAGGGCTGAGGGTAGTGTTACAGGGGGAGCCCTGGGGCTTGCTGTCTAGTGTCCATCTGAGTTTCATTTACACAAGTTGCTGCCCAGTTGAAGAAATAAAGCAGGGGTTTCTTAAAAGGCCCCTCCCACTGTTCCCCCACATTTTTCCTGGTTTTGAAATTCTTCCTTCACAACAAGAGCATGGTGTTGACAATCTCACATTCTTTCTTTGCACACTTGGCAAATGTCTGAGTTCAAATTATTGCTTGTTATTAAATGTGGTAAGTTTCAGCTATTTAAGAAGATGAGGCTGGGATAAATTTAGAGGGAAACGAACACTGGGATTTGTGTGTTCGTTGAATGACAAGAAGAATAAGCTAGTCTACTCTTCTTGGATGTACACATACATTAGTAATGGCTACATTGATTAAACATTAAACATGAGATGTTCTTGATATTTGAATACAGATCTGGATGGTCCTTTACTGAGATTACTTAGACACCTCAGATGTTATGATGCTTTGACTTATAAAATGTCAAGGTGCCGATTGTGATACAGTTTGAGAATTTTGTTGTTTTGGAAGAGCTTAATTATATTTCTTCTATAGGGATGAATCTGAAGTTGGCTAAAACCTAAAGTAAAAACTTCTTCTAATTAACACACAATTTGCTTGTCTCCAAAAAAGTCTTCTGAAATTATATTGCTGGAAACAAAATACAAAATCTGCTTTAAGTCTTAAGTGGACACTGGGCTATTGTGATATTTTGAAGCACTATGAAAATTGTCACACATTGTGTTGTGGTGTTTTGTCTTCCAGGTGCTACCAAGTGGGAACGTTTTCATGTGGCTGTAGATGTCTTTCCTGTAGCATAGCAGTCAAGATTCAAAGTGGGGGAAACTTAGCATGCTAATAACAGTTGACAAATCAAACCAGAGCATTTTGAATTAAATTATATGAGAAAGTCATTAATTTAAAATGGGTTTACAAAATACATTGTATAGATAACACAATTATTGATTCTATTACTGTTGTGATTCAAAGTAGAGAAGAGTGACCAGGGTTTATGTTATCTATAAGACTTAAAAATATTTTTGAAGCTAGAGAAATGAAAGTTAAAGCATACTATTAACCTTTAACTTAGTATTCACTTTAATGGATTGAATTATTATTTTTATGTTATATTTTCTCTCTGCCTCTTGTGTGTATAATTGTTAAGAGTTTTTGGTTGTCTTGTAGTTGGTGATCAGGTTGGATTGTGAAGGGCATTGGATGGAGATTGCCTATTTTACCTAGTGACATTAGAAAATTACCTTTTTAGCTAATTAGTGTCCTCACATAACAAATAAGAGAACTGAATTTGAACATATCTAAGATCACTTTTAATTATAACATTTTATGATTCTCTGTTTTACATATGGCTGTTTTTCATTAGTCTTAACACATGTTTTTATGGTTGGATGAAACAATTGACATGGGAAGAAGTAATGTATAGAACTTAATTTAATTAAGTATATTAATGACCTTGAGTGCTTATGTCCTACTGACACCTGCTACCACATTTAGCTAGATGAAATAGGGGATAAATAAGTTCTAGGATGTGGTCTAGGGCTTTTGGAAGAAATCCTTTAGGC
The DNA here is from genome assembly GCF_047511655.1 of Castor canadensis. Lineage (NCBI taxonomy): Eukaryota > Metazoa > Chordata > Mammalia > Rodentia > Castoridae > Castor > Castor canadensis. Next base: position 78,215,447 of record NC_133396.1, on the reverse strand, counting down.
CTTTGCAGATGGCTGTTTTGAAGCTGTGAATTACAGTTTGGGGCAAGGTGTGCGTTTGCAGGGGTGGTGGTGCATTTAAACTACATGGGAGGACATAGACATAGAGAAGGAAGAATGTTTCACATGATGGCAATGAAGTGACAAAACCATTCAGAATATGTACATGTAGGAAGGCAGTGCTGGACAGCTAGTGACAGGGGCGTAGAAGGAGGTGGCCAGAGATCATGGAAAGGGAACCCAGCCTTCTGATGCTAATTAACCAGGATAAAGAAGTTTTCCACTTCCCCAATCATATTTGGTGTATTAATTTCTAACAGCTTTACTCATGCGTAATTCCCTTACTGTACAATTCACCCATTTACAATATATAATTTCAGTGAATTCTACTCTATTCTAAGATAGGTGAAAACATCACCATAGTCAATTTCACGTTCCTCACCTCAAAAAGAAATCTTGTACCCTTTGGCTTTCAGTCCCCTAGCCCCCACTCCCCTACCTCCTATTGTCCTCTGCTCAGCCCTAAGCAACCACTGGTCTGCTTTTCTGTCTTTAGATTTTCCTGTTCTGAACTTTAATATGAGTAGAATCATATCTTTTGTGACTGGCTTCTTTACTTCAATGTAATGTTCTCATGTCATTCATGTTGTAATATGTATCAGTTACATGTTACATTCTTTTTTTATGGTCAAATAATATTCTGTTGTACAATATGCCATGTTTTGCTTATCCATCAGTCTGATGGATATTTGTGTTGTTTCTATCTATTACATATAATGCTGTTACATATCCATGCACAAGTTTTTGTGTCTACATGTTTTCATTTCTCTTGGGTGCATACTTAGTACAGTAATTGCTGGCCATGGTAACTATGTTTAATTGTTGGAACTACCAAACTATATAGTCAAAGCCAATTTATATTCCCATCAGCAATGTATGAAGAGTTCTAGTTTCTCCATATCTTTTTTTTCTTTTTCTTTTTCTTTTACTTTTTTTTTTTTTTTTTTGGTACTGAGGCATGAACCTTTCACCTTGCGCCACTCCACCAGCCATTTTTTGTGAAGGGTTTTTTTGAGATAGGTTTTCATGAACTGTTTGCCTGGCTTTGAAATGTGATCCTCCTGATCTCTGCCTCCATAGTAGCTGGGATTACAGGCTTGAGCCACTGGCGTCCAGCTGTCTTTTATCTTCATCAACATGCTATCGTGAAACTTTTGGAATCTTATGTTTTAATTTTTGCTGTGTTTTCGTAGCACTTGTATATTTCCTGCCTTTCTCAGAACACAACTCTGGGGAGGGTCAATAGTTTTTCTTGACATCGGCTCCTTTTGTTATTCTGTGTCTTTATTTTGCCTATTTTTCTCTGGGGAGGGTTGATAGTCTTTCTTGACTTGAGCTCCTTTTGTTATTCTGTGTCTTTATTTTGCCTCTTTTCTGCAAGGTGGATACCAGAGACAAAAAGCAAAGAACAGTGTGTGTTTTAATGAGGTGCTTTACAAGAAAGCAATCTTTTCTTCTTTCTTCTCTTTTACTATTATGTGTTCCACTTTCTTCCCTGGATATCTTATACCATTCTGCATCTTCATTCACCCACCTGTTATGTTTTAGGCATTGCTTTAGGCACTGGGGTACAAAAGGGAATAATGAAACAGACAAAAACTACTGTACTCATGGAGTTTACATTCTATTGGAGAAAGGGGGGCACAGGCAATAGAGAAAGTAATTTAAATGCACGTGATATATTTGATAGTGATCATTGCTATGAAACACGGTTTGGAGAGTTTGGCACACATTGAGAGTATTGGAATTTAAAATATAGTGGTTGGAGAAGGTACCAAAAGATAAGATCTCATTTGAATAAAGACTTGAAGGGGGTGAGGGATGGGGAAGTGAGGATTTCTGAGGAAAGACTGTTGTGGAAGGTGAACAGTTAATGAAAGAGCATCCTGATCTGTTCACGAATAGTGAGAAGACCACAGAGTCTGGAACACAGTGAGTTATAGGAAGAAGTTGGGAGCTGAGATCAGAAAGCTGATGGTGCTTTGGCTTTTTACAATAAATGTGACAGGTGGAGATGGAATAAGGCAGCTGGATATATGAGATTAGGGTTCAAGGACAGACATATGAGTGAGAGATATAAATTTGGGATTCAAAGGCATATGTGTAGGTGGCATTTAGGAACATCAGACTAGATGAGACCCCTGAGTGACTGACTGTACATGGGGAAGAGGAAAGTCTGAGGACCGCTTCTGGGACACTTTGATGCTTAGCCAGAGAAATGAGGATCAAGCAGCGGAACAGCCAGAGAAATTGAAGTCAGGGAGGAAGATAGTGTATTATCCTGGAAGGCAAGAGAAGAAAGTTTTCAAGGGAGAAGGCCTAATTGATTAATTAAAAGGAGGATGGAGAATTAGCCAATCATAATTAGCAATGTGGAAGGTCACATGAGTACTTTCATTGAAGAAATGATGATGAAAGCCATTGAATTCTCTTGGAGAGAATTCAAGAGAATAGAGAAAAGAAATTGAAAATGTTTGTAACTTTTCCAGCTGCATTCAACTGCTGGATTGGTTGCTTTATTTACGAGGCTAAAATTGATAAATTATTCAACCAGTATTTTTCAAAATGGAAATGTAACATAGTAAAAAAGAATATCCAGTTTGGAATAGAAGGCTATTTTTCTGAATCCGCTTCATTTAACCTTGCTAGACTACTCTTTCTCCAGTTATAGAATTAGTGCATTGGTAGATTTTTATCAATGTCTATGATTTTGTCATACATTGTGAGAGGTAAGTGACTTTAAAGACATCGAAAGTAAAAGGAACTTGATCCATTAAGAGAAATATCAGCATTGTGTGTCTCTGTTTAAAAGTTTCATTGTAATAAAACCTGTGAGCCCTCAGTGACTTTGTTTGGTTCACTGGGACTTGCACCGTGTTGAGGAAACACTCCAGGACTTTTGTAATAAAAAGATTCCCTTGTATATTTTTCTGAGCAATAGCAAAATCATTTGAAAACATGTGGATAGGAAGATTTTTACAAGGGAACTATTGCAGTTCAGACCTTGAAAATGTATGCACATTTATCTGAACTGAACTTCAGATTGAAATGATTTCCATTTCAGTAAGTGGAGGAAACAGCCAAGAAGCTGTTAGTTTTCCTTTGCCTCCAGCACATCCTACAGGAAGAAGGATTTTCATGAGGAAAAGATTTATTTGGTTAGGTCCAAGAGAAAACTAAAATTTAAGTCTGAGTCTTTTTTTTTTTTTACAGTACTAAGGACCAAACTCAGGGATAGACAAGTGCTGTACCACCAAACTGCATCTCCAGAGCCACAGAGAGAGATTTTGATTGGACAGTGATAGCTTTTGTTTCTTAGGATGAAACTGGATGTTTTCTTAGGATATGTAGAGATGTTTTGGTATGCATAATAAGAATTTTAACCCAAAATCTAGGGACTAAGTTTTGGTAAATCAAGTATTTTAGATTTGCTAGAGATACTTCCTGTTTTATAGAATCCTCTATGACTCCCATAGAATGAAGGTGTTTTTTTGTTTGTTTTTGGTCATATCAAGAGATAATCTTTTAATTTATCATTGATAAGTTGGATGTTTTGGTTTTGTTTATGGGTTGTCTCTGATTAAATACACAATGACAATTGGTGGTCTTTGTAATTTGGTTTACTTTTCCTTCTGACTAGACAGTAAGCTCCTCAGGCAAGAACTGCCTCATTCTTATAGGCTGAGCACACAGTACACATGGAGGAAAAGTTTCATTAATGGATAGATCAATAGAATGCTTGCTGGAGAAAAGAACAGATAATTTCTCTGGTTTTAAAATCTTGCCTTTCATCACTCTGAGTCCTGTTGCTTTTATTTTGTTTTACAGATAGGGTCTCATGCTTTTGCCCCAGCTGGTCTCAGACTGTGATCCTCCTATTTCTACCTCCCATGTAGCCGGGACTAAAAGTATCAACAACCATACCTGCTTGTTTTGGAGACAGGGTCCTGCTAACTTTTATCTTGGCTAGTCTTGGACCATGCTACTCCTGTCACCATTTCATGAGAAGCTGGGATTACAGGTGTGTACACTGTGCCCAGCCTTTTAAAACCAAAACCTAGTAATTTGCTAATTTGGCCTTTTGGGAGAGAATATAGCTCTCATCATTGAATCTGAAATGGAAGGAAGGATCATTGAGATCCAGACAATGGCCTGGTTTTTGGTTATTGAATGTTTATATAATCAGGTGATTTTTTTTTTTGGGGGGGGAGGGAAATTAAATATAGTGCAAAACATCTTACCTGCATACTGTAAGGCAGTCTGTTTACATTCCAGATTTAACTAGACTTACTGAAGAAATGGCAAAACAAATAAACTGATTTCCAAGGATCACTGTATAAAAGATCTGCATCATTGGTTCTCACAAGTCTACACAGATTCTCAACTTGTGTTTTGTCTCTTCTGATAGTCCCATGAGGATTTCCCATTCCTGTGGAGAATAGGGAAGGTTTTTAAAATGGACTGTGTCAAGTGCAAGGTGTGGAATTATTAATTCTCTCTACCTTGGTGATGTTATCATGGTTAAAGAAAGCAACGTACATGAAAGTCCTTTGAAAGAGCTGCGGAATGGTGTTGCTCAAACATATTTGTCTGTAAAGGTTGAAGGAGAGAAGCCAGTTATCAAAGAAAGTAGTACAACAGTTACTTTGTAAGATGAAAAAAGTTAAACCAAAATATAGTTGGTGACTTGGTTGTTAACCTATAGGCAAAGGACAAGTCAAACCAGTTCAATTGCAATACCATTCTAATATCCTGAATGTTTGTGAGGCATGAATTCTTTGCTGGATTGCTCCCTTGAGCCCCTGACCACTGCCTTATAATTGGAAACCAGCAAGAGAATATAAAAATCCAAAGGTACCTCATTATGTTCATTCTTTCATTCACTCACTCACCAGTCAATAATCAATTGCTTACTATTTATCGAGGATGATCCTAAGTGCCCTTGATTCAAAGACAAGGGGGCAAAAGCTTACAAGAATCTAATGGTCTGTGAAGAGGATGGCAGGCAGAATATAACATACCAGTATTGATTTGGAAGTAGAGAGTAGTGCATTGGAACTGTGCTGATGGGTGGACTGGGTATTCAAGTATAGAGTAAATTAACACTTTGATTCCTCACTAGAAGTTGACTGTGTGATACGCAAGTATGTACAGGGTGCCTTGTGATCCCAGAGCAGTGTACTTAATTCTGAATTCAAGATGGTGCTGATCAGCAGTAGTTTTCTGGAAGAAGTATGGTCTGACTGAAACCTGAGGAAAGTGCACGAATGAAAGCAGTTTAATCAAAATATTTAGGAGTTGGGATTTCATGATGAGATCTGTCAGAAGCCTGGAAGGATTATAAGCAAGGAATGAGTGATCGAGTTGAGTTTTTGGTCCCTAACTCTTAGCTCTGTTAGAACAGGGAGCCTAGAGAGCTGGAAGATGAAAGGTGAATTCAAGTATGATGTATTTGATAAATTATAAGAACTTTGTAAATGCTGCAATGTACCTACCACAACAATTAAAAAAAAAAAAAGAAATGCTAGAATCGTAGAATCTCAACAATTCAGAGGGGGATTATTGAACCCTGGGCACTGGGAGAAGAGGACAAATTTTTGAGCTATTAAGGATGTCCACAGAACTGGATTTGCTCCTAAGGAAAAAGAGAGATACACCTGTCTTCTGGGGGTTAAAATACGAAGTTACCGTACAATAGAAGGAAAGAGATATGCAAAGTTTTCTTTAAGAGTAAAAGCAACTCCCAGGTTAGTGAGTCTTGATAGTAAGTTCCTTATATGTTAACTCGCCCAAAAAAGAATATCAGCCAAAAGCCTATGGGTCAGCAGTGAAAAACAGTCAGAGAAACATGCTTGAGCATTATACAGCCAAGCCAAGTTCCAAAGAGGAGTCAGTCAGTGTTCATTTATTCTGCATTTATTCTACGCCATTCCAACCATCATCAGGATTGCACTGTGGTGATGGACTGTTTATTCTTATAAATATGTAGTGATGTCATTACATATTAGTATCATACAATTAACTGTCCTTGCTCCTGTTCCCCCTCACTAAACAGCCTTCAGATAATTTAACCTCATACATATTCCTTATGGGGAGAGAAGGCCCTGGTCAGGGTGACACATATATCAGGTTCACCAGACAGTCATTCTTCATTGGTAACTCATTTTGGCATGCCAATTGTACACATCAGCCTCTGTTGTTTAAAGTACTCTGACAGTGTCATGTCCAAGTTTCTGAGTTTGCAAATAGGGAGCCAAATATTGGTCAATGACAATGAATTTATCATAGCAAATGTCTCCCTTGTGGGTCTGTTTGGGTGGCCTGTCTGTCTCCAGGTATCACTCCTCAGCATTTCCAACCACCAGTGTTAGTTGAATGTGCCAAGTAGCTGTTCTGTCTTCTTGGAACTTATATAGATGACAGTTGAAGCCATCGGAGTAAATGAGATCATCCAAGGAGTGTGTAGGCTGAGGACAGAGACAGGATAGAACCACAGAATACAAACATTTAGGAGACAGAGGAAAGGAAGTTCATAAAGGATTTTGGAAAGGGTTATCCAGGAAAATAGGAAGAGAAACAGGAAAGAGCAGTGTTTGAGAATCTACAAATTGTGAGCTTTAAGCAACTTCTCAACTCTGTCCATGTATAGTATAACTAATAATAAAGGCTAAACAGTATTAAACTAAAAAAAAAAAAACAACTCTAGCTTCATTGCAGTTGTGAAGCCAGAAGTCTGAATTGACAGAGAAGAAAATGGAGCTAGTGAGTGCGGTGTATTTCTTTCCTGAAACATAACAGAGTAAATAAAAACACACTCTGGAGTCTGATGGCTGGATTGGAAGCCTGGCTCAACCAATTACTTGCGGAATGAACTTCGCTTTTTATTTTAGTTTCAGTAAACTGAAGGTAATAGTATTTACCTTATAAGGTTTATGTGAAGATTCATTATAATAATGAATGTCCAAAATTTATTACAATTCCTTACAGCAAATTCTCAATAAGCATTAGTAACTGTTGGTCTTAAAATGACAGAAGAACATTTTTTTTTAAAGAAGGATAGGAGGAAAGAATGATTAATGGCATATGATTGAGAGGATATTAATAAGAGAGACTAGTGACAGGTCACAGAGTCATATTTGGATTGACTGAATTGACCAGAGTTGGAATTTTTCATATGAAAGGTAGTATGACAAGGAAGTTGAGATTATTTCTAAGCATAGCCAAAGTAATAAAATAAAAACTTGGGTAGAAAAGGAAGTTAAACAAAAATGACCATGTTGGGATTGAGATCAAAGAGGTGAGGCTTCAGAGTTGAACATGGATGGTACAATAACCCAGATAATAACAGAGCCTAGAATGATGAGGAAGGCAGTGAGGCAAGAAACAAATTTTTATTTAATAAGAATTACTGAGAAGCCTTTAGGAGACAATATTGAAGAGTTAGGGAATACCATAGGTGACATGTGCCTACAAATGATTAGTGTTTTCTCTTAAGGTAGAGAAATAACAAACTGAGAGTGAATAAAATACTGATCTACCTTCTGACCCTGAGGTAGATGGGATGTTGGAGCCTACTGGGGAGGGCGGCAGGAGGAGTCCTGTTTGAGCAGAAATGAGAGGTTATTGGAGGATTCCTATGGGAAGATGGTTTGGGAGCTCACAGAATTTGTGAGGGCATAGAATGGGTCAGGAGAGAGGAAACGGAGAATTTGGGCAAGAAGGATGAACGGTTTGCATATGGGCCAGTGGGCAGAGATTAGAGGGATACAAAGCAGGGTGGATGTACTGGTTGCAGAATGCTGACTGAGGCTCAGGTGTAAGTTTAAGACACTGGTTCAGACCCTAGTAGAGTTGGAGCTTCATGAAGTCAGCTGATGGCAGCTCTGCTGATGCCAATATGTTCAGAGACTCCCAAGAAACACCTCATCTTACATCTTGTTGATTCAAGCTCAGTAACAGAGTTTTTATTCCTAAAATAACAGCTGCTGTTTTATTTCTTGAGTCACTACTGTGACTAGATACACTCCATGCTTATTTAAGCCTCACCAAAAAGCACCCCACTAGATAACTGAGGCTTATTATTACATGAATTCACAAAATGTACATTTCCAGAAAAGAAGTAGCATTCCACAAATTATTTTTTGTCATCTTATTTTATTTAGATAAACATGTGAGATAGAGGAGATGTCCCCTAGAAGGCAGGCAAAGGGACCACTGTATGTTTCCTAGGGCTGCCATAACAAAGTACCACAAACTGGATGACTTGAACAACAGAAAAGTATTGCCACAATTCTGGGGGCTGGAAGTCCAAAATCAAGGTGTTGGCAGGGTTGGCTCCTTCTGAAGGCTATGAGGGAGAATCTGTTCCATCTTCTTCCCCAGCCTCTTGTGGTTTGCTCGCCATCTTTAGTGTTCCCTTGCCTGTAGAATCATCACCCTAATTTTTGCTTTCATCTTCGCATGGCGTTCTGTGTGTTGTGTCAAATTTCCCTTTCTTGTGAGGACCCTAGTCACACTGGATTAGCAGCCCTCTATACTCTAATATGGCCTTATTTTAACTAATTACATTTTTCAATTATATTTCCAAGTAAGCACACATTGTGAGGACCAAGGTGTAGCATTTCAATACGTGGATTTTTTGCTGGATAGAATTCAACCCATAGCAGATAGCTCAGCAATTAACATTAAAAAACCAAAACACTTTGAGACTTTCAGTAGCAAAACTCAGGTTGTTCAATAAGTTTCTGAGAAAAATATTTGGACTCTAAGCTCTCATCCCTTTTGGATAGGAGCGGAGTTCTTGGTGACAGTTATAGAGAGCGGCATTAGTCATGTTTACCGTATATCCTTGAAATAATGTTCATTAAAAAATTATGTTTTTTTTCTTTTAAAGCACGACATTTAATATGGCTCTATTTGATTTTTTTTGTGATATTGAGATATTTAATTTTGAAGTGGGGAAAATTATATGGGTGTTAGGAACTCTGGGAATTATGGAAGGTTCCAAAATATTTTGACTTTAGATAACTCCAGGCTTCTCCAAACACACTAATTGGGACAATTTTTCCATTAGCATTGCATCTCTGAGTATTTTCCTTGAAGCACTATTTTACAGCAGGTGGGAGGAATTCCTTGAAGTTTTCATGCTGGAAGGCACAGCTACAGCTACCCCCAACAGTGCTTCAGGGAAGCCTTTAGCTGCTCTTGCCAAGGATTGACAGAGGGTTGGTTCCATGAGACTCCTGGGTGAGGGGGAGGGTATAATATGTTGCTTGTTCTTTTAATTTTTTTTTAAACCAAGTAGAAGGTCAAGAAAATAAATGAATCCATTAAGCAATAGACAAGAAAATTCTAAGAATAATTGTACTGTCTGGAATAACCATTTTTGAGATTCAAAGTGAAATCTGTTTTCTTTCTTGTTGGGTTTATTATTTCCACTTCAAAGGCCTTTGCCTGAGTACACAGAAAACCTTATTTCTATTGTTTGCCTATTCCCCAGAGGCTCTTCCCTGCTCTTCTTAGGTGCATGGTCTCACTGCTCCCTTGAGAAGATCATCACACTTTTGCCTTGAAGTTTTCTTCCTAGCCACACCCGAAATCGGAATGTCCCCTATGTGGAGGACTCAGTCTTCTCTATGTGAAAAGAGTCCTCACAGTTTCACCTCTCAAGGGAATTTCCTGGAAGATTAGAATAGTGTCATTCTTTTTAATATTGAGCTCTCTTTTTATATTTCTTGCACCATCTGTGCTTTTGAAAACTTCACTGTTTTTATTACTTCGACAATTGTAATGAAAATTAACAGTGGATTTGAATTAACTTGACAAAGTATAATTTGGTAGCATTATACAGAGTGGCATAGGTTTGAGCAAATGGATTCTATTTTTTTAATTTATTTTTTATTTTTCATTATTGTTTACTTGGGGTACATTATGAGAATTACCAAAGTTCTTGCAAGGTGTCATAGTTGAATTTACCCCCTTCATCATTCTCCTTCATCCCCCTTCTCCCATTCCTGTAAGAGTTTCAACAAGTCTCGTTTTTTGATTTTCATACATGAGTACATAATATTTCCACAATATTCACTCTCCAGCACCCTTTCCGTATATCCTCCTCCTTCTTACTTGTACCAGCCCGCCCCCCCCCCCCCCAGACAGGACCTGTTTTTGAGCAAATGGATTCTAATATCAATATTTGATTAGTGGCTGTAAGGAAATATAGGCCCCAAAAGTGACCACGTGGAGAGGAGTGATCTGGCCAAGAGATTCTTTATTGCTGGGTGGGAGAGGGAGAGAGCAGAGAGCCAAGAGAGAGAGGGAGAGAGGGGCAGGGGTTTAAATACCCCTCAGTGAGACTCAGCATGATCTAATTGGTTAGGATCTTATGGTTCATGCTGATTGGAGGTTGGGGCAGAAGGGGAATTCAAGCTAGACTTGAGGCAGGACTGTGACCCTGGGAAGCAGGACTGTGACCCTGGAAAACAGAATCTTAAGGGTGCAGTAAAAACTGAAACCTATCGGCGCCATTATTGCCAACATTCCCCCCTTTTTTGTTTGTTAAGGAAGGGGGCGTTGTGTTCTCTCTGGCTTCTTCGAGCTGGAAAGGGGCGGCGTAGGGGAAGGGAGGGTTAGTTGGCAAACAATGTTGGGGTGCTGAGCCTCATGATGGCGTACACCCAGGCTCTGAAAATGAAGATTTCCTCTTCCCTGAAGTTGATGAAGGTCCCTTGTAGCCATAGGTCGTAAAGAGTCTCGAGCCAATCCTCCGACCTCCCCATGGTGGGTATCAGCCAACTATCCTGGCGTTTTGGAGAGGTTGGTATCCCTGGAGGCAAAACTGGTTAAATTTTTGATTAGCAAAGCATACATGTAGTATGATACAAGGGAGGAAGTTTAAGATAGGAGAGCAAGAACATAGGCATCAGGATGGGCATTGGCCAGGAGAACCACTGTGAAATGTTCTTCCCTAGACAATTTCAAGAGTCCTCCAATTCCCTTCTCCATTTTTCTAATTGTTTCTTGAGAGGTGCTGCCATTGGGGGAACCCATTGAGCTTGACAGCAGTGGGTGTCATGAGAATGACCAGATAAGGGCTGGTCCATCGAAGTCCCAATGGAGAGGGTAGAAGATCCTTTTGGAGAACAAGAGGCCCTGGTTTAACAGAAATTGTTATAGGGTGGGGCAGGATCTGGTTTGCATGCTGTCTGAGAAGTTCCCTGAGAAGGCAGGTAGTCAGCCAGAGGAGCAGAGTCTGTTGGAGGCAAGTTTTTCTAAAAGAAATGGGTGGCCATACATTATCTAAGACCCAAATAGGAATATTAGGAGGAGCATAAAAAGGTGCCTGTTCAGGGACTGCATACCTAGGGATCTAAATTCTGCAAAATCCTATAACTGCCAGGAAAGCTGTAAGCTGTCTTATGGTATGGGGGTTGGGAAACGGAAGATTGGGTTGATGCATTTATGACTCAGGGAGTGAGTCTGTCCCTTTAAAGCCACACGTAGGTAGGTGACCTGTGGGAGGCAGGGGCTGTCAGGATTTAAATGTAACACTCTTGGATAAAAGAGAACTTTAGCTCATTATTTAATATAAATGTTTGTACCATATTCAGATAACACTGTTACAAGGTGGTCATTTAAGATACATAAGCAAATATGTAAATGAACTCTGATTTAATAGTACTTAAAGCTTGACAAGATCAGCAGAAAACACAAATAATTTCTTTGATAAAATCTTTCTCTGTAATGTTTTTTTGTAGATATTACTCAGAACAGAACAATATTAAGATAACCTTGTTATTTTGTAGACATAGAGGATTTGATTTTAGTTTGACATGACCCTAAAAATCTTTTAGGCAACTCTTAGATTATATTCAACTTTAACTTTATCACATAATGAAGCTTTTATTATACACTTTTCAAACTTACTCAGACCTTCATACAACATACTAAACCCTTTGATGGCTTGTCCTAATCCTTCCTATTTGAAACAATCTTTAGGACAAATCCTTCTTTACAAAATCCCTTCTCATCCAAAAAAACCATTCCTTTTTCCTTTAACTTCTCAAAAAATACATTTATTGCCTATCTATATCCTTTCCAGTTGTTTACTTTGTAACTTGTATTTTAAAATTAACTTTTATAAGAATTTTAAATTTATTTTAGGGGCTGGTGCAACTAATTAGTAGCCCTTGTTGTTTTAAGGAATTTATGATAGGCTTAAGGCCTCATTGTCCCTCAGGCTTGAGGGGATATTGTTTTAGGTGTGGAAACTGTAAGGGATCTTTGAGTTTTATTTGAATAGGGAGGGCTGTCCTAGCTCCCCCTACACTCATCTCATCAGTCCACACTGTGGAATCTATTTGTTCCTGAAGGAGGGGGCAGCAGAGATAGCTGCCTGTGGGGAGGAGAGTTTGAGCTTTTAATTGAGATAGTAACCCCATCCCAGCAGGGACATTGGAGTTTTAGGTACTATGAGGAAAGAGTGACAGAAGAGGAGGTCTCCACAAGAACAGGCCAGAGGCCAGGTAAATTAGTGCTCTAGGGGCTGGCCAGATTTGCCCCGAATGATAACTTTTGTCATTGGACCGGGGACCAGGAGAAAAAGGTAAAACAGAAAAACAGGCTCCACTGACTAGGAGGAAAATGACCTTTTGTTTTTCTGCCATTATGGCTCCTCAACATTGATGTCAAGAAGTGGAGTGTGGACAGGAGGCTTGGACCCATCAATCTATAGGAGGAGGCACCTCGCCTTCCATCGGTTATGGGGGCACTTAGACCTCCAGTGGTTACCCTTGCAGAGGGCAGGGTCCCGGTTGGGGGTGGGGCTGTCTCCTGGGCTGTCCCCCCATAGGCATTCTCTGCAGAAGTGCCCCTCCTGCTCACCACAGTAGCAAGTTCAGGATACAGGCCCCGGTCGGATGGGGCCCTCTCTGAGAGCAGCAACGAGGCCATGGTGTCTCTTACCTTTTTCTCTCCTGTTAGTAAGGTCCCAGACATACAGACATAGCTATAAATACAGACGTGGCTGGCTGTGTTACTTGGTTCAATGACTTCCCTTCAGCCACAGTCTGAGTTTTTATAAATATCTGGGGCTGACTATTAGAAATTTATCTTTGAGGAGAACCTCTCTCACCTGTGACTCTGAGTCCACCGTGGTATGCTTTCTGATAGGTTGTTGCTGTAAAGTAAAGTTGTTATTTTACATTGACACCTGACACTCTGGAGAGCAAGTCTCTGAACTGTTCTGGGCCTCAGTTTCCTCGCTTGAAGAATGAGCAATCTGGTCTAGGTTAAACTACGTTTTTCCACTATGAGATGGCTGAAGTGACATTAATGCCAGTTATCTTCTTTACCATTATTTATTTATTTTTTTTTAGTAATGCTGGGGAATTGAACACAGGGCTTTGCACATGCTGGGCAGACATTCTCCCATTGAGCTATTTCCTCAGCCCCAAATATTATTATTACTATTTTCTACTTTGGCTGTACTGGGCTTGAACTTAGGACTTTCTGCTTGTAAAGCTGAACTCTACTGCTTGAGCCATATAATCATTTCCAACCTGAGTGGCCTGGACCCAAACCCATTGCTTTTCTAATGAGAGAAATTTGTATAGGGGACCTCAGTTTACTTTTTTTTTTTTTTACTTTTATAGAAAAGCTCTAATTGGAGTATGGTATTGTAATTTAAGGAACCCTGTGAAGTTCACTTCTCTTGGTCACCCAAGGCATACTGAGGCCAGGCCTCAGTACAAAGCTTCCAACATCTACCAGCCAGAAGACTGGAAGATGCAGGTCCCATCTAGAAAGAATAATACGTTTGGATCCTGTCTGGTAGCTAACAGCAGGCAGCCTCTTTAATAAAGGCTATCTTTTTAACAAAGAAATCATTTGTAAAGTTAGAGAAGGGCGTTCAGAAGGCATTTCAGGCCAATAACAGTACCATATGGGACAACTAGTGCTAATATTTGGAGGGAAAAATTTATGCTGAGGCCCAAGGTATAGAAAATTCTAAATTAGAAATTTAGAGACCACAGTAATGTCTATTTTGTTATTTCTGGAACTATAACCTTGAGCTGACAATTGACTTACAAGGGTCTGATGCCCTGAGGTGTGAGGTGGGGTTAGGAGCAGGACTTGTGCAAGGCGCCACTCCCTCCACACACACTTGGGACAAATGACCCTGACTGCCTAGGCCTGATCTTGCAGCCTGTTGCCCCTCCCCCCTTTCTGTGTACTTTGTGCACATTTATTCTAGGGGAAGTGGCGGTGGGCCACAGCCATCGCCATGTGTGGCTGGCTGCCCAGGATTTGCTGGGTCCTCTCTATGGATTTTCTTAGCTATGGCAGGCGTTTTTGCTGTGTCCAGAAGCCGGCATCCTGTGCACAGGTGCGCCTGTCTGCTTTCCCTCCTCCCCTTGTGGGGGCGGAGTTAGAGGGTGAGCATGGCAGCTGCAGGTTTTTGTAAGCGCTTTTGTAAAGCAGCTGATTTAAAGTTACTTTAGACTGAGAGGCCTGGCAAACTAGTTGGAATAGCTTAAGTCATAAGGTATTATGCTACAGGTTTTTCATGGGAGGCAGGGTCCCAGTAAGCCCAGGGAGGGGAAGGCAGACAGAGATAAAGGACACGTGGTGAGACCATGGAGGCAGAAAAGGTGTGCTGACATCTTAGGTAAGGGAGGGGAAGGCAGAGCCTGGAGTCATGACACACACTTAAGCGATTAGCCATCACCTGTGTCTGTAGGTTGCTCCCTTGACTGGTACTGGCGGGCTTTCAACAAAGCAAAACCTCCACACTCCGGTCACCGAATAAAGCATGAGCTCTCCCAGAGCTGGAACCGCCTTGAGGTCAGAGTTGGCAAGGAGTGGCTTGCTTAACTCCATGACAGGGAAAGTTTTTCAGGAAGATAGGAGGAGATAGGTATGGTAAGCACTGCAAGAAGTCTGTTTACATGGGGAAGGAGGAGGTTTGGAGAGGAATTGGCTGATTTAGAAACTGGTTTACAGGCTGATAGAATCTGCACAGGGGAACAGAAAGTACAGAGGGAGGATTTGAAGTCAGAGAGCCAGATTTAGATGGAGGTATGAAAAGGGCTTGGACAAAATGGATCTCTCCCCATCATCCCGATTGCTCACAGTAGTTATATGTCCCATAAAAGGCTGGGATTTAAAGACCCGAAAAGGGGCCAGTGATTTTGGTTGTCTAAAGGATAAGTGGGCCAGATTTGAGTGCAAATGCGGATTAAATTTTTTGGTTTTATGTCTGGGGTCAAACCCAAGGTGTCTAAATTATGGAGGAGGCATCTCAATGGGGAGTCAGATGGCAAAGAGGAGGTGGCCCCCATAGTGGGAGCCGGTTGGAAGGATATATGGAGTCACGGAGCGTCCCCATGTGGCTCGAATATCCTGAGAACGGTACAAGGCGCATAAGAAGCAGTCATCACTGCGTTCAAGTGGCTTGTAGGGCCCCTGGGGCCTGGAGGCTGTGGGTCACCCGGCTCCGGGCTTTGCAGATGGGCAGTCTCTGAGACCGATGACAAAAATAGACCCAAGCTGAATAGAGGGAAGGGAACCCCCCTCTACCATCTGAGTCCCAGAGATATCTGAAAAGGGGGGGGGTGTTGAAACCCCAGAGACACCGAAGCAAGAGACCGCAAAGGGAGCCCAATAAGGGTATGTGGACTCACCAAAGAATGTCTGGTGTTGGATGCAAGCAGGGCGATTGGGAGGATGAGTCCTGTCCAGTCATGTCCTCAGGGTGGTCGTGGGGTGAGTTGTAATGGGGGTCCCACCAGGATTAGTGGGGAGCCCCCATCCGAGTCATGGCACCAAATGTAAGGAAATATAGGCCCCAAAAGTGACCACATGGAGGGGAGTGATCTGGCCAAGAGATTCTTTATTGCTGGGTGGGAGAGGGAGAGAGCAGAGAGCCAAGAGAGAGAGGGAGAGAGCGGCAGGGGCTTAAATACCCCTCAGTGAGACTCGGCATGATCTGACTGGTTAGGATCTTATGGTTCATGCTGATTGGAGGTTGGGGCAGAAGGAGGATTCAAGCTAGACTTGAGGCAGGACTGTGATCCTGGGAGGCAGGACCGTGACCCTGGAAAACAGAAGCTTAAGGGTGCAGTAAGAACTGAAACCTATCGGCGCCATTATTGCAACAGTGGCTACTACTTTAGATTAGAAGTTAATAATTTAACTATCTTCTCAAAACCTTCATTTCCTATCATAAGAGAATACTAGTCACATTTCTTTCATAGAGCTATTGTAGGATTAGGAGAGAAAGTGCATGCAAAACCTTTAGTGAAGAATAGGACTCAAGAGCGTGTTAGGAGGGAAATTTTTGACCTATTTGACCTGAGTTCTGGATCTGTAACTGGGCAGGTCATGTGTCTCTTACAGCCCATTTCCTTCTGTACAAAGTAAGGATATAACCAGTGGCATGCTGATACATGGTAAACCACTGGCTCTGGAGCTGGGGATAGGAGGAGGACACCCTTTGTTTGTAGCATGTGGCGATTTCAATTGTATAAATGCTCCCCCACAGCCATTAGCTGTATCAAACTGCACTGGATGTGGAGTTGAGAATGAATAGATGTGCACAATTACCTCTCACCTACCACTTGACATTCCTTCCACAGAGGGAATACTTACATTTAAATGACATTGAATTTGTGAAAGGACTTGGCAAAATAAGCATTCACTAAATGTTAGTTAAGTTTTGCTTGCAAAGGCCATTGGCGGATAGAATCAGTGAAGGTAGAATTAGCTCTGTGTCACAGAAAGCAGATTGAAGGTTTTCCTCCCATACCAATTTTGGGAAATTTCAACAACAAATACCCATGTAGGCCAGCCAGCCAGGCCATACCGGCACAGCAGTGGGCCAGGAGGAACCTACTGCCTGCTTCTTAAGTCTTCACAGGGCTCCTGCCAGGCAGCTCACATTCATCAGCGCACCTTCCTCACCCTACATGATCTTTTCCAGGTTCCCCATCTCAATACAAAAGCCAGCACTTTGTCTCTCAGTCATTTGGAGAAACCTTGGGGTTCCTCAGGACTCTTTTTTCATGGCCAAAATCCAGTTCCTCCACTGGGTGTTTAGGCTTTACTTTCAACATCATTTTTTTAATCTCATTCCTTTCTGCCTCCTCTGGTCTGAGCCACTTGACCTGGTCTCCTTCTGTTTTCCACAGTGGAATCCCAGTTCTTAAGGGTTCATTTGTTTCACTTTTAGCATCCTGGCTTCTTTATTGTTTCTCATTTGCTGGGCACACTTGCTGTTCTCTCTTTCCCTTGTTCCTTGCAGGGTTTCTAGTGTCATTTCATGTGACTCTTGGCATAAAGTCATCTCCATAAGAGAAGCCTTTTGTGACTGTCTACTCTTAGCAGTTTCCCACATGGCTGCCTGCTTTATTTTTTTCATTATGTAACTTAGCACTCGCTACTTGACGTTAGAGATGATGGGGGGGACCATGTAAGTTCTACCTCCTCCACCAAATGCAGAGTCCAGGAGGGAAGAAGCTTAGTTTTCATGACTGTATTCCCCAGAGCCTCATGTAAAAGGTTCCCTAGAATACAGAGGGCACTGAATAAATGTTTGTGCAATGAAAATGAATTTTTCTAAATTCCACATTTACTTAGAAAAAATCTCTAGTTGTTTGGTCTTCAGTTCTGTATATGTCCATAAGATCAAAAGTGTCATGTGTTACAGATATCCGTCTCTTTATTTGTCATCACCCAGCTGATCTGTCAGCTTTTTAGTAAGTTATATTAAAATTTTACTCTTCTAATTTTGGTTTTGTTACTTTTTTCCTTGTGACTCTTGTTAGTTTTTGTAGGTGATGCCATGTTGGTTGGTGTGGAATTGTTTTATCTTCCTAGTGAATTCTTTGTTTATATCTAATAATATTTTTCATCTTTAAACTCATTTTGCTTGGTAATAATAATAATGCTAGGGCTGGGATGTAGCTCAGTGGTATAGCGCTTGCCTAGCATGCGTGAGGCCCTGGGTTCAATCCCAGCACCAAAAAAGAAAAGACAAATAATAATAATGCTGTTCCAAATTTGGTATTTCTCATGACCTTTTCCCTTGTTTTATTTTCAAGCTATTTTTCTCTGTTTTTTATTAGAATATATTAATTATTTAAAGGGGTTTTGTTGTGATATTTCCGTACATGCATATGAAGTACTTTGATCAAATCCACCTCCTTTACTGTCTCCGTATACCCAAAGGAGTGTAAGTCGGCACCGTAGAGATACCTGCACACCCATGTTTATGACAGTTTATGGCCAAACTATGGAATCAGTCTAGATCCCCATCAACTGCTGAGTAGATAAAGAAAATGTGGTATTTATACACAGTGGAGTACTATTCAGGTGTGAAATGGAATGAAATTATGTCATTTTCAGGAAAGTGGATGGAACTGGAAATCATTATGTTAAGTGAAATAAGCCAAACTAAGAAAGAGAAATATCTCATGTTCTCTGTCTTCACCTAAAAAAAAAAAAAACAAGAAAAGAAATGGAGAGAATCAAGCTATTTTTGATAGTCAAATTGATTGCTATTACTTTTATTGTAATTATTTATGGATTTTTATTTTTATGATTTTATTTTGTATTTTCCACTTATTTTGATTTTTATTGATCTCTTCCTCCCTCTCCCCTCGCATTTCCTGCTGTTGAGTTGTCATTACATTTTCTGCCTCTCTTCTGTGGTTTGGAACTTACACATTGCATTTCTCTCTTTTTTACTGGCTATCCTTAATTTGGTAACTTGAAGTTAACCAGTGTTTCTTCACTTCTGTATAGTATGAGGATCTTACAGTGCTTTACTCTCATCCTCTATAGTATAGTTGATTTTTTAAGTTTACCTTGTTTTTAAACATACCTACTTTAGACATTTTGTTTATATATGATCAGTGTTTGTTTGGATTTGGTGGTACTGGGGTTTGAACTCAGGACCTTGGCTTTGCCAGGCAGGTACTCTACCACTTGAGCCATATCCCTAGCCTCTTTTGGCTTTAGTTATTTTTCAGGTTAGGTCTGTGTTTTTGCCTGGGACTGGCCTTGGACCTCCATCCTCCTATCTATGTCTCTCTTGTAGCTGGGGTTATGCCATCATGCCTGTTGGTTGAGATCAGGGTCTCACTAACTTTTTGCAGAGGCTGGCCTCGAACCGTGATCCTTCAATCTCTACCTCCTCAATAGCTGGGATTGCAAGTGTAAACCACCATGCCCAACTCTGATACTTGTTTATTGATTACTCATTATTGCTTCCAACTTTCCATTCCTCCATGTTGAATTCTTATTTTTGCCCCATTCTTTAAGGCATTCTTTCCATTCGTTAGTTTTTTAGGGATGGTGTATAAGTAGGAAATCGTTTTGGTTTTTATTTGAGAACTATGTACCTTAATTCTTTTTTTTTTTTTTTTAGTGTTACTTAACATAAAAGTACTTTAATGAACATATCGATCTATAGTCATTGAAAAACTTTAAAGACCAGCTTTTCTATGATGTGTTACATACAATAAATTTCACAATTTCTTTTAAATGTGGAAAACTTCACGAGTGTGCGTAATCCTTGTGCAGGGGCCATGCCAATCTTCTCTGTATTGTTCCAGTTTTAGATATGTGCTGCCAAAGCGAGCACAGATTTCACAAATTTTAAGTGAATAATGTGATTGATGAGTTTTGACAAATGTATGTAACCATGTAACCAGCACCACAATGAAGGGTTAGAACATTTTTGTCAGTCCCAAAAGTTTTCTGCAGTCTGATTTTAGTCAGTCCTTCCCCCAGTTGTTTTACCTCAAGAGTAAAAAGACTAGTTTAGCACTGGCAAATAAAGCATTATTATGTATCATACTAGTGGATAAAAGGAGAAAATCATATGGCTGACAGTATTTGATATAATTATACTTTTTCACTAGCAAAAAAAAGAAACTTAGAAAATGAGGAAAGTACAATAACTTTTTTAATCTGAAAAAAAACTCTCCACAAAACTAAATTTAATCATCATATTTGATGGTTAAACTAAAAAGTGTCCTTCTGAAATTAAGTTGAAGATAAAAAAATGGCACAAGGAATGTTTAATCCTCGTATATTTATACCTGTGGCTGTATTTGTTTCTCATATTT
This sequence comes from Castor canadensis, assembly GCF_047511655.1. Classification (NCBI taxonomy): domain Eukaryota; kingdom Metazoa; phylum Chordata; class Mammalia; order Rodentia; family Castoridae; genus Castor; species Castor canadensis. The sequence continues at coordinate 78,195,261 of NC_133396.1, read as the reverse complement.
ATTTGTGTTTTCTCTTTTTCTCATGGTTAGTTTAGTTTTTCTATTTCAAGAAAATTTCATGTGGTTTTATTGATTATCTCTAATATTTTTGTTTTCTATTTTACTAATTTGTGGCCTTATTTTTTATTTCTTAATTCTCCTGTCCTTGGTTTTCTGACTTCTAAATTTCAATATTTATTTTTACTTTTCTTACATTGTAACTATTTAAATGCTTTTAGCTTCGTGTAGACCAAGGTAATAACTTTCTGAATCGAACTCCAATAGCTCAGGAAATAAGAGCAAGAATTATCAAATAGATCGTATGTGGTTAAAAAGTTCTGAACAGCAAAAGACAAGCAGCAGTTAGGAGACAGCTAATAGAATGAGAGAAAATCTTTGCCAGATACTCATCTGAAAGGGATTAATATGTAGAATACAAAAAGAACTAAAAAAATGGAACAGCAAAAAGCAAATATTCTAACCAATAAATGGGCAATGGAGCTAAATAGACACTTTTCAAATGAAGAAATGCAAATGGCAATAAATACAAGAAAAAATGTTCAGCATCCTTAGCCATGAGAGAAAAGCAAATCGAAAGTACATTGAGATTCCACCTCACCCCAGTCAAAATGACAGTCAAAATGACTGTCATCGAGAAAACAAACAACAACAAATGCTGCTGAGGATGCAGGGGAAAGAAAGAAGAACTGGTATTCACATATTCACAGCTGTTGGGAATGTAAATTAGTGCAGTCACTATGGAAATCTGTATGAAGATTCCTCAAAAACCTGAAAATAGAACTTCCATAAGATCCAGCCCACAAGGCATATACCTAAAAAATCAAAGTCAGCATACTATACCCAGATTTATGGTGGTGCTATTCATAATAGCCAAATTATGGAATCAGCCTAGGAACCCATCAGTGGATGAATGAATAAAGAAAATGCAACACGCACACACATGCATACACCGGGTTTTTCTCAGCTGTTTTGGCTGGAAAGTAGGTGGAATGGGGCTCATCACATTAAGTGAAATAATCCAATCTCACACTGACAAGAAGAATCACATGTTTTCTTTCATTTGTGGAAGCTGGGGGTGGGGTGGGGAAATGAAGGTCATGAAAGTAAAAAGGGGACACTAGGAAGGGGAAGGGAAAGGGAAAAGAGGAAGGAGAGGTATTAGAGTTAACAGAGTGGGTGAACGTGATTGAAGTACATCGTATCATGTATGAAGTGTCAAAGTGAACCCCCTTATTTTGTACAATTTACATACACCCCCAAAATGTGGCACATATGCACAATGAAATCCTATTCAGCCTTTATAAAGAGGTAAATTCTGTCACTTGTGGCAATGGGGATGATTCAGGAGTTCGTTATGTCAAGTGAAATAAGTCAGGCACAGAAAGACATATACTGCATGTTGTCACATGGAGATTCTAAAATAATTGAACTCGTAGAAGTTAGAGAGTGGAGTGCTGGTTAGTAGAGGCTGGAGCGGGAAGATCATGGTCAAATAGCACAAGAGTCCACTTAGAGGATTAAATAAGTATTGGAAAGAAAAATGTCTTTAATGCCTAACAAGTCAAGTCATTCTAAGTTCATCTGTATAAAAGTCACTATTTCAATAAACATTTGCTTCAGAAAATGTGGCTCTTAGTTATATCTATCTATCTGTCTATCAAGTTGTTAAGACTTTCATGCCAAATCAGTTCAGTCAATGGTATGTTTTTAAATTTATTGGGTACATTTGAAAAGCATGAATATTCTGTACTTGTTGAATGTATGATTCTTCATATTTTAGACGAGTTTGTTAATTATACTGTATGAAGTGGAAAGAGCAGTGGTTAAGAACGTAGGTTCTGGAGTAGACTGCCTAGATTTTAATCCTGTTTCTGCTACTTACTAGTTGTGTGAATTGGGGCATGACGTCTCTGTTTGTTTCTTCATCTGTGAAATGTGAATAGTGATAGCACCTTCTCACAGGGTTTTTTCAACATTAAATTAATATGAAAAGACTTAGGACAGTGTCTGGATCATGGTAAATGCTACATAAAATGTCTACCGTCTCACTGTTCAATCTATATATCTACTATTTTTATTTGCTTGTATCAGTTTGGGATGGAGATATATTTAAACTACCCACTATAGACTGTGTTTTAATCCTTGAATTTTGGTTCATCTTCACTTTGTATGTGATATGCACATGTAAAGTTTTATAATCTATACTTAGTTTATTCCTCCATTTTTGTTATTACATGGTCATATCCTTTTTTTTTTTTTTTTGGTGGGACTGGGATTTGAACCCAGAGCTTCACTGCTTGGGCCATACCTCCAGTCCATTTTGGTTTGGTTATTTTGGAGATGGGTCTCTTGAACTCACTGCCTGGGCTGGCCTTGAACTGTGATCCACCCGATCTCAGCCTCCCAAATAGCTAGGATTACAGGCATGAGCCACCAGTGCCTGGCAATAATATCCTTAATCTGGGGCCTCCCCTTAATCCAGGAGCAGACAGCTTGGCCTAAGGCACTCAGGAGGTTGTTCAAGATGATACAGATGTCTCGGCCACATGGTATCACAATTGGCCAGTATTTGTCTAGAAGGTCTTCAGTGGTTTTCCAGTGCAGGGTGCTGCTGAACCTCAGAATAAGGCTCCAGACCTTGGTCATCATGAGCCACTGGGACATTCCTGTAAGGCCGGGAAGCCCAGGTGAAAAGCCTCAAGTATTGCCTCATTAGCTGGCTGAGGAGATCCAGCTGCCCTAGAAACCACATCTGGAGTTAAGGCTGGCCTGAGGACTCTGGCAGCCCAGGGCATTCCTACCTGATGAGGTCAGAGCGAATTAGGAATCCTCATTATTTTCTGGGAGTATGGCTCCTGGGAGAGGAAGCTGAAGAGATTTGACAGAGAACCAAACTTTTATTCCTAGTGCTGCAGCCTAGAGGGCACAGGCTCTTCTAGATGCACAGGACGCAGAACACACTGACAAAAGAAGGGTTGGCAGTGGAAGTCAGTCTGGCTGTGTGACGGGAGCCTGGAGAGATGTGTAAGGCTGGTCTTTACAGGACACCCATGGTGAAATTCTGGAGAAAGACAGTTGCTGAAGGCTGCAGACAATTCAGTTTCCTACAGTTCCCTTTCTACTTGGATTCTCCAGTTGAGCTGAAGTGGCCCCAGGTTCCTGCTAGGACCTTTCTACCACTGTGTCTTTGCCCCAGGGAAAGGTTCTGACTAGTTCAAAAAAAGTACACAGCTTGGATGTAAACCCGGATCTGAAACTGTTTCTTCCTAGTCAGGAGACTTTGAGCATTTACTTAATATAATTTTCTCTTAAGTTTACCTCAGGCAAAAAAAGAAAAAAGAGGGGTGATGATAATATTCTCTTCCGCAGGTTGTTGTGAAGATTAAATGAAATAATAGGAATGTTTAGACATGGCAGGTAACTAATAAATATCATTTTTTTTCTGCTTTTTTCTTCTTAGGCTGCTGTCTTTTTTTTTTTTTTTTTTTGGCTATACTGGGGTTTGAACTCAGGGCCTCACACTTGCCAGGCACTCTACTGCTTGTGCCACTCTGCCAGTCTTGTTTAGTGTTGGGTGTTTTCGGGATAGATTCTTGAAACTATTTGCCTGGAAGCCGGCTTTCAGCCACGATCCCCCTGATCTCTGCCTCCTGACTAGCTAGGATTACAGGCGTGAGCCACCAGCACCCAGCAGGTTGCTCTGTTTCTAAATGGTCAAGTCAAACTTTCAACACGCACATGGTCAACAGTGTGTTTCTCTCTGACTCCAAGGTACACTCTGAATCTGTCCATTTCTGTTAGTCCTGTGACCATCACCCAGTTTCCTTCATTTCTCTTAACTTCTCTTAAGCTTTCTACCCTCTCTCTGCTAATCTTGGTCCCATCCACGCGTTGAACATGGATATAGTTTAAAATCACATCACCTATAAATTAGATACCTTTCAACTGCTTCCGTAGATTTCAAATAAATGGAAGTTCCTTCCTGTGGCCCATGAGGTCCTTTGTGATCTGCCCTCGAGTGCTTCTCCATGCCCTCTCCTGTCGTGTCTTCTTGCTTAGAGTCCTGTCTTCTTTCCTGTGCACTGTCACACGTAGCTTCTGCTCATTTTAGGACCTTTGGAGTTGGCCTTAGTCTCTCAGTCCCAAACCTCATAGTGGTCTTTCTGACCTGAAGTTGCCTCCTTCTGCTTCAGTAGATCACCTGTTTTAATTTGTTAAAAAACAATTGTAATGACCTAAACCAACTATTTTATATGCATATATGTATATGCTTGCTTATTATTTTCTGTCCACAGAGTCTGAAGTTTCATCTATACTGATCACTGATGTGTTCTGAATTTCAATAGTGTGTGGTATGAGGGCAGGTGTCAAAATATATTTGCTCAATGCATGGATGAATAAATGAATGAACATTATTTTCCTCTAGAAGTCTTTTCAGAGTGCTTGCATTATGGGCAGTTCCTTCCTCCTTGGATTTAATTTGCATTTCTTAGTATATTATGTTTTTAGATTTTAGTTAGTTATGTATATTATGTGTTCTCTACTGGACTGTAGGGTGCTGGTGGGCAGGGTTGGAGGGCAAGTGTTCCATAACTATTGCTTGCTTGATGAATCAATTGTAAGTGATAAAGTTATCCTGATTGGTTAGAATTTAGCTAGAGGAGGCCGCATTGAAAATGGCTATACCTCGGCTCAGCGCTTACTAATTCTGGTGTTTGGGCTCTAACCAGGCTTGGAGAGCCTATTCTCTAGGTCTACTTCTGATGTGCTTAGTCTGTTTTCTCAGCCCTGAGCTTGGAAAATTATTCAGTCTTTACTTACTTATATACAGCACCTCAAGAATACCACTAGCTTATGACTTTATAAAATATTCTTTTAACTTTATGGCTGATGGACTTTTGAAGCCAGAAGGTTACCTTTTTCCGTACTTGGTGATGTCTAAGACTCATACACCCCTCTGCTGTCTTGTTTTCCTTCATCTTCCTTTTGTCATATTCTTTCTCCTCCTCCTCTCCTTTTCCTACTTCCTCTTCTTCCCTTTCTATTCTTCCTCTTTCTCTGTTTTTGTGTCCTTCTCTTTTTTTTGTTCTTTTTTGAGGTCCTGGGGTTTGAACTCAGGGTCTCATTCCTTCTAGGCAGGTGCTATACCACACCCCTTGCCCTTTTGGCTTTAGTTACATTTTCTGTAGGTCTCACATTTATGTCCAGGCTGGTTGGACTGTGATCCTCTTATCTGTGTCTCCCTAGTAGTTGGGATTATGGTTGTACACCACCACACCGAACTCTTGGTTGAAATGGAGTCTTGTGAACTTTTTTGCCAGGCTGGCTTTGAACCGTGATTCTCCTGATCTCTACCTCTCAAGTAGCTAGGATTACAGGCATGAACCATTGTGCCCCCCCTTTTCTTTTTTTTTTTTAAATAATTTTTTTACTCAGTAGATGGAGAGTCCAAATTGGCTAGGCATCATTGTGTAGATTTTTTTTCTAAAAAAAGAATTAATCCTCACATCAAATCTGTGATGTAATTTAATTTCTTCCATTTTTAGGTGATTCAGGGGTGAGACCAAGACCTCTGCAGGTGGTGGAGATGGGATTCAAACCCTTGGATTCTTGTTTTCAAAGTCGTAGCTCCAGACTCTCTCCACAGCATGCCTTGGACTTGTTTAGCAGATAGAATAGAAATATCACTGAAAGCCGCAGTTGGGGATTTAACACTACAAATGACATCTGTTTCTGAAAGACTATAGCTATATTGGGAGAAAAATGTAGATGTGTCAACAAGGCGTGACTTGAACCTGTTTTTTGTCTGTGATTACAGACAATCAGGAGTGTCGTCTTTTCCCTTGTTTCCTCCCTGCTGTGTGATCGCATCTCCACCGTTTCCACTGCAGCAGTAACGGGAGCACAGACTGTGAGCTGTGGGCTGCCCGCCCACCTTTGTGCCCCTCCATGTCCTTCCTGGGCTGGTTCCTGGGTTAGCGCCATGAATGAATTGTCTATTATAACAGACTCTATCCTCAACAAAGAATGAAGAGTCGTACGTAAAGAAGGTCCTTCCTATACAGATTTAATAGAAATAACAGACTTTAAAAAAGATTGTCAGCAATGTCCCTTGTTTTTGAAGAGCAAAATCAGAAAGCTATGTTTTAAATTACAAATGCTTAATTGCTAGTTTAACCTCAGTTTAAATCCACTGTGTACTTTCGAAGGCACAGAATTCATCTTCACATCTCTGACCTTTCTGTTACTAATGGCAGTAGGAGGAAGTCAGTACATGCTTTTGAATAAACGGGAAGTACCGTTAGTTTTGGATCTTTCCTGTGACCTTGCACCAGTGTCATCCCATACTTTCTGGTAGATGCCATGGACAATGGGATGGAGTGTGAATGTGGGAGAATTTTAAACATTCTAATTAATGAAACACAGAAGAGTGAAATGGTCCTGAATGTAGTAATTATGTCATTATTAACAACATGAGTTGTGCTTGTACCAATTACAGTTGATATTCAGAACCAATTATTCTTTTCTTTGGAACTATCTAGTCAGTGAACAAAGTCATCATATTTTGGGTGTTCTATTGCCAATTTTATTTCCTCACTTGGGGTGGGAATTAGGACATAGACTGTATAGAAGGAAGTATTTGTCAAGTGGTGAGATAGAGCAGGGTATTTCTTACGTGCAGCTAGGGTGCAGATTCATATGAATAGTTCAGGAAACAGGTCCAAATGCCTAACAAGTATAAGAATCAACTATTTTAGTTCAGGAGGCAATCATCAGGCCCAGATCCAGGAGTTTCAAAGGCAGTGTGCTGTGCAACTCAGTGAGAGAGGAGTGCAGGGGTGCTTCTGGAGCAGGAGAACCCCTGAAGTTGTGAGTGGAGGACATGTCTGACAGTGGGCAGTGGGTTTGTAAGGGTGTAACACCATTCCCTAAAATGTAAGAGCAGACTCAGGGAATGAAGGCACAGTCGTTGGCATTAATTCACTTATTCTTTGAGGCAATCTATTTAATCATTAAATTTTTGTTGGTGCACAGAATACAACAATTAGTGAGGCAGACAAAGTTCTTTCCTTTACAGAGCTTATGACAAGGGGGGTAATATTGAGGAAATGGGTACTAATATTACTACTGCTGTTGATACTAGCTGGGTGTGGGGATTGCAGTTTTGTGTGAGTAATACTATAAGCTAATGCTTTTTGAAAAATTACTGGGCATCAGATGCTGTTTTTTAGTTCTTCACATGCTTTAACACATTTCATCCTCATTACAACTGTACAAAGTAAGTGTTAATATTATTTACATTTCAGAAGTGAGAAAAGGAAATCCAGAAAGGTGAACTTTTACTGCCTAGGATCTCTCAACTAACATATCCGAGATTCCATGATTTGAAGCCAGTTCATTTCTAGAATCCAAGCTTGTAGTCATTACACTCCCCCACCTCCCTAATTTCTGCATCTTCATTGGAAACTGGGTTTGAGGCTAGGAAAGGAGCCAGGAAAAGCTTCGTAAGCAGAGGCATTCCACACGACCTGGGTGAAGAAGCAGGTCTTGGGAAGAAAGGTAGTTGGCAGGGGTTGGGGTGGGTCAGAGATAGTGTGTTCAAGATTCAAAAGTGAAAAGGAGATGGCAAAATTGGAGAGCAGTCACTGATGGTGGTGGGGGGGGCACATTTTTGGTTGATGTCGGGGCTTCTACTGGGATGTGCTAAAGATGTTTAGACTTGTGATCTTGCTATTAGTGACCGTCTCTCTCCTAAGACCCTACCTACACATCTTACTTTCCTGGTCTTTAGTTTTTATGTGTCTGTAGTCAAAACCCATTCTCCTGAGCCTGCTCAATTCATAGGGTATTGCTGTGGTGTCCTGATAACACCTTCATTCTCGTTTTTACTGCCACCTGTTAAATGGCACTTTGCCTACTAATTCTCCATCAAAGGGTCGATAAAGTAAATGAAACACTGTTAAAATGACAATTGTACTTTAGCTAGACCAGTAAACCATTTTATGGTTTAGGAAATGGATACTATATAAAGGAAAATGTTACTATACAAAAGGGAATGAAAAACATGGCTTTGTCTAGACAGATAAACCATTTTGGTGGTATGGGAGGTAGGTAATTGGGAATAAACAGAATTTGAGAATAATTTATGGCTTATGACTGTAATATTAAAAAAATTTAAATCGGTGTTTATAACTTCTTAATAATAATGTAATATAGTTAATATAAAAATGCTAAGTTTATGTGACTTAGCATGAGAAGAAAGAAAAATGCTAAATCTGAAAGCCACTTAAATTGGTATCCACCTTTAAAATTGACCATGTAGCTGGAGGCATGGCACTGGCAGTACAGTGCCTGCCTAGTAAGTGTGAAGCCCTGTGTTCAGACGTCACTATTTAAAAGAAAATTGGTCATGTACAAAGCATAATTTCCTGGCCTGTCACTGTGTCTAAATAGAGTTGCAATAGGCATTCCAGCTGCACGAGCAGAGGAATTTCCGTGCAGGATAATATGTGTGATTTGCCCTCTAGGGAAAAAAAAGAGGAGAAAAGTATTTTAGAACAAGGATTTCTTTTGTCTCTAGGGGGAAACTTAAACTCTAGCCTACATTTTAATTAGGCTAGAGTTTAGGGGCTGCCTCAATAAGTTTTAAGAGCTCCCTGCACTTTTTTGGTTATGAATTATAATCATTTGTTCAGTGAAGCTCCAGTTTCAGCAGTAAAAGATTTGCACGGGTCATGTAGGACTTTGATTTACAGAAGCCAGAGTATGTATTTGAGCGCACATACTCTGGCACACTTGCAGTAAGGTCTCATTTGTTTGGACACTGCTGTAACTAAAGTAAATGAAATTTGTGCTGGTGTTATTTTGGGTGCATCCTGAAACTTTGGCTTTGATAGTCATTTTTTCTAACAAATCAGAAAAGTGGGAATGAAAAAGTAGCCATTAGTCTAGTATCTCTAGGCTAACCAGAAAAGGAAATTCTCCCTTCTGAGTGGCAAAGTCAGGCAAGAGAGGCTAACAGGCAGGACAGATGGATTTCAGCAATATTGACTTTAAACATAAGATGTAACTAATAAATCCAGTTTTAACACTGGCCCTGATAACAAAAGCATTAGCAATATCCTAAAAGAAAAAATATAACTCCTCAGGAGCCAAAATTGAAGGCTTTTAGTGTAGAACAGGTTTCGGTGTTGGTTAAGAAAATCACAAAATCAATTCCAGGAATTAAAAAAAAATTAATTAATTTTTATTGTTGTGCTGGGATGGGGGTACATTATGGCATTTACAAAAGTTCTTACAATATATCAGATATGTCATTCTTGAGTTCACCTCCTCGATTCCAGGAATTTTAATACTGAAGATGATTATACAAATGTTTTAAGAATTGTAAAACAATATTTGTTCTTTAATGTTATTGTCAGTCTGCTTCTTGTCATCCTCTAATCATAGAAGTTTCTTCCTTAGCTAGTTTACTTGTCCTAGTGTTTATACTCAGCTATCAGAGTTCAAAGTTTAAGGAGCAGGATTAGGTGTGTGTGAGAGAAGTTGATTCCAGGAGGTCCTGGGTTCCAAAACCCAAGGGCGCTGGTAAATTGATCATTCTGGAAAGATTGGTCCCATTCTGTGCATATGGAGACAGTGAGGCAGACACCTGAGAACCAGCTCTGGACAGCCAGAAACAGGCTGACAACCATGAACATGAACTTAGACCTTGGGGAAATTCCAAGGGTGAAGTTTGAGGTCAAGATCTGGCAGATATTAAGAGGAACAAAGGCAGATTCTGAAAGTGAGAATTTTGTTGCTGAAAGGATCCGCTGGAGGAGGGGTCAGAATAATCCAGGTGAAGGTAGAAACACAAAAAAGATTTTATCTAAAATGATATCTTTTACTGGTGTTCCTTCCTCCATGAGAGCTGGCTTTATAATTCCAGGAACTTGACAGTATCTCTTCCTAACAAAGAAGGGTAACATCGCGTGTCTGTACTGGCCCTGTTCCCTATTATGTATTCTAGAAGAAAAGGAAAGAAACATATTTCTTAAAAATAAATACCCTTCCAAAGGTCCCTGGGCCTTCCTTCATGTAAATCTCACAGTTTTGGCCTGAGAGAGGTGCTGGTACCCATGTTACAAATGAGAAAGGTGAGGCTGTGGGAGATGATATGAGTGACCCAAAGTCACTTGCTCTCTGCTTTCTCCGTTGTCCAATTACTCAGGCTGTTTTAGGCACTGTAATAATTATAACATTCTTTATAATTAAAAGTTCAAATTATATACAAGACAATCTCACATAATAGAAGGAATATCTGTATAAAAATTGATTTTGTAAATCATGTACTCAGATCAGGAAGAGAAAGTATGTTTGAGGACCCAGGAACTGGCTGATCCTGTGATGTGTCTTTGAGGATGTGGGTCCTGATTTTTCATGGGAAGGAATCCAGGGTCTCGACTGAAGAACAAATGTCTACACTTAAAAATTAAGTTTACAACTCTCTTAGACTTGATCAGCTGATAGAATCTCATAAAATAAATTCAGGAAAGATAAGCACATTCCCAAATACTGTATGAATGGACATTTTGAGAAGAGAGATTTGTATTATTTTCTACCGTTTTACATGGTGAATCAGAGGCTGAGGGACACAAGTGTTGCACCATGGAGGAAACATAACAACAGAACAAATGGGGTCAGTAAGGATTTTAATAAACTTGTAGATGATAAACCGCTAACTACTATTTCTGTAAGAAGTTAGTGAGTGCAGTGGCCCACTCCTGTAATCCTGACTGCTTGGGAGCAGAGATGGAGAGGGATCAAGGTTCAAGGCCAACCCTGGGCAAAAACAAGTTTGTGAGATTCCATCTCAACCAATAAAAAGCTGGATGTGGTGGTTGTATTAGATAGCAGTTAGCCATGAGTGATGGGTGATGCTATAGATACATGAGGAGACAGAGAAATACTACTTTATAAAACACTAAAAGGGCCAAACTCAGACATTGGAACAGAAAGTAAAAACTACAAAGCCAGAGCAACTAGCCACTCCCTCTCGTCTCCCTTTGGATGTTGAAGATACAAGGACAGGGCTGTCTGTATTCCAGGGTTATGTGCATCCTCCTTTTTGTTGGAGGCGTTAAGAAGCCCCATGGCTCCTTGGATGGGTGGAGAGACAAAAAGAGTGAAAGACATATCTAGCAAATGGAAGTCCTCAAGCACACCTTTCGTACTTGTGATTTGAGTAGGCCTGGATGACACCTCTCTGTTTTAGTACTCAGCTTAGCACCCAGATCCAGTATCTTAATGACCATGTGTATTCCTCAAGCTTGGAAAGGCTAAGAGTAGGAAAAGAGGACCACATTTGAATCTTTGCTTCCATTTCCTGCATGGGGAGCAGGAAATGTTTCTCCCTTCTTTCCCCAGTTAGCCCCACTTTTATCCTGTTGTATTAAATTCTTTCCCTAATAAACTTTACTATTACTTTTACTACATCGTTGAGGCTCGCATGAATTCTCCTGCCCAATGCAAGAACTAAGGTATTCACCAGTGCTAAGCTCTCTGATAACAGCAACAAATGATAATATGGACTAGTCAGATTCCTTCTTGAAAATTTAAATTGGAAAAATTTCAAGTATTTAATAGTCATCAACTAAACTCAAAAGATTGGAAAGAGAGAAGCCATAAAGGAAGACCATCCTGGTGGGGGTAAAAAGTCTAGTCTGAAAGTGTCATGTAAACTGAAGCTATCAGGGACCTATGCTAGAATATCTTAAAAGCTTGAGAGACAGAGAGAGGCAGGAAGAGAGGGAGGGAGGGTGGAAGGAAGAGAAAGATGGAGGAGGAGGATTGAAAAATATTTAAATAGCAAGTTCTAATAGGAAGCAAAATTATACATAACAAAAAGGACTTAAATATTGAAATATGACTTCTTTAAAATAGGTGAGTGATAGCAATAATGATAACTGATATTGTCAAGTGCTGGCTAAACACTAGGCATTCCCCTAAACATCTTTATTTCATTGAATCTTTTCAAGACATCCCTTGAGGCAAGTACTGCCACTTTCTTTATGTGACAGATGAAGAATCTGAGCCGTCAGGATGAGGAGGGTAAGGCACGAATGGCATGACCACATGTCCATGGTCACACTTTCAGCAGTCACGTTACTGGGAGTGGCATGTCAGTAGTGTGGCTTCAGAGATTTCATTCTTGAGCAGTGGTGCAGTAGAACAGTAATCTCAAAAGGTGTTCCCTGGACCTGTAGTGCTGGCATCAACTTGAAGCGCAGTAGAAGTGCAAGTTATCAGGCTCCACTACAGACTTTGGGTGGTGCCCAGTGACCTGTTCGAATAGCCCTCAAGGTCATCGTGCTGCTCCAGTATGAGAAACTGAAGTATGTGAACCCCACAGTCTCCTGCTACTTCCAGGTCTTCCCATTGCCCTGTGGCCATGATACCATTCATGTTCTCTTCCTGTGGCCTGGATTGTTCACCTGATCCTGGCCTTCTGCACACTCACATCCTTAAAACTGGAACCGGAGTTTTGGATCCCAGGCCCACACGCCTGGATTCCACATGTCAGCTCTGTCTACTGTTCCCTATATGCCAAATAAAGAGGCATGGTGCAGGCAGACAAAGGAGACTTACTACAAAGCGTGGGACTGCCCTGGGAAGAGGCGGAGTAAGCACTCAGCCCCCCTTCAGCCATCTTCAGGGTACAGACATGATCTGAGCTTTAAATAGACAAAGAAATGGGGACGGGGAAAGCAATACAATAAACAATTCCAGTAACAGGTGTCGAGTTATTCTTTAGTGGTTCCAGAGAGGTTGTTATCCAGAGTCGTCGTTGCCTGGCAGGTGGTCTGTCCTGAGGAGGCACTACTGCTAGGGTAGTTTCTATCCCTTGTCATGAAGACATTATCAGTTCTGTCCCTCCTGGAATCCAGAGTTATTGCAAAGTGACTGCAGAGAGAATGGCTTAGAGCAAAGACAGATACAAAACGAAGAAGAGATGCCAGGTTTTTCTCCTGCTTTTGGTTAATTCGTGGGCCTAAGTAAAGAGTCTGTGCTTTTCAGCAAAAGCAGTATAAGTGTCTCTTACATAACTACCCTGAGCCATCTGAGGTGCTTCAGCAATTTTTGTTACTTACAATTAAAAGATAGGATTCAAACAAACACTTTAGACAGCTGGAATATGTTCATGTTAGTGAAGCATATTAAAACAGAACAAATTCTATTTTTTGGAAACATGGGAGGCTAGACTACTTGGACTAATCCTGCCACAGGAAATAGCTAAAAAAAAACTGGGATGAACACATGTGTAATCTTAAAAGCCAAAAATTAATGAGAAATCATTTGGCCAAAATCTCAGAGGAAAACGAGACCTCAGAGAGGTCAGAATAACATGGAAGCCACTTTTGCATAAGGATGCTGACCAGGTATTCTAAGGTTGCATATCGGCTGATCTGGCTCAGGGCCCACCCAGGGTAGGGGATCTGAGAGGTGTCATTCTTCTTGCAGGAGATCCTAAGGACTACCCCTTGAGAGTAAGATAGAACCATGAGTACATTTTGCCTCCCTCTACCCTTATAGGACTGTAAGAGGAATCACACTAGTGCTGAGTAGAAGGTAGCATAAAAGACAAACAAAATGAAATAAACAGATCTTGGAGAAGTTATAGTCAAACACTGGTTTTCTCAATGATGAGTTGCTTAAATACACCTCCCCTAGGCTGTTCAAATAAGGTAAGGATGGATTTAGTTTAAGGTGGTTCTGAACTGGTGGTCTCCCCATGTGTGTCTGGTAGAAGCATAAGGCTAATCCTAAGACTCTAAGAATTCTTACAAATATTTCCATGCATAAAATGGGCAAATCATAGCTGGATGTGGTTGTGCACAGCTATAATCCCAGCTACTGGGAAGGCGTAGGTAGGAAAATCATGGTCTGAGGCCAGCCCTGGGCAGAAAATGTGAAAAATAGCGAAAAGGAAAAGGGCCGGAGGATGTGGTTCAAGTGGTAGAGTTTAAGCCAAGCACTCAAGGAATTCAAGAATCAGTGGCAATAGCCAGCATAAACAGTACCACCAAACAGATACACAGAAATTTAAGGGTTTTATAATTTTCAGACTGATTAGAATAAGTCCTCTCTTTAAAGAAGTAAGCTTGAAAATATTTTTAGGGAATGAGAAAGAATTTAGAGAAGTAGTAAGAAAGGGATTAAATCAAGGGACTGATAAAATATCAATTATGTTATAGGTGGTAGTTTCTTTTGATAGGAGATTTTATGGGGTATATTTTTGTGCAGTTAATTAAATTAAATTATTTTTGGACTGGGTTTGAACTCAGGGCCTCACACTTGCTAGGCAGGCACTCTACCACTTGAGCCAGTTCATCAACCCTATGCTGTTGATTTTAAATTTCAGATTTAAATTTATTTGAACCTGAGCGTGGTGGCACATCCTTGGATTCCCAGCTATTCAGGAGCTGAGGCAGGTGGATCACTATTTCAAGGACAGCCTGAGCTGTATAGGGAAACTGTCTCAAAATAAAAATAACAAAAAAAGGCTTGAGTTATAGCTCAGCGGCAGAGCACTTGCCTATCATGCATAAGGCCCTGGGTTCAATCCCCAGTACTACCAAAAAAAAAAAAAAAAAAAAAGTAAATAAATGGAATGCTTACATCAATTTAAATTAATACTTAGTTATCAATTAAGATTAATTGCTCTTAATTTAGAATCTAAATCTTTATTTAGAATTTCAATCAATTTAAATTCTAAATTAATGTCAATTCCAAGTCATCAACATATAAAGATAATTTAAAGTGCTTTAGGCTCTTTTAGCGGGACCCCTGACATGGGCCGCATTTGCACCAAAACCGTGAAGAAGACGCCCGGGTCGTGATCGAGAAGTACTACAGGCGCCTGGGCAATGACTTCCACACCAGAGCGTGTGCGCGAAGACATCGCCGTCATCCCTAGCAAGAAGCCCCCAACAAGATCGCCGGCTATGTCACGCATGTCATGAAGCCGATCCAGAGAGACCCCGTGAGAGGTATCTCCATCAAGCTGCAGCAGGAGGAGAGAGAGAGACGATAACTCCATTCTGGAGGTCTCAGCCCTGGATCAGGAGATCATTGAAGTTGACCCTGACACTAAGGAACTGCTGAAGCTTTTGGACTTCGCAGTCTCTCCAATCTGCAAGTCACTCAGCCAACAGTTGGGATGAATTTCAAAACACCACGTGGAGCTGTTTAAATCTTTCTGCTGAGATGTAATATTTTCAATAAACCCAGGGACACCAAAAAAAAAAAAAAGTGCTTTAGCCTTACATTAAGTCCGTATTTTAGTTTCCCCACATCCAACTGAAATGTATAGATAAAAAATTGGTCACAGTTATCTGAGTATATCATGACCACTTGTGGATTTTGAGACTATTTTAGTGGAATGGTGTCACTTTTCCATTTTATTTTTCAACTTTAATTAAGGTGCTTGAGGGGTAGAAGTAACTGGAAGAAAGACCAGAGATGACTTTGTAAGTGCCAAGTGGAAAGTTGGTGTGCTTCATTAGCATGTAATTGATTCAACAGTAACACAACGTGTTCCGCAGAGAATAATTTCAATTTTCAGGACTGGTGAAATTGTCTTCACTGAGGCATAGTATGTGGAAAGGGTAGAACCACTGTGCTCTAACTAGGGTTAGATTTATCTGCAAATGTTGGGTATGTAATAATCCAGTTCATTCCAAGAGATGCTAATTACTCTGTAAGAATGTGGTAATGAGGTGAAACCCACTGTGTGCCAGCAGGCATAATAGATCATATTTCATATCACTCATTTAAATCAGGGCATTCATTTTCATTACAAGATAAAGTCAGTGATAGAAACGGAGGCAAACTATGGGGAAAGGAGTGGAGCAAGTATAGGCAACAAGCCACACAATAGTTGGCTCTTGAAATGCTGATCTCATTGACTTGTAGCCAGACTTGTTGAAAGATGGCGATCAGAAGAACAACAAAAATCCCCTCTATGGTGCAATATTAATCTTAATAGCCCTTAGCAAGGAAAAAACATACAGTTCAAGTTAAATGCCATGAACGATAATTCCTTGGAATACAATGTGAAACCAGAGGGAGCAATATAGTTTCTACTTTTTTGCATTATTATTCCTCAATATTCATTTACTGTGGAAATGTAAAGGAAGAAGAAGTTGACCTCGTTAAGAAAAATTACAGTTGGCATAGCCCAGAGTTAGGGATGACTCTCATAGGTAGGTAGGTTGGCCTCAAACATTTAATTAGCATTTTTCATGTTTTGATTCACATTCTGGCTTCTATTCTATCTACTTCAGCTATAGATTAGAAGACAGTCTGGAAAAAGTAAGAAGTTTTAGGGGAGATTGCTGATATGTTTGAAAGGAAAACACACGTATAAATGGGTGGAAGAAAGTTGCTTAACCCAGGATCATGAATGCTGAGAAGAGAAAAAGCTTGAAGATGGGTAGGTAAGCCCTGCGGTATCAGATCTTGAAATTCGGTGATCAAGAGAATGATGGAATCAAAAGAGTTGCATTCTTCTGCTGTATCTGCCACTTTAATGAGTGACTAAGTAAGTCAAACTCTTAAGCAGTTTGTTCTACAAGTAAATGCCAAACTTGGGAAGTCTAAGTCTTTAGGAAATTAAGACTATCACATACTCTCAAAGTGACAGTGAAATTAGCTGATAAATTTCAATGGGAAAAAATATAGGCTGTAATCATCAGAAAGAGAAATTTAAGTATTTTCTCTGCTACTCACTTTCTGACCTTGAACAAGTTCAAACTAATCTTCACACAGGAAAAAAGAAAATATGCAATTTGCACAATATCTGGTACATGGCACTTTGATGCCCTTAAAAGGAATAGAAAAAGATTTATTTCTATGTATTTATTTCTTGATACATTAATATAATTTTAAATATTTGATTCTTGAGGGAAATTCACATATCCCTCCTTTGATAATGTGTCAGTCTGGGTTCTGTAGAGAGAGGAACAGATCCAATAGAATGTATATATAATTATAAGAGGGGGTTTATTAGATTGACTTACTTGATCAGAGGTTGGATAGTCCCACTATGGCATCTGCAGAGTGCGGAGTGGGAGAAGCCAGTGGCTGCTCAGACCAAGAAGCTGAAAGTCTCAGAACCAGAGAGACTGGTGATACAGTCCTAGTGTCAGATGGAAGGCATAGAAGCCCCTTGAGAGTCGCTGGTGCAAGTCCACTTCAGAGGCTGAAGAATCTGGACTCTGATGTATCTGTGGGTGATGGCAGCAGCAAAAAAAAAAAAAAGCACCTGCTCACCGAGAATCCAGGGTAGGTGTGCAAGCTTCCCTCTTCTGCTTTTTCTTCTACCTGAGACCCCAACCTTTTATGGACAGGGCCGCCCACATTTAGGGTGGGTCTTACTCAGTCTGCTGACCCACATACCAACAGTCTCTGGAAACACCCTGGCGTCTCAAAGGGGATGCATATATATGGTTGTGGCCATTTTTGCAATCTTCAATAGTAGGGAAGTGAGTTCTAGCAGATTTTCTAGTAAGGAGAACTTGAAAGAGGAGCTGTAACACAGGCATTTTCTCTGCAGTGGTGATGAGAAAGGCACTACAGGGTAATAGGAATCTTGACTGGAACTATGTTTGGGAAGAATGCTGAAGAAAGGAATAAGCAGGAATTTAGTGTTTTGCAGAGAGGATATAAAAGTTATTTAAAAAATTATTTTCCACAAAACTAAGTTATTGATTTAAATTTTAAATTCGCTAAAATATTGAGGAACATTTGGCTAATTGCAAAATAGAGAAAGCCAGGTAGACTGTATTAATGTTTTAAAAAAGAAGGGACTATGTGAAAATACACAAAATATAAATATCACATAAAATACAAATATGATAGGTAGCTGTGATTTTTTTTTTATCTTGAAGGAACACGATGTAATTGTTTTAGAAAGGGGTGGCTCTGTTTTAGAGTACCTAAATAGAAGTTCTGAGAAGTCTGATCTTTCTGCGCTTATAAACAGCACAGGGTAACAGAACAAAGAAGTAATATCTCTTCAGTCTTACAAACTCTTTCTGAGTTATAACATATGGGAATGCGCCTTATTCATTTTCAGAATTCATACTCCATGTTCCCATCACCAATAGTCACTGGCTTCCACTATGGAGCAATCATTTGGTGAAAACTATTATTCTACTCCAGCAGATTGAGCAGGAAACAAAAATCAAAGACACATTTAAGAACAGAACCTTCTAAAGGGATGCTTGTTAATTAAAGACAGCACAACGTGCCACACCCAGGTCAGCTCAGTCCCTCTGACCAGCTTACTCTTTTTTATTGGTGCCTGTGGCAGGTTTTTGTCATTTTAGGTGAGAGCTGGGTCCTGGGCTCTTCCTGGCAAATGAGGCTAAGAAGAAACCTAAAGAACAGAGAGAGCAGGACCATCAGGGCCATTATATAATGCTTACACAAATCTCATTTTGGATATAAGTTTTAGAAGTGTGCTGTTGGAGTACTAATTATGCCTTTAATATTTAAGGGACTGGTTTTATGTGTGATCAAAATGAGGAGGTCCCAGAATACTGACTCCCTTGTATCAGGGCCCAACAGGCTAAGAGTTAAGGCTCCCTACGAAGGACAGGAGGGGTCAGTAGGGCTTGGCAGATAACCATAGGTGCTTTCCCCCTGTTCAGACAAGGTAAGTGCTTAGGCTCTGGGGGAAGGTGAGGAGGGTTCCTTCAGGAAGTGAGAAGCAGCTAATTTTAGTGTTTTTTGAAATCAAACTTTATAAATTGCTACACACTAATCTGTTTGCTTTGGGACAACACAGATGAGGTTTACAGTTGTAACATTTGTAACTCTGAATTTGGGGGACTTCACAAGAAGTGAGGTCAAACGAGGTCAGTGTCTCCAGCATGCTGTGTAGCCCTGTCTTGGTAGCAGTGCATCCAGACATGGGTCTTTTCTGTAGATGGATGCTTTGGCTACCTGTGCTCAGTTGTACCTGGGAGTGGATGGTATTCACCTGTAACCCAGCCTCTGAGGCTCTCTTGCTTACTGGAAATTAGACTTGAAAAAAAGTAGCATGTGCCATGTGTTGACATATGCCTGTGATCCCAGATATGTAGGAGGCAGAGATGGAAGGGAGCGGGGTTTGAAACAAGCCTGGGAAAAAGTTACTGAGACTCTAAACAATCTGCACATGGTAGCACATGTCTGTGGTCCCAGCTACTTGGGAAGCACAGGTAGGACGATCCCATCCAAAGATGGCCCCATGCAAAAAAGGGAGACCTTATCTGAACAAAACTAAAGCAAAAAGAGCTGGGGGCATGATCAAGTGATAGAGTACTTGCCTAACAAGCATGAGGCTCTGAGTTCAATCTCTAGTACCATCAAAAAAAGTAACCACAGTGTAGAAAGTCTGGAAAGTAATTAAAATATAAAATTTAGAGATTACTAGTATTTAGGTATAGCTATTATGAATTTTGGTATAGTTGATAAAGCCTTTCCAGCAATTATTTTTCTCCTAGTATAATTGTGTCCAGATAGGATAGGAGTATTAGAAGTAGCTATCAGTGCTTCCTATAGGTGCTCCGTAGTCTTTGGAACCAGTTGCACTGAATAAATGTAAACAGCTGTCATTAATCTTTTGTGCTGGGTTGTAGGTCGCTTCTGTTCTTCATGTTTGTAAAGAAGGCTGTAGGAACATATATGAGTACAGACTTCCTTCTGGGCTGTGTATTATTTGCCTAGCAAAGATTTCTAACATGGGATCTCTGTGTCAAAACCAATATACTTTGCCACCCAACTCATTAGCTACTTACAAGTTGAACATTGCTTCACCAACTTAGGTTTTGCTGTTTTGTCACACACTATGGTATCTTTTGTACTAAGGAATCTGATAACAGACTAAAAGCAATTAAGCCTCTGTTGGTGACTCTCCTCAGACAGCCTCCATTTTCTGTGACTTCTTTGCTTTGTACTTGGTTTGTCAACTGATTTTTGTACTCTTCCTTTTGTCTTCTAGACATGTGACCTTTGCTTTATTTCTCAAACATGGTTGGTTCTCTTGTTTGATATTTCTTGGAATCTGGGGACACTCTTACCTTACCCCTTGTTCTCAGGGACCCCATCCATACCCTGTTCATCATGGGTTGGGAAGTGTGGTGAGAAGGATTTGAATAATCTCTAGGAATACACATGTGTCATGGCCCTGAATCTTGCAGAGAATTGGAAATATTTAGGTGACGCTGGAGGTAGAAGAAATGAGTGTCACTGGGTGCATCATAGTTGATATTGTAGGAATTGCTGATGTTTGGTACAGACTTCCTAGTTCTTAGTGTGGGCCACTGAGTATTTAGACACTTACAAGTTAATCAGTATTGGCAACCCAGAAGAATAAATACAGTTCTGGAAAATGATTTTGGTTTTGGCATTGTAGTGGTCACTGTTGATTGCCTACCTGATACTCATTTCTTACTTTCTTGATTAAGAGAAGATAACTTATTTGTGTTGCTAGAATAGAATACCACAGGCCGACAAATTTATGAATAGAAATTTATTTTCTCAGAGTGCTGGAAGCTTGGAAGTCCAAGGTCAAGGTGCTGGCACCTGGTAAGGCCTTCTTGCTGTGTCCTTGCATGGCAGAGGCAGAAGGACCAGCAGAGACAAACGTGTCCTCACATGGAAGAAGAGCAAAAGAGAGCAAACCCAAGCCTGTCAGCCCCTTCTGGAGTGCCAGCAATCTGGTTATGAGGGTGGAGGCTTCATGACCTAAATACTTCTCAAAGGTCCCCACCTCCCAACACTGTTGCATTGGGAGTTAAATTTCCAACGACTGAATTTCAAGGGGCATATTTAGTCCAGAGCAACTATTCTAATTGATATTCAAAGGGTAGATAGAACACAGTCAAAGCCAATGGTTCTCAACCAGGAGTCACTTTCATCCATCAGGGGACGTTTGGCAAGGGCTGGAGAGAGTTTTGATTGCACAAGGTTAGAGGCCAGGGTTGCCTCTAAACACCTGCAATTCATAGGACAGCTTGCAAGAGTGAATTAGCTGATCAGTGGCTCAATGTTTTAAAACCCTTATCTGAGCTAACTATGTCAATCTCATTTTGTTTATGAATAATTTGGTTTAGGAATAAGCATGGATTCAATTCAGTGGGTCTTCTGTAAAGTATTTCTCTTAAGGGAAATGATAATTCTTTTTATTGATGATGTTGTGTTTGAATATGGCATGTAGAACTATTGTACCCATCTTGCTCCCAGCTCAAGGATGAAGTCAATGGGCAGAGTAGGGCCGAAGCAAGAAAAATGCAGAGCAAAGGGTCTAGAGGTTTGTTGTACGTCAGAGCAGTGCCTATAGCTTGCTCTGCTTGGTACATTGAGCTGCACATTCACTTATGGCCTAAAGCAGAATGAATCAAGTTTTCTTATTACTTGTATCCAAAAGCATTCTGACTTATTTTGGCATGCTGAATTGCTTATGGGTTATCCAAAATGGTAGTATTAAATAAAGTGTTTAACATACACTATTGGAGCTTAGCAAACTGTTAAGATGAGTTGGACATGTAAGAGGTTGGGTAGAGATGATAGGTACAGCCCTGGAACTGATGATCTAACTCAAATACAGCTTGGAGAGCAAGAAGGAAATGTAATAAAAGCAGAGTATTAGATAAAGCTCTTAAATTGTGAGGCTGAGAAGAGGAAGATGTAGTGAAAGACTTGTGGAAGGGAGTTAGGGAAGCTTTGCGTGGAACCTAGCAAGCAATATGGTGTGATAGAGACAACTTCCTGTCTACGGAAAATTGTGCTTTTTATTTCATACTGTGGAATGATCACGGAGATGCAGGTGCCCAGCCAGAAACCACTCTTCCCAGAGTTCTCTAATCTCAAGAAAGTCTAATGGAAAGAATTTGTTTGTCACTTAAAATTTTGGAGAGTTTGGGCATATATTCTAAGCAAAAGGAAAAACAAAGCTGTGTAGTAGAACATTAATAAAAGAAATGGAAGATGAAATTGATGGATGGCTTTATAAGAAATGTGAAGGTTGCATTCACTAAAGGAGAGTGTAGCTTTTGAAAGGAGAAGCAATTCTGTAATACCAGTTTGTCCATTGTAGGAGAGAAGAATGGACACAATAGAAATGAAGTAGACAGTTGAAGGAATTCATAGCCTGTCTTCTCTTCCCTGCTTACAGTCATCTGCTGAAAATGAAGAGTGCAGAAGCAGGAAGTCTAGTGCTTAGAGTGAGTGTTAAAGTTTTGAATAATTACTTGGAAAGTGGAGCAGAGATAAACAAATGGATTGCAGAGTAGCTGGACCTGAATCTCATAAATTTGTGATGGATCCAATCAGCATATTTATGTGATTTCCTCTGGCAGTGCTCAGTGACCCTTAAAGGAAATCCTAGCTTGTGGTTTGGAAGGAGGCAAGGAGAAGGTAAACTGGCAAAGTAATAATAGAAAATGCTGGCAGGAATGTTGTTGAAATTTTGCATTACATCGTCAGCAGAACTACATTAAGATAAATTTAGATCTAAGAGCATTGAAGAAACCATTCGGAAGTATGAAAGGTAAGAATGGACCATTAGCCACCAATTAACGTTCTTTTGGGGATGAGACTTAAAGGTTGGGAGGGGGACCTTGAGCATTCAGTGAAAATGAAAGCAATATAGGATAAATTATGTCCTTAATCTATTACCTAGATTATAATCTATAGTATCTTAATCTATTGATAAAGAAATGGAATTACCAAAACTCGCCCACTGTCTGGTTTGGCTCTTAAGTAGCCCCAAAGGCCTGTATGCCAAAGGTTTGGTTGGGAGATGGTGGAATGTTTAGGAGGTGGGGCCTAGTAGAAGGAAATTAGGTCATTGGGGGTGTGCCCTTGAAGAGGATATTGAGACTGTGTTCCTCCCTGCCCTTGTTTGCTTCCCAGCAACCATAAGGTGACAGCCCTCCTCTGCCATGTGCTCCTGCCATGATGTACTGTGTCACTAAAGGCCCAAAGGAAAAAGGGTCAGGTAAGAGGTGCTTAAACTGCTTTTGCTGAAAAGCACTGACTCCTTACTTGGGCCCAGAAATTAACTAAAAGCAGGAGAAGCTAGGCATCCCTGCCTCTATTTTGTCTGTCTTTGCTCTAAGCCTTTTTTTTTGCAGTCACTTGGCAATCGCCTTGGATTCCAGAAAGGACAGGAGTGATAACATTGTTGTGACAAGGGACTGAAACTTACCATAAAGAACAGTGGAGACCTGCAGGACAGACCACACTCCAAATGAGGACAATTACCTGTAATGATTGAGGCTGCAGCCTGCAGCAGGAGCAATCTTCTGAGAACCAGCTTGCTCCCCTCAAGTGATGGCAGAGATAACATCTTCTCTGGAACCCCTCTGGGAACCGTTGGACTGAGAAAATGGTCAACCAGAGCACACTTGTGACTGAGACTGTTTAACTCTGTGTATGTTTGTCCCCTGCCCCCAGTTCTTTTGCCTAGTTGATCTGTAACTCATGTCTGTACCCTGAAAATGGCTAAAGATGGACTGAGTGCCTACTCTGCCTCTTCCCATGGTATGTTCTGAGCCACGTAAAAAATTTCCTTTCTCAGTCTTCACCATACTTCTTTATTTGGCATTTAGGGGGGAGTGGCCGGACCTGGCATATGGAATCTCTGGCATATGGAAAACTCTGGTTTCAAAACCTCTGAAACTGTTAGCCAAAAAACCAGTTCTTTCCTCTCTGTAAGTTGTTACCTCAGGTATTTGGTACAGTGATGGAAAGCTGACTAGCACATCCACTTTGTAGATAAAATATGTAAATTTCAGAGATGGTAGGGACAGATGCTCAAGGTGAGGTAGCTTTTTAGTGACTAGACTGACTTTATAACCTGAATATCTTTGTTGAGCAAGTAAAGGAGCAAGTGAGCCTCCTTGATTAAGCAAATGTTATAAATGCCTTAGTTCATCTGTGGAGTTGTTTTGAAAACATTTCTCTATTCTACCATAATATGGGAGCTCCAAAGGTTGGTCACATCTCTGTAGCCAGCCCCTGTGGCCTGTGGGTGGGGGGTGGGGTGGGGGGGGGGACATGCTGTGTAGGAAATCTGGCAGAAAGCCAGTTGAGGTAGTTGTTTAGGAGTAACAACAGGGTGATAAAAAGTCACTGGAGGGAAACAAAAGGGCATTTGATGTAACTAATTGATTGTGAATGCAGCCTGAAGCACAGGGCTGGGGGAGACCTTCACAGTCCACTGGCTAAAGTATGTGCCTTTTAATCAAGAGGCTGGTGTTCCTGGGAGTCCCGCCTCTCCTTTGAAAGGGGCTTATTCACTGGGAGACTTCTTGGGAACGTGTGTTTGTTAGGCAGGCGTGGTGAGAGCTTTACCATTGTTGCAAGACGTCAGCATGTTTTTCAACTTCTGCTGCACTCCAGGGTGATTGGCAGTGCCCCTGAGAGATGTATAGAGAATTCCTGTTTTTTCCTTTAGTTATTATTCTATAGGTTGACATGTGCCACTCCAAAGTGTGAGGTTGTTTTCATTTGTGACCCAAATCCTGGCTCAGAGCAAATGGTTTACTAGGTGATAAGCCATTGGTGTTTACCCTCTATACTTAGTATTAAGGCTAGTTCATTATTTTCATGTTTAAATTCAGTGTGAGCTCATTCTGGTTTTCTTCTCAGAGATTTCTGTAAATCTTTAAATCCTCATGTACAATTAATAATTGGAGAGCACAGATGTCTTTCTGTGTTTTACTTAGTTTGTTTTTACAGACCGTACGCCTTCTTCACCCCTCAGATGGAATGTCATTGAATTTTATCACACATGGGCAAGTAAGGAACATGCCATCAAATGGTGATTAATGTTCAGTATTAACAATAATTGTGTAGAATTTTTTCTGTGTGCGTAAGTTTCAGTACTCAGGAGCTGCTAAAATTACCAGTGCCTTTTCCCATCCTTCATTTCTGTCTTTCCCATTGGCTTGTGGCTAGCAGTAAAATAGGTAAAGGAATAGGTGGGAGCAAAGAGAAGCACATAGAAGGTTTCTTGCTGCCTCCTGTCCATTGGAGCCACTGCAGCACCCTTGGTCTCCTGATGCCTCTGCTAGACATTTACTGGTTACATTTAGTAACTCATTCTCTGTAGCCTTACAGTCATGTTATGAACGGATGTGTAATTTCAGATGTTTGACGTAAGGTTGAAGTGGGATGGTTAGTATCCCAGGATGCACAGTTGTGGTGCCTCATGCTATTTCTTTGCATCTTATTCATGTTAGCTGAAGGCCACTCCGTCACCCTCCCATACGCTCTTTTTTTTCTCCCATGATACTGGTGATTGAACCCTGGATCTGTGCAGGCTGAGCAAGAGTTCTAGCACTTGAACCCCGATGCTCCACCCACCCCATTTTTTTGGTGATGGGTTTTTCTAATTTTGCTAGGGTTGGCCTACAGCGTGTGATTTCTTGCCCCTGGGATTCCAGGCATGTGCCACCATGTTTCTAATATGCTTTTGATAAGTTCTTGCCTCCACCTGTGTCATTCCCTTCGCTGTTCTTCCAGGACTAGCTATATTGGGTATTGTAGGGAAAGTGATTATTATTTAGATTAATCTAATCTCAGACACACTCAATATCTAGAGATAGTGATACTGTTACTATGTAACTCCTCAAAGACAACTAGGTATGTAACTAGTAACTGGATTCACATGCACAGTTACAATAACTTGGCCGAATGCCACTTTTGTTTATATCGTATGAAAGCTGCTACACAGAGTGGCCTGTGGCTGCTGGCTGACACTGGATAATAAGCCGTGTAAATTCTCCTCCCTAAGATGCCTGTCTCTACCCCGGACTGCCCGAATCACGAACCCAATCTGCTCAGAGTGAGCGTTTGACCTACAGATAGTCACTAGGCTTTTATTTGTTATGACATCATGGATGGGCAGAGTGGAAGTGAAAGGAGGTTGTGGCTAGTTGTTTTAGTTGGTGAACCAATCTGCTTGCCCCCATCCTACCCCATAGGCTGGCGTTTGCTCCACCTGTTTGGGGAACATTCTTATTTCCACGGGTTTCAGATCTTCTTTTGGAGTCAAGGTGAACTGTTACTACTTTTTTTTTTGTTACTACTTTTAAAGATAATTGACCTAGGGGTTTGCTTGCTCTGATTTATCCCTGCTGCTCTTCCTCCTTTAGTCAGTGAGGAGAAAACTGTGGGTCCACAGAGGTGTGGGAATTTCCACAGGACTGGATGAATATCTCTCTTTAAAGGTTGTGCATTCCCTCTGACAGTCCTGTCTTATTTCCCTTACTTTTCCATCTCTCAAATCCCTCCTCTTTATTGCTGGAGATTTCATGGGTTGGTTTTGATAGTTCTGATTTTTCATCCCAGCCTTCTTTCTAGGCAGGAAAAGATGAGTTGGACAGACTCAGTGGAAATTTCTGAAACTGTGACACACTGTGGTAGAAGGGAGGCCTTACACATCTGTGCAGGTTTCTACATGTTTTATTTAAGCAGGCCACTCATTCCTTCAGCTTGCTTTCATTCATATGTTTTGAGCTTTTAAAAATTAATCTTGGTATAATTTATGTATTAGTGAAATATGCATATTTTAACATATGATTTGATGTGTCTGCTAAGTGTATATGCCATAATCAACATAGAGAACATTTCTGTTTTTCCAGTCTGTTCCCTGAGGCACTCTCTTTGCTAATCCTCCTACAGGGTAGGCAGCCATTGTGATAATATTTACTGTCATAGTATATAACTGGAACTATGAAGTATATACTCGTTTGTGTTTGACTTCTTTCATCCATCAGTGTTTTGCATATATCAACTCCCTTTTCATTGCTAAGTAATGTTCAGTTGTGTGAGTATACCACAATTCTTTTATCCACTTACCTATTGATGGGCATTTGGTTGCTTCTGGGTTTTGACTAATATAAACATTTTTGTACAATTCCTCTTTTAGACTTACATCATTTCTCTTGACTAAATATCTAGGCATACAATTGCTTGGCAATAGGTAGCATTATTGCTCAGCCTGTTTTTATTATTATTATTATTATTATTATTATTATTATTATTATTGTACCAGGGTACATGGTGACATTTACAAAAGTTCTTATAATATATCATAGTTGAATTCATCCCCTCCCCATTATTTTCCTTTATTCCTCCATCCCCCGTTCCTGAAATAGTTTCAACAGGTCTCATTTTTCCATTTTCATGCATGAGTACACAATATTTCTACCATACTCACCTTTCCACACCCTTTCCTTACATCCCCCGCCCCCCTACTGGTGCCAGCTCCTAGACAGGATCTGTTTTATCTTCCTGTTTTCTGTTTTTGAAAAAAACATTTTTTTGTTTATATAAGACAGCAAGGAGTTTTCCTTGTAACATTTCCATGTATATATATATTATAACCCAAATTGGTTCATCCCCTCTATTTTCTTCTTAGTCCCCTTCTTATGGTGATTTCAGCAGATTTAAAAATTCTATATTCATTCTGGTATAGGAAGTACATCAACCATATTCACCTTCTTAACTTCCTTCTTTTACCCTTCCTCTCTTATGTGACCTCTCTTTAGTGTGACCTGTTTTTCGTAATATTGCTTTTATTTTTTGTGAAAGGAAACATGGGCCTTTGTCTTTCTTAACCTGACTAGCTTCATTTAAAATGATGTTCTCCAGTTCTATCCATTTACTGCAAATGACAAAATTTCATTCTTCTTGAATTAATTTAGAATGTAACACATATGTACAGGAAAGCAATGTGAGTCAACTCCCTGTATAGTTATCCTTATCTCAACTAGCAAAAACCCTTGTTCCTTCCTATTATTGCTTATACTCTCTCTTCACCAAAATTAGAGATAAGGGCAAAATAGTTTCTGCTGGTAGCGAGGGGGTGGGGGGTGGGAAAGGGAGGGAGTGGGGAGAAAAAGGAGCGGGCGGTGGGAAGGGGGAAGAAATGACCCAAACATTGTATGCACATATGAATAAAAGAAATAAAAAAAATTTCATTCTTTTTTATGGCTGAATACAATTCCATTGTGTATAAATACCACATTTACTTAATCCATTCGTCAGTAGTGGGGCATCTTGGCTCTTTCCATAGCTTACCTATTGTGAATAATTCAGCCTGCATTTTAAAAAAAAGTAGTTTGAAGATATTAGCAGAGAATTTGGAAATTTTATCCCCTCATCTTCCTGATTGCTCTGGAATGTGTAGGATGTGGTTTGAGGTGACTGCTACTTTGTAGAATCTTTACTGTCCTCTGGTGATCATTTCATAAAAAGAAAGTGACATTGAAATTGTGCCTCTTCTTTTACTTGTTTCCTATATTTTTCTTGGTCAGTTTTAATCTATTTTTTATTCATTCATTAGGTTTGTGGGAAGAAAGATTGTGTGATCTGGCTTCAAACTGTTCATTTCCCCTGGAAGTCCAACTTACAACAGCTAAAATATCGAACATTACTGGACAAATTCACAGTGTTTCTCCCTTCCTGTGTGATATATTTTATTCCAAAGAAAACATATGTATAAAAAAATTCAGCTTTATTTTCCCAACTTTCCTCAGAACTATATAATACTTCTGTTTTGAAAGCCAAATAGGGAAAATTGTTTTCTGTAACATGACACGTAGAATGTGATTCCTTTTGTAGCAGGTAGGAGGCTTTGTCCTTAAAAACCAAATGTGCCATTGACATGAACAGATCCTAGGACAATTCTGATGAATGTTCATTTTCTTAAGCAGGGTGTTTTAAAAACACATGGCTTATTCTCCCCACTCACGGGATTTTGTGTCATTGGAACTTATTCTACTTTAAAACCCCATGACCTTCTGGATAGAGATGTGCTCCATACGCTAGGTGACCTGGTGCCTCACCCTGTCTCCACTTAGCAGACACAGTTGAGAAGTCACTGCTTTTTTGGAGTGAAATCTTAGTTAGCAAAAGGCTGCTAGTGAATCTCATGGAATCCCACGCAGATGAACAAAAGAATGTCTGTAAGACATTTTGAGATACTTTAGTAAAGGAATGCATTTTGATTTTATAACATCATGATGATGTTGTTATTTACCAGGCTCCAAGGAGGCCTCTTTTAGTTTCCAATTTGGAGGTCCAGAAATAATTTTTCCTAACATGAGGTTTTCCATGGAAATGCAGAAAACAGTGTTTGGAACTTAACGTTTGCGCAATATGTATTCTTCCATGTTCTCTCTCTCTGTGTGCCTGGTACTTTGTTTTTAGCCCCCCCCCCCCCCCCACTCCCACACCCACCCATTAATGTGGATTACCCTTTTCCTCTGCCATTTACTTCTTTGTAGGGATCTCACTATTTGGCCAATAAGAAACAATGCTAGTTTTGTGTTAGGGTGAAAAATGCATGTAGGCAAAGGGAGGCTGGGCTTTGTATTAAAAATGGCGTCTTGGCTCTCTTTGCCTCATCTGGGGTTCTCTTGCATCTTGGCTTTCTTTGACTTCCTTGGAAATCTGTTCTATGGTGCAGCCGGTTCCAGCAGTTGCAAAGTATCATCGTGCAAACCTTTGCTAGCTGCAAATACGCTCTTAAAAATGTACTTAACCGCAGATCTCAATCTGCAAATTATTAATGTTAAAACTATTTGAAGAAGGACACATTTCCAGACACAAAGCCAACATGAAGCCTTTACATAAATCAAATATGGCAGAACCAAATTAAAACTATTCAGTTTTTCCCAGTCTCTAGGTTTGGGCCATAGTAATGGCCTAATTTCCCATTTATGGTTAGCATCATTATGTCCTACACTACCTGTCACCCCAGTACTGCATTTGCCAACATTGCATAGGGACCCTTTCTAACCTCCAGGCTTGTTAAACACCAAATGTGAAACAAAGGGACGTGCTTTGACTCGCCTCTAGTAACTTGAGACATCTTAGTTTTTCAATAATTTCTCCTTATCTTCCTCTATTTTAATGCAATTTAGCAAGTTAAAATACGTTCCCTTAAGTTTGAGGCTGTAAGGTGAATATGTTTGGTGTGTGTGTGTAGAGCAGAGCAGGTGATAGGAAAGTGGGGCCTGGGGAGCATTATGCTATGTGTGAGTTTTCTTTTTTTTCTTTTTGTCGGAATGAAGTTTAAACTCAGGGATTCACACTTGCAAAGCGGGAGCTCTATTGCTTAAGCCATACCTCCAGTCCATTTTCCTCTGGTTATTTTAGAGATGGGGTCTTATGAACTACTTGCCTAGGCTCGCCTCAGGCTGTGATCCTCCTGATCTCAGTCTCTCAAGCAGCTAGGATTACAGACATGAATGTGTGAGTTTTCTTGATGAAAAATTGACCTATTGGCCTATAGAGATAGGAACTACCTTCTGGGGTACCTCTTCTATCAGGAACGAGAAGAATGAGGCTAATGCTAGGCTTGATGGTGACAAAGAGGCCCTTCATAAGCTGCTTGAAACTCCACAGTGGCTTGGTCTTTTCCTGTGGCTGGGGGAATGAGGATCAGCAGGCACATGCTGCACTGAGTTGAGTCTGGAGACACTGGCAGAAGCACACCCAGTGTCCACAACACCAATTGATGGAAGCACAGGAAGACACAGGACCACTGTCCTGTTGTCTGAGAGTTCACTGCAAAGTGCCTTGAGAAAGGAGTCACTAGTGTGGGAACAAGGAATACAAAAAACCCATAAAAATCCTAAGTACTTTCATTGTCATTTTCCAGCTTTCCTTGGCAAGTCTGTCTTTTCTGACACTAAAATCCTCAATTAGCAAAATGCTGGGATATATTTTACTTATGTGTCTCAGAGTAGAAGGAGCAAAGGCTGGCGAAGACACAGAACGAAACTAACACTCCATGCACTTCCATGTGAGTTTTCTCTTTTAGTCCTACGAGGTAGTGCTCATCGTTTATTTTTCCTGTATGTTTTATATTTGTATTTGTATATGTTATGTATTTATTTATATATTTTGCCCTATTACAGATAATAGGGCAAAAACTCAGAGAGGTCACGTCTCTTAACACTGAGCTGCAGAACAGTGGTAGCCAGAATTCAAGTCTAAGTGTTTGCGCCCAGCATGTGTGCTTGAAGAAATGTATACCAAATCCTTCTCTCCCACCTGCTCACCTCAAATACTGATACTCAAAGTAGCACATCTGTCTAAACTAAAAATCAGTTTCGATTTCTTTCTCCTACAGTCCACAGCCTAGTGAATTAAATTAATTTTAGGCTATCAGTGGGTGAATTTGAAATGTATGATATTATTTTCTGTTTTGAGTTTTGTTTTTAAAAGACTTCAGAGATTTTTGTAAGGTTTTGGCACTTCTCTCATATCTACATCATAGAAAAAAGAAGACATAAATTCACCATGCTTTTCCTTAAGTGACATTATAAAATATTCAATTTACCACACCTGTACACACATAAGTAAGGTGCAGTGTCCAACCTTCTCCTCCTGTTGCCCGTTCTTCAAAGACACAGATGGTAAAAATTCACATTCTATTAGAATACATTCCAGTATTTTAAAAAATTTGTGTGGGACATGTAAACCATAAGGAATCTGAAATAGGAAGACAGATAAATGCATAGATCAGCTTTTACATAATAGACATTTTAACCCATGCCTAAGGTTTGGTTGGAGTTTTGCCATATTGTTTAAATTAGCACAAGAGCCCAGAGGAGGCTTTACAGGAAGTCATTGTAATTTTCATCCCTTAGACACTGGTATTTTCATGAGCTGAAGTTAAGCGTCTCAGGAGGACAGAATATCACTAACACATTTCCTGAGCTCATGTGGGCCATACATTGGTATGTCCAAGTCTGTCCTTAGAAGAACAGGGCTTTTGTTTCATTTTGTGAGGACATAATCTTGCGCCCAAATGTAGTTCTTCTTTATACTTGTGGCTTGTTCAAAATTATATTCAGAAAAAAGTTCAGTTATTTTATTCAGTAAACAATGTTTCAGATGTAGTGTGAACATCATAGGGATATGAGTATTTTTATCTGCCTCTTAATACCTATGTAATAAAGCAACAAATTACAAAATTTACTCACCCAAGGTTTTCTGAGAAATATGAAATAAAGTGTCAAAGGCATTTTGAGTTAAAAAAATAAAAACACTTTAATTACATTTGTTTCCATTAAAATTCCCAATTATGCTATTTTTACAAAATTAAAAGTCATGCATAGCATTTGTCATAACTTCTCCACCACTGATACTTATAAAACAATAAAAACAGTCACAAACTATGGTACCTTATTGAATATTAATGTGACTTGACATTTATTTTGTGTTCCTAGCTTTGACAGTGGGTGAATGGATTTGCCTGTTAAGGACCAAAGGTACCAGTGGGAGAGGGGAGGATGTGGGGAAAGGGTGTAGGAGGGTGAATATGTTGCACATATTGTGTATACATAGATGTAAATGGAAAATGAGACCTGTTGAAACTATTCCAGGAATGGGGGTAGGAGGAATAAAGGACAATGATGGAGGGGGTAAATTTAAGAATGATGTATTAAATATATTGTAAGAACTTTTGTAAATGCTACAATGTACTCTTAGCATAACTATTACAAAAAAGAAAAAAAGAATAAACAAAAGAAAGGACTAAACGTGGAAGGGAGTGGGTGTGAGAAAACAGAGTTGTTTGGTTCATGTTATTTGAACTGGTTTGTGGGCCACTCCTAGGAATTACCCAGATACTGGTAAATTGCTCCACAGAGGGTTAACATGACATGGTGTTCATATCTCAATAAACAGTCTCAATACAATATAATAAAGAATGCTTGATTGTGTTGGGAAGGATGTCTTACACACTGATCACTATGTGATTTTGTACAATGTAGATACCATTGTAAATTTTAGCTAAATTATGCCACAGATTGTGGTAACAGTGTGAAGAGTGATGTAGGACATGGCTATTCCCTCTACCACATGTCTGAGTAGAGTTCATTTCTGGGATCGGGATTCATGTGTTAGCACTAGATGTGCCTGGTGACATCGGTCAGTAATTCTAGTGCCTCTGCACTGGCTGTTGTTAGAGGCAGTTTTATTTTTTTCCCTGTTAGCTTATGTGGGCTCAGGCAGAGGGCCTCTGTGTCAGGGTCACAAATACTCTCTCAGTTTACTGCTTAATGGATCAGTCATTATATCTATGCGTTTTGTTTTGTTATTTACGTCTCTGATCTCAACCTGCTAAGCACTGGAGAACCTGCCTGAGTGATTCTGTGAGTCTTGGTCAGGTCCCTTCTTCCTAGAAAAATACCCTTCCTTTGAGACACTCCTTCCACCAGTGGTTGGCGCTGGCAAACAGCTTATCCTGTTATTAGTGGACCCCCCCCCCCGCCCCAAAGAAATAATCTCCTGGCCAAAACCAAAAAGCAAGAACAAAAACTTGCTGCTACCATCCAACCACCCCTTCAAAATAATGTCATGCATTCCTCCATTGCCAAATGTACTGAAAGTACATGTTACGTCTATTGAAATTTCCACTTCCTGATCACCCTTTCCTGTACTACTTGTAGTAAAGCCTCTTCTCCACCAGCCACCAACCATGTGCTTGTTACCAAAGCAAACAGTGATTTGATGTCTCTGTTGCTTCCCTTTCCTGTAGCTTGTGATAATATGAACTGCTTTCTAAAGTAGGTTTTTTTTTTTGTTGTTGTTTTGTGGTACTGGAGCTTGAACTTGGGTTTGTACTTGCAGACAGACCCTCTACTGTTTGAGCCATACCCCAGCCCTTTTGGCTCTGGTTATTTTGAAGATAGGGTCTTGCTTTTTTTCCAGGCTGACCTGAACTGTGATCTTCCTATTTTACACTTCCTATCAGTGCAGGGAAGGCCACTGTGTGCCACCACACCCAGCTTTTTTTCTGTTAATTGGGGTCTCATGAACTTTTGCCTTGGCTGGCATTGATTCAGGATTCTCCAGATCTCACCTCTTTTGTAGATGGAGTGACAAGTGTGTGCCACTGTGTCCAGCTATTGGTTGAGATAGGGGTCTCATGAGCTTCTTTTTGCCTGGGTTAGCCTTGAGCCACAATCCACCCAGTTCCAGCCTTCTGAGTAGTTAGGTTTACAGGTGTGCACCGCTGGTACCTGGCTTCTAAAATAGTTTTTTATGTTTGGTCTTCATACTTCCACTTTGTCTTAACTAATGGAAGGAGTAAGGCTTTGCAGTCAGTCTTGGTGTCAAACTCAGTTGTGACCATCACTATCTACAAATGAGCACTTTGTCAAAGTGCTGTGTGTCTGTCTCATAAACACTGAGGGAAGAGTGGAGAGGTGTGTGCTGTTGTGCAGTCCACAGTACTGTCTTTCAGGGGGGGCCCCGTTGTCTGTGGTGGGGCTGTGCTTCTCATGGAGGCTCTTCCTGCTAGCACTGCAGGATGTTTGGCACCCTTGGCCTCCAGGCATGAACTGCTGCTTGCATCTTCCATTGTACCAAGCAAAAATGCATCCCACATGATCCCAACTCTTCTCTATAGGGGTGGCACTGCCCTGGGTCAAGAGGCAACTTTTTCCTGAGAGTCCTGAGTAGGCCATATAAGCCATTTTCCATTTTTTATTATTATTGTTAAGACTAGTGTGATTTATAAGACCCAACATTATTTCATTAACTTATCACAAATGTGCATCTCCTGGATTCACATGTTTCGACACATTCTCCTTCATTCCTGGGCTCTATCTTTATTGACATGGAGCTGTCATGCTTAAGAAGCTCTTCCTCTTACAGTGGATTCAGCTCAGACCTAAATTCCTTGACCCCTAGGGAAAGCCTCCTCCTGTGAGCTCCCTTACCACTTGTGTAAGGATTGAAAGGTACAGCCCATTTTCAAGAGCAAGTACTCTTTTTGTTCATGACTGGTATAGTGTCTGGCACATAGTAAGTCTTCAATAAGTATTTGCTGTTATATAAATTAAAAAAGGAATGAAGGTATGGTAAGATTCAGAAACATCTTTTAGGTAGAAAGGAGGCAGAAGCTTATGTTAACTGACCACAGTATTGTAGAATGACCTAGGTTACATTAAAAAGCTGAGGTGTGGGGAACATTTTGCTGATCTCTTCTGATAGTGAGAGTGGGTTAACAGGGAATAAATGGGCTATTATTTAGCATACACCTTATCCAAGATTAGGAAGAATTCTTTGGTAGTAAACCAAGTTTCTGTTCAACTCATTTTCAAAAACCCCAGAGGAAGCTTGAAAAAAATATAAAATTGAAATTAGAAGCATGAAGGATGTGATTATTCAAGAATATCAGAATTGGGAAAGGAGAAGGAGTTGGGTTCCTAACAAAAGTAAATTAAAAAATAAGTCACAAGTTGTACCTCTTTAATAAAGAGATTTCAATGGATGTTCTGAATTAATAAACATTTATTTTAAAACTTAGCTGTCTTAATTGCCATCTTATATCCTCAGCACTCACCTCCACTTATGGCTATGAGCCTCTGTCCAGTTTTCATCTGTTTACTCTGCTCTGGTTCTTCTTAGTGGTGGACACACTTTTCCTTTTAGTCCATAGGTGATTATTGGGCACTATTCAGAAGACAAAGGCACATTTGCTGGTACTTCTCTGACCCTAAATCTTCACTTTATTGGTGCTATTTAAGATTTTATGTGGTTCAAGAGACAGGATACTGATTTGTTTCCTAGTAGTGTTCTAATTTTGTCAATAAAATCTTTGTTCTCTGGCTAATAAACCAAATCACTGGCCAAAGGTCTTTTATAGTTTCCTTATTCTGTAATCAAGAAAGCCGGAAAAGAGATTTTTGCTTTGGAGTACTGCAGTTAGCTTTCTATAACCCCTTGTTTGGAAAGAGAAATTTAGTTAATACTTAAAACCGGAAGATTTCTTTCTTTTTTTTTTTTTTTTTTGCTTGCTGATTGTTTTCAGTAATTTTTGAACTATTAGCTGCCTAAGAGTGTATTTCTGGCTTTGTATTCTAAAAAATGAAACAAAACAAAAAACAGAATCAAACGAAAACTGGTGTACTCAGAAGGATTGAGTTAGCCATAGTAGGTTTATATATTTAAATATGTTCAAATTGAGTGATTTTATTTTATTTTTTTTGGTAGTATTGGGGCTTGAACTCAGAGCCTTGTACTTGCCGGGCAGGTGCTCTACCACTTGAGCTACACATCCAGCCTGAATGATAATGATTTTTAACACATCATCAATGTGCAGGACAATTCCAAATAGTTAGGGAAACTCATGTGAATTCTGAGTTGACAACAGTCAATTTTGCTGTCCTTTGCTGTAAGATATGCACCCCAGGTGCAGGCCACCTGAAACTCACTGTACTAGAGGGAAGGTGGGTTAATTGAATAGACATTTATCAAATGCTTGCTGTCTTCCAAGCAGTGAGGGCATGGAGATGAATGAGGCAGTAGATGCTGTTCACAAGAAACTCACCATATGGGGTTGAAAAGAGACACAGGAAGTGACTTGTAATAAACGATCAGCAGAATGTACATGTCCTCTCTGGACAGCTTTGAAGGTGGGACGGTGTAAGAAGAGTTGGCTCCCTTAGGGAGGGGCCATCACCATGCTAACAGGGAAATTAGTTGCACTTGCTTGGACCATATAGCATTCAGCCATTCTACATCTGCAGAGCACAGCCTTGTGGTAAGTGAGACACTTAAGGTCAAATTTTAGTGGACTGACATCGTTCCTTCAGAACTATAAGAAAAACTGTTCAGTCATCCTACTAAGTTTTATTGGTGATTTAGTGTAGTAGAAAATATATTTTCCAGAATGTCCAGAGCAAAAGCTGTTTGAGTTAATGCTATGCTTGCTATTTAAGTGTCTTAGATTCAAAGCACACAGTGTCACAGAAGAAACTGGACCCATCCAGTCCCAGAATCTTCTTTGCACATTTTTTTTTTTAGAAATACAAGTAAATTTAAAAATTCATTGTATGGATTGAAGAATGACATTTATAGGGTACTGTTTTTCATGTTTAATCTCTGAAGGTGGTTTTTACCAGCTAAGATACAGAAAGGACAGAAAAGGCGTCACTGGGAATTTTCTGTGTGGCTGTATGTCACTTCCCGATGCTGTTACTGTACCTCTTATTTGTGCCTGTGGACTCACAGTTGGGACTGCTGAGCTATCACTGACCTGGTTACCGGCAAGTCCACTATCACGTCCTCAAACTATATCACAGTTATTTAAAATGGACAATCATTAGTATATTACTTAACAAGTATAAATATATGTGTATGTATATGTATATATATTTATTTTTATTTTATGTGTGTGTGTTTGTGTGTGTGTGTGTGTGTGTGTGGACACTTTCAGGTTAGCACAGTTCTAGCATAGCTCTGATAGATTTCACAGTTCTTACCCTAGTGGTCCTCTACCGGTTTCCTATCATTGCTTCAGTAAATCTCCACACATATTGTGGGTTCAAACAGTATAATTTATGATCTTACAGTTCTGAAGGTCAAAGTGCAAATGTGAAGGTGTCAGCGTGGCAGCTGTTCCAGGCTCATGAGGGCTCATTTTCTTCCTTCCAGAGGCTACTTGCATTCCTTGGGTCATGGCCTCTTCCTTGTAGCACTCCAACTTCTAGTCTTGTGTCCCATCTCATTTTCTGACCATGAATTTCTTGCCTTCCTTTTGTGAAGTCCCTTGTGGTTAAGGTACCCATGGACCAATCTTGGATAAACCTCTCAACCCCCAGTCCTTATCTTAATCACAGCTGTGAGTGAGGCCACATATTCACAGGTTCTGGGATTAGGATGTGGATATATTGGGGCCATTATTCCATCAATCACGTGCGTTAAAAATGTCTAAATCATTCTTTCTTTTTGTACTGGGATTTGAACTCATGGCCTCTCATTTACTAGGCATGTGCTCTATCACTTGAGCTACTTTGCTAACCATTTTATTGTGTTGGGTATTTTCAAGATAGGGTCTTGTAAACTATTAGCCTGGGCTGGCTTTGAACTGTGATCCTCCTGATGTCTGCCTCTCAAGTAACTAGGATTATAGGTGTGAGCTACTGGTGCCTTGCTCACTCAGATTTTTACTATTGATTAATGGCAAAAGAGATTGATGTCAAGTATTTAAATTAATCATTATTTATTTGGTGGTACTGAGTTTAGAACTCAGAGCCATGTACTTGGTAGGCATATACTCTCCCACTTAGCCACACTTTTAGCCCTTTTTTGTTTTACTTATTTTTTGAATAGGGTTTCGAGCTCTTTGCCCAGTACTGACCTTCAATCACAATCCTCTTGCCTATGCCTACCATGTAGCTGGGATACAGATGTGTGCCACCATACCTGCCTTGTTTCTAGTGATAGGGCCTCACTAACTTTTTGCCCAGGTTGGCCATGAACCATGATCCTACTGATCTCTGTCTCCTGAGTAGCTGAGATTACAGGTGTGCACCGCCATTCTCAGTCCATAAATTACTAATTTTTAAAACAGGAGAAGGGAGGTGGGCTAAAAGTGTGGCTCAAGTGGTAGAGGTAGAGAGAGTACCTAGCAAGCATGAAGCCCAGCACTGCCTAAAAAAAAAAAAAAAAGAAAGAAAAAATAGATGGGGAGGCATTTTAAGACTTATCCAGGATCGGGGGAACATTTTTGAAACAATATGTACCTCCAGAAAGTTTAGGTGTATCTCTGTGGGAGTAAGGTTTGTACCCTCTTCTCTCCTCCGCTGACAGTAGTGCATTACTGTATTACTGCATGCAGTGGGAGATCACGAATTGCAGTGTCTTGGGCCAATGAAATATATGAAGACCTAAAAAAATGGCTCAGAGCTGATGATTTGAATCTTTGTTAAGAGATGTCAGAAGCCTTAGTCATGAGCTATATATAGATGAAGTTATAGCCATGTATTCCTAATACCAGGAATTTCTGACTCTACTGCTGTTAATAAACCACTGCTAATGTTGTTGCTTGATTTTTGTAAAATTTTTTTTGGCAGAACTGGGATTTGAACTCAGGACCTCGCACTTGCTAGGCGGGCACTCTACCACTTGAGCCACTCTGCCATCCCAATTTTTGTAAAACTTCTTGATAAGTATAAGCTCTGGGAAACATTAATGATTTGCTTCAAATATCCAGGGTTTTAGCCTTGTTAGGTCCTCTTTCCATTTTTGTCTTCTAAAAGGAAGAAAATCTTTTTAAAAAATTGTTGAGATTTTTCTAATGAGTCCAAATGCAGCCACATTCTCAGGCCAGAATTGTAGATTTAGCTAAGTTTTATAGAATGCATGCAGGATATTAATTTTTAAGGAGTGTCATGATAATATTGCCAAGATATGCCTTTCATAAGGAAATGAAAACAATGCCACTATATTTGGAGCAGACATTCTTAGACAAGAACTGTGATTTTTGGAATGTTTCTATCACTTCTGAGTTGTTTCCTTTCCCCATGAAGAGCCACTGTGTGTTTCTGGAGCAGTTAGACGCCTAGGGTTTCCAGTGAAGGAATACTGTGTGTGTACATGCATTAGGAAGCATTAAGGGTGCCTCACTGGTTGTGCTACACGCTGGATTCACGACAGGTCCCACAGCTGAGTGTCAATAGTGGAGCTTCACAGGTAGAGGAATCACAGTTGAGCTTGTGCCATTTCTTTCCCATAGGAATTGGCCATTCATTGACCTAAGCTATAGTGGCTTTGATTTACTTAAAACTTGCAGTTGCCAATGCAAATATTTCAGTTTCCTAGCTGGCCAAGAAGTATACATTTTTAAATTGTTATTTCATAGAACCAGTGAGTCCTAAAAAAATAAATTCAAGAGTCACTTCAAAATCTCTTCCCAAGAGAAACCTTTTCTTTCCCAAGGAGCTGAGTGTTGAGTTGGTCATGTTACAAGTCATCAATTTCTGACTGTTGAAATGACCCCGTAGTAACACACTCAGCTTGGTACCCTCATGCCAAAGATGCAATCGGGAAGTCACGATGAGCATTTTGGTGCCAAATTCTACTTTACAACTCCTCATCGGAATGTCTTGAATGTGAGGCTCTCTCCCGCTAGCTCCGAGTTCTCAGGAAAAGACGTGGTCTGTTTACATTGGTAGGTCATGAACAAGAACATGTGGAAAATAAGAATTTTATCACCTCTTTAAGCTTAGAAAACAGCTGCTTAAAGAACCAAGGTTTTGGTGTTTCCATTATTTTGAGGGGTTATTTTTACTTATTTGCCATTTTTATTAGCATACTTTAATAGTACAAAAAGGTTTCATTGTGACAATTCAATAGATACATACAGTTACTTTGAACAAGTTCACCCCCCTCTATTATATTTCCTTAGCCTGCCTCTACCCTATACAAACAGTGTTTGGTGGTTTCATTATGCTATCTTCATTTATACATACATACATATACATGTATATATAATATACTTTAGTCCTCTTTGTCCCCCACCCCAGTATCATCTCCTTTCCTCTCCCCACTCTAGCTGATTAGGGAGGAATTTTACTGACATATAATAATTGTGCATGGTGGAGGCCTCAGACAGTTCCATTGGTGCATATAATGTACTTTTTGTACCTTCTATTACTTCCTTATCTCCCCCTTCCCCAGCTCTCCTTTGAAAAAACTTTCTTACACATTTTTTATATGGGTTTCCCTGTTAAATTGCAACACTGCCTACTTCCTCTTATGGATTTAAAAAGATCTAAGATTCAAAGATATAAAGATTCAAGTTATGAGTAACTTGAATGAAAGTCAGGGAGCTGTTTGTAGCTTCTCTGTATTGTATCCCAAGGCATAGCACATAGTAGCTGTTCATTACATAATCTTTGACTAAATGAGTAGTTGTGCCTGCTATAGCTATGTGAGCTTTTTAATTTTATAATTTAAATTTATTTTTAACTGATACACAAGACATAAAATTATACATATTTATGGGGTAACATTTAATAATTTGATATATATTGTATAGAGTTTATATCAGGTCAAACATCTGTCTCCTTCCTTATCATTTCTTTATGGTGAAAACACTTAAATTCCTTCGTTTTGCCTCTTTGAAATACACAGTTCATTATCATTATTTGTAGTCATCCTATTTTGCAACAGTACACCAGAACTTCTTACTCCTAAGCCTGACTTAGTATCTACTGACCAATGTTTCCTAATCTCTCTTTGCCTCCTGCTCTCCTCAGCCTCTGATGACCACCATTCTGTGTTCAATTTCTATGAGATCTTCTTCTTGTTTTTTAATTTATATCCCACATATGGTACTTGTCATTCTGAGCTTGGCTTGTTTCATTATGTTAAATGATCTTCAGTTCTCTATGGTCATGAACAACAGGACTTCATTCTTTTTATGACTGAGTAGTATTCCAGGGTTTATATGTACCACATTTTCTTTTATCCATTCATCAGTTGTTGAATAGTTACGTTGATTCCGTGTCTTGGTTATTGTGGATAGTGCTGTAATGAACATGGAAGTTCAGATGTTGCTTTGACAGACTGATTTTATTTCCTTTGGATATATAACCAGTATTGGAGTTGTTGGATCAGGTAGTTCTATTTCTGATTTCTTGAGGAAAATCCATACTGTTTTCCATAGTAGCAGTACTAATTTTCATTTCCACAGCATGTTCAAGAGCCCCTTTTCTGTACACCCTCACCAACACTTTACCTTTTGTCTTTTTGATAATAGCCATTCTGATGAGAG
This sequence comes from Castor canadensis, assembly GCF_047511655.1. NCBI lineage: Eukaryota > Metazoa > Chordata > Mammalia > Rodentia > Castoridae > Castor > Castor canadensis. The sequence continues at coordinate 78,153,629 of NC_133396.1, read as the reverse complement.
TGAGGTGACATCTCCTTGTGATTTTATTTGTATTTCCCTCATGACTAGTGATGTTGAGTATTTCATGTACTTTGCTATTTGTATGTCTTCTTTTGAGAAATGTCTATTTAGTCTATTGCCCATTTCTTGATTGAGCTGCATTTTTTGCTACTGAGTACTTTGCTGTTGAAGTTCTTTTGCATTCTGGATACTTTGCAAAGACTTTCTCCCATTCTTAGGATGTCTCTTCTTTCTACTGAGTGTTTGATGAGCAGAAGCTTTTCAGTTTGATGCAATCCTAATTTGTCTATTTTTGTCTTTGTTTCCTGTGTTTTGGAGTGCCTTTTAAAACAAAATCCTCGTGCATTCCAGTATCCTGTGTTTTCTTGTTAAGTCTTCTATGCATTTTGAATTGTCTTTTGTGACTGGTGAAGACGGGGAAGCTTCACTCTTGTGCCTGTGGAGATCCAGTTTCCCCAGTCCCTTTGATTGCAGACTAACCTTTCTTCTGTGCATCTTCTTAGCACCTTTGTTGAAAATCAGTTGGTTGTAGGTGGGTTTATTCAAAGAGATCATAAAAGAAAACTTCCCAAACTTTACTTAAACTACATGTTAGAAATCATTGAGCCATCTGTTTAGTCATCAACCTTTCCAAACTTTAATTTCCAACAATGTAATTATTAAGTTTAAGTTATATTAAATTTTACTTGACAAGTTGTTTAAGCACCTAATGCATAGGAGATATTTATTAACTAATAGCAAAGATTATTATAAGTGGAATATTCACAATTTTAATTTCATGTTTAAATTGTCTTATAAGTGAATTAGATCTTTTATTAAAAATTTCCAGGGGTATGAAGTACTTGAGTTTACTCTAAATCAGTTTATGAATTGTCTTACTGTTTTTGAGTCCTTATGTTAAAGAGAAACTAAGGGCATGCCACAAAATTGTTCTGCTACATAAATGACATGAGTGTCTGATAGCATCTCTTCTGTTTCTTTTTATGAAAAGTAGGTCTTTGAGAATATGTGTTTATGTGGCAGCTAGGGACATAAAGAACTGTTTCTAATAATTTTATTAAGAAGGTGTTTCCACTGTTCTTGGGCCACTGCTCTGACCTGTGCAGCTTTTAAATAACTTCACACAGTGAAAGAAGAGCTACTTTGTGCCGATTTAAAGATAAAACCACAACCTGAGAACGAGTAAGCGAGGTGTCATAGCACCTGTTCCATTACCTGACACACGGGAGTTGTTTCCTCTTCCTTTGTTTTCAATTAAATGGAGTAGAACAGCACACTCCTTCCCAGAAGAAAATCACATACTGCTACTATGAGAGGTTCGCATAATTGGGTTTTGTCCGTAATTCAGAATGATTCATGTTAGCGATGAGTGCTGAGACAGAAAAAAAAGTCAGTTGGCTGGGATATTATCACTTGCGTGCTAAGAAAAATAAATGTTGTAGGAAAATAACAACCCAAATGACCGAGTGCATTCTTCTTCTGTTTCTTTCATGAGATCTCCAGCAATGGCAGGTTGCTCTGTTGGCTCAGTATAGCTAGTTTGGTAACTTGCTCCTTTATCCAGCAGACGCTGAGCTTCTTCAATGTCTAGGCACTTGCTTGGCACTTGGATGGCTGAAAACCCAAACCAGATGTGGTCCTTTCCCCCTTTGGCTAACAGTCCTGTGCAGAAACAGAAATTGATTAAATAGTCAAATTAAACAGTTGAAACTGTAAAAGGCAGCTTGGAGGGTATGAATTAGTTGGGGAATACAGACAAGGCTTCCCCAAAGGGAGGGAAGGCTGAACTAAACACTAGGGAGAAATAAGAATGAACCAGAGGAAAGGTAGAAGGAAGAGCAGTCCAGGAAGAGGACACAAGGAAATGTCCTATGAAACAGAAAGGGAGAATCAGAGATTTCCAAAGGTAGGAACCAGACCATGTAGGACAACACAGGCCATGTGTAGGAATTTCAGCTTCATCCTAAGAGCAGTGGAAAGTCATTGCAGGGTTTAATGGGTAGGTGATAAAATTGTGTTTTTGTTCCAGAAAAAAACCACTTTGGTTCCATGTAGGGAATGGATCAGGGAAGTGTTCACAGTGAATGATAAAAGAACTGCTCTTCCCAGAGTCCTGATCCTCTGGGAGTAAGATGATAGAACTAGGACCAAGCTGTAGTAGAGGGAATGGGAAATGTTGGAGATACTGAAGAGCAACTTCATGGGTGAAATGGGTAAGGCTTGGTGATAGATTGGGTATGGGAGGAGTGAAACTGAGGGCAGGATAAACAGTGATAACACATACGTTTCTGGATTGTACTAACTGGATGAACATAGATGATTTCATAGACATAGGGGACTGTGGGAGAGAAGTTGGAAGGTAGAGGTAAAATTATGAATTTTTCATTGTACATTGCACTAGAGATGATTTAGGACATTTCAGTAAAGAAGTAGACACCTTGATACATAGTATTGTGGAGAAGTTGCCTTAGACTAGCAATGGATGTTTGTGAGTCACCATTGTGTAGGTTTTAACTGAGCCCGTCGGTGTGGATGAGGTCATCCAGGGAAAATGCAGCTAAGACGGCCCAGGAAAGGGCCTTTAAGAACTGCAGAATCTTGGTTGACCAAGTAAGGAAGAATGAGCATGCAGCAGATAGATCCACACACAGAGATGAAAGAGGAGGGAGAAAACCAGGATGATGCTGTATAAAGGTCACCAAGGAAAGAGACTGTTGTGTGCCAAATGCGGTTGGAAGATCATGGAAGATGGGGACTGAAAAGTGTTTATTTGATTTAGTGTCATGAAGGTCACTGGTGACTTGACTCAGACCTATTTTGGTGTGGTGTTGGGGGCAGAAGCCAGATTTGACTAAAGTTGAGGCTTTAATGGAGATAAAGAAGGGGTGGTCATTAACAAATATTTCTATGTTGTCTGTAGAAAGAAGGGGAGAAGAAGGGTGGGATGGCAGTGGAGGAGAATAAGGGGAATGGAAAGGTATATTGCTGGTGTTTTGTTTTTTTGTTTTAGGCTAATTAGAAAAAGTGAGAGTTGAGGCTGGACACTGAAACTTGTGGCGTAATCCTAGCTACTTCAGAAGTGGAAATAGGGAGGGTTGTGGTTTGAGGCCAGCCTGGGCAAAAAGTTAAAAAGACCCCATCTCAACTAATAGCTAGGTGTGGTGGCATTTGCCTGCCATCCCTGCTATACAAAAAACATAAATAAGAAGATTGTAATCCAGGCTGACCTGGGGGAAAAATGTGAGACTCTATCTTAAAAATAGCTAAAGCAAAAGAGCTAAGGGAGTGACTCAAGTGGTAGAGCACCTGCATAGCAAGCATGAGTTTCTGAGTTCAACCCTAATACCACCACTACCCAAAAAAAAGAAAGGAAGAAAAAAGAAGGAGGGGGGAGTTTCTATATACACAGTAGAGAAGTAGAGTAATATTTACAATGTTTGGAATTGTTTTTTTTCTCTTGGAATCCTAGATTTTTTTTTTTTTTTGTAATACCAGAGTTTGAACTCAGGGCCCCATTCTTGCTAGGCAGCACTCTACCCCTTGAGCCACTCTGCCAGTCTTATTTCCTAGATTTTGATTTCTCATTTGCACCAACCATAGGAAGAGGTGCTTCAGAATTTTCTGTGAACTTCTTTGGTCCTTTCCAAAGTAACTTTTACTCAAGAAAAATAGTCCTCTTTATTAAATGTCTCCTTTAAATTAGCAGAACCAAGAAAACAAGGAGGAAATTTCTGTGGTGAGTAAATATGGTGAAATAAAAAAGAAAAGAAAAATACAAACACACTTACTTGAATCTTCATAAACACCTTGAATGTAGATGTGTTGACATTTTTATAACTGTAGTTTCATTACAAATACTTGCATCATAATTTAAGTCTATAGAAGCAAAGATGAATATTTATCTGTGGAATTCAGGCAACATCTGGTCATTTAAGCTGAAAGATTCATTATTTTTCCCTCAAAAGCAATTTTTTTTAATCCCAGATATTTGTATATGTGTGTGTATGTGTGTTTGTGAAAGGCAGTTGAAAAATAAATCTGTAACAAACAGTGCTTTTCTAACATTTAAAAAATGGGACCAGAAAGAAGATAAAGTTGAAAAGGTACTTTTGGAAAGTTAGTACCTGGTTAGGAATAGAAAAGTGAGATGAAGTAGACTTTTAGTTGTTTTAAAATCTCCTTACACTTCAGATACAGCTTTTTAATGCCAAAATTTTCATTTTGATTTCTGTTGAAACCTTTTTCTCCACTCCTAACAAACCATGCAAAGTTAGTTAAGTCAAGCTTTCAGTTTTATCATTTATAAAACAAAAGAATTGAAAGAGGTTACGTTCAAGTTTCCTTCCTGATTCGACATTGTGGATTCAGCACTCTTTGGTCAGTGCTTGTTGGCTATCACTCAGTTGTTGCTCTCAGAGTGTCTTCAAGGTCCTTGTCTTTACTTCTGAAATACCCCTTGAGAACCCCTTATCTGTGAACTGGTACAGAAAAGTGAATTTTTATCCACCTCTTCCATACCTCTTAAATGAGCTGGTCTCAGAGTTGGCATGTTAGTGCTGGTGTTTATGTTTTTTTTTGTTTTGACTTTCATGTGAAAAATTAAAGAAATTGCTAAAGAGTAACATTCCATATACTCTGTGCTTGCAAAGTGAAATTTTAGAAAACAAAGCATGAAAGTAATAATTCCAAAGTTAGTCAACCTAATAATTACCCATAGAGTTCTACAAAAATAGTGTTAAGAAACCCCTAATTTTTTTTCCCGTCTGCCTTCCGACATTGCCTTGCACATTACATCTGCAGTCATCACAATTCTGGTGCTGGTTGAGCTGTGGGCTGTTTGTTTGACAGACTTCTGCAATGCTTATCACTTAAACTCTGGTATCTAGCTCTTTTTTGGAAGTGCTTCACTGATGGATTAAAGAAAAGAAAGCCTAATTTATTTCAAACTCACAGTGCACCTTCGCCTCCTACAAGGTCTTAGACAGGAGAGTAGAATCCCACAACTCAAAGTTCTTATGAAATCGTGTGATATTGGCAGGTTTTTAAAATCAGTTTTAGGACTCTTAACTCAAAGCTTCTATGCATTCAAATATGGGTTCTTGTAGCATCAAACAGATGTGTTTGTTTTTTTCACCTTTAGGACATTCTTAAATATGTCCTTACTTTGCCCTGATTCTGCAGAAGCTCTTATTTATGTCTTAATTGTTTCCTGTCGTGACTGTGGCAGTTCCTCTTTTATAGTCTTCCTGAGTTCTTGTTCTTTAAACTTCAGAGGGACCTCAGAATGTTATGGCGAGACCACGGGTTCCTGCTGTTGGAAAGTAACATGCCTTGTATTGAAGTAATGTCTACTGACCTAGTGTTTTTTTAAAAAAACTGTTATTTCCCCTTTGACGTGTTGTGATTTGTTAGAAAACAAATGAGATCAACATTCAGAAGGGATAGTCTATCTGGCAGGTTCTATTGGGAAATGTGCCTTGAATCCATTTCATCATTTCAGTTGGAAAAATGATTTTGATAGCACAGTTTCCTTAAAGTTCTAGTGGTCTTTTATTTAAGGTTCATGTGCCCAACAGACTGGGAACTTGAGAAAAGCATGTGAAATATATATTTTTCTTACTCTAAAGACATTAAAGTATGCCTCACAGTTATAAGTATAGTAAAATTTGTAATTTTTGTATATTTCCACGATATTTTTGTGTTGATAATCCAACTCTCAAATTGTTTTAGGAAGCAGACAAGCAAGCAACTTTTCTTCCCTGATACTTTAGTTACCAAGTGGAAAGGACAAAAAGTTCCAGTATTTTCTCTCTTGAAACAGCAAAGACTTAATTATTGCATTGCAACATTTTGAAACAAATGACAATTTTTTTGGTAAGTGTATAAAATGAAAATGACTATCAAATGCAATTTGATGGACACTTCTGAACTTTATGGGAACTGTTAAGTTTTTGTCACATCTCATTATTAATGAAAGACAAAGAAGAAATGGATATTATTCTATTTTCCTCAAAAAAGTCTTTAAGTGAACTTATTTTCCTGAAACAAATATTTGAATCGCATGATCTTTCTGTAAATGGATCCTGAGAAAGGAGGGTTTGGCTGTAGCCCTTGTTTCTCTCTCTCCCTGACTCCCTCTGTATCACTGTCTCTGTCTCTGTCCCACCTGTGTCCAATCCTGATCTCTGTGGCACCAAAGGTACTTCTGAGAATGACTTGATCCTGCTGTAGGCAAAACACGCAGCCCAATCATTCCCATGTGGGATTACACTCATAGTAGTCTTAGGGCTCATAATTCATTAAGAAAAACTGGGCCTTTTTATTTGGGCGGGAAATATTTTCATCATAGGAGTCATTCTAGCTGGGAAAATTAAGAGTTGACTGAAGGGTGAATCCAAGGTTATACAGATTTGACACAATAATATTAATAGTAGATAACTTTTATTTTTGAAAGATTGTCACATACTAATTATTAATTCTAAGTGCTTTTATTTATTAACTCATTCAAATGTGATAACTCTTACCCTAATTTTATAGATGAGGAAACTGTCACTAAGAATGCTTGAACAACTAAAAGGACCTAGGAATGGGATTTGAATAGTCAGATTCCAGTGCCTATGTTCTTACAGAGGCTGTCCTGCCTGTGACACTTGAGGAGTGCTTGTATCAGATATACCTTGCCTGTTCATGAGGTCTAACAGGAAGAATCTCACACAGCAACCCTGACCAAGCTTCTCACTTCCTTTTCCTTTCCAAGCTGATTACTCCTTGGATGTACTTCTAGAAGTTGAAAATTAAATGTAATGCATTACAAAGACTTATATTGATATAATGTTATGAATGCAAATGTCAAGTCCCCTCCGTGCTTTGATTAGGTTTAATTGACTTAACCTTGCTAAGTGCAGGTGCTACACTGAGAAGGGCGAGTTACTTTCCTTTCTCATTTCCTGTCCTGTAAGTGTTTTTCTTAACATTTCATGATGAACTGGTTGGAGTTTTTCCTCAGTGAGTGTAAATACTTACAATTATAATTTTGACTGTGAAATAACTTTCACTTACAAGAATTGATGATTACCATAGTAATTAGTGAAAGATTAAATGTGTAAGATTTGAGTTCGCTTTTTCTTTTTCTTTCCTTTTTTTTCATTGGTGGTACTGGGGTTTGAACTCAGGGCCTCACGGTTGCTTGTGTATCAGGTGATCTGCCACTTGAGCCACCTCGCCATTCCTTTTTGCTTTTTAGCTATTATTATTTGGAATAATACAGTTTTACATGGGCCACCCTGGACCATGACCCTCTTACCTACAGTTTCTCTCCCTCAAGCTGGAATCACAGAAGCCCAGACTGACCTCAAACCATCATTCTCTAAACCTCTGCCTTCCAAAGAGCTGGACTGACAGTCATGAGCCACCATGCCCAGCAGTTTGAGCTCCTTATATGTTGAAGAGTGTAAAATAAGTAAAACAGGTTTTCTGTTAGATCCAAAGTGCTTATTCCAACTCTCTAAGAACATTAAAAATCCCTGAATGGTATGCAAATTTGTAATCCTGTTGAAGATTACATAATCCTTGTACAATAGTTACATTTTGACTCCAAAGTGTCAATCTTTAAACTTTTTTTTTATACTGCCACTCCTGTTCCCAGCAATTATATGCAATATTTAGCTGGTATACATTCTTCATGATTCAGGAGACAGAGTCTCAGAACATGCAGAATAAATCCGATTGGGGCAAGAGCTAGCTCATTCGTTCACGTACTCACACGGGCACAAAACACACTCACATACATGCAGGTGTGCCCCTCACACTCACCACAAACACGCACAAATGCTCCTGTGTTCATATGTGCACATCCTTGAAAGACAGACTCTCTCTGGTCCCAAGACTTCTCTTGGATGTTTTTGTTTTGGTGTGAAACGCCTTGAAATTGAGCCTTTCAACATTTATATTTTGTGAGAAAATGAGCCTTGTGTTCCTGTTTTTAATATCACTTCCTTCTTGTTAATGAATTTTATATCTTTACCTTGGATACTTTTTGCAAAAATTCTTTTTTGACAAGTAGACTCTTTTTTCCCTTGTACTCTAAAAGAAAAGAGAAAACAAATTAAGTGGTGCAGCTTTACTAATTTCCTAAAAAGTAAATATTTTGGAAATATTGTGTCAGAAAATCAAGTGAAAGAAATATTGTCCCTTAGAAACAGTTAAGGCATGGGACTTTCTCCTCTGGTTTTTGGATGGAGACTGCTAGTTCTGCCTTATAGTGAAATTTCCAAATAACTATAACAGTAATTGAAAAATGACTTAAAACCCAGCAAATCGCCTCTGATTTGTCTTCATTATTGCTGTTGTTATGAACTATTGTTAAATTTTGGAATTAGGCTATGTGCTGCACACAGATTTTTCTTTCTCTGGGAATAAAGCTACAGCTATGTTTCATATTATATTTTGAGCTTTGCAGTTTGATGAATCGTGTGAATTGGGGACTCCTTCAAAGTGCTTTCTACTTTCTCTACTCTGCAGGCTCTCAATGACATGAGAGGTTAACTGTTCTATCTTCTTGGCAGATCAGTATTCCTTTCTTTCACTATTATTGGTGTGATGGCATCCAACATGAATCTTTGGGCAATGCTCACAAGACTCAGAAGTATTCAGAGAGGAAATAGCCGTAGTCAGTATGTAATGGATCAGCCCTTTGGAACCGTGGAGCTATTAATTTGTACCAGACCACTTGTTCAAGGTTACTTTACCCACCCTTCTCTGTGATTCAGAGCCAAAGGAGCCAAATGGGTAGTTACCTTTTGTCAAATTATGCTTTGACTTCCCTTATGATAGCAGTCATACAGCATTCTTCTCTCAAAGGACGAATAAGCACTTTATTAACATCTCTTTCATTCTTAACATATGTTTAAGAATGAGCTAGGGGTCAAATATTTTCCTTCACCATAGTTAAAAGTGCCATTTTACAGACAGGCCTGGAGACTAAAGCTATTTTCTAGAAAACAGATTTGTGTAATTTCCATCAATAGTTTTAATTTTGAAATTCTTTTTAACAGGCTTCATTAATAAGAATCTTTGAAATACTTTTGATTAATAAATTGCATTCTCTTCCTTATCCCATCAGCAATTAATGTACACCATACACATGTGAAATATTGTATTATGCCTAAGTTTTATGAATTAAGCCTAGGAATATTATATTATATATATATATATTTTATATATATTCCTGTATTATTTACTACGTATCTTGTGTTTGGTTGGGTGATGAAGATAGGAAGATAATATTGAGGAAAGGAAGCCCATGTCCTTTTCATGTTGGCATTTCTGGAAGTAGAATAGTCAGTAGAATGTTAGTGCATCTTTGACATATGCATGTTAGGATCATCCAGGGATGAGGTACCTCAAAAGTATTCAGGTGCTGTCTACACTTACTAGATTTAGTGAATTACTAAGTCACTACTCACCGTTCATTGTGAAAGATTTAAGACACTTTGGGACTCAATTCAAAGTCCTCCCACGACCCACTGGAAACTTCAAAAAGTGTTTTGAAGCATTTTGGCCATTTTTATAGTATTTTTCTCTTTGGGTTCAATATTTTGTGTTCTGGGATTCCTGTGGCTGCACTTATTGTTAGTCTCTTGTAGTGAGAAGATGGAAGGTAAGGCAGTAAAAACTAGACCAGACGAGCTCACCATTGTCAATCTTAGCCGGGATGGTGGTAATTAGAAAGCATTTTGACTCTCTGGTGGTATTATGATAAAGAAAGGGTCAGGCTGCACATGGGTGAGAAGGAGGGGATATATCCTATTGCTAAATTTTTAAACCGAGGGCCTTTTAATCTGTCAATTTTTCTATTTCTGTGTTCAAAATGAAACATCAAATGTAATGAATAAATAGTAAGTTTGGGAAGAAAAAATACTTCATCTATACAAAGATTCTCAGATGTCACAGTAGTGACTTGTGATGAAATTCAAAAATAGGAAAAACTGATTTGGGCCTGGTGGTGCATGCCTGTAATCCTAGCATTCCGGAGCCTGATGCAGGAGGCTATTTAGCAAGAGTCTCTTTCTCTCTCTCTCTCTCTCTCTCTCTCTCTCTCTATATATATATATATATATGTATGACAGTGAGTACTTAATGTATAAGTTGTTTTGCACAGTACATAAACATGGATCCAAACTGCTGTACATGGGAACATAGTGTATTTCATCCCATAATTAGTTAATGCAAAACTTTATGCTCCTAAAGAGTGACAGTTGAATAAATATCAACTCTGTGTGTGTTTGATGTACACAACATGGGAAGGCCATGCTTCTTCCTATAATTATTAAAATTTATGTGGAAGGGAAGAAATTAAAAATTGTACAAAGAAATGATCAGAAATATCAAATATATACATTCATAACAGTAAATTGGTAAAATTTATTTTTCAACATTCATCTGGGTGGCAGTTTTATGAAAAAATATTCAGACATTTCAACATTGTTTGCTTATGGAAAGCATTTGGCAATTCTGTTAGCAAAGAATAGTGTCAAAAATCTAAATGTTTTTGCCTCAACATCTGCATTTGCTTATTAAAAAACAAACCCATTCCACACCCCCAATCTCTCAAACAAGTTAAGTTTGTCATGGAATGTTTTTCAGTCGTCGTGAAATTCAATCTCAAATTTTTGTGTGTCTATGAGCTTTAGTTTGTTTGCTTATTTCATCTCCACGTCCTTACACTTAGGACTTCTGATACGAGTGGTCTTATAAAACTTTGTAAAAATAAAGTAAAAAAAGTCATTTCAGGGTCTCAGTCTGAAAAAAGGCTACTTGAGGAAAGAAGTATGTGTGTCCAGACCTCCCCAGGGTGCTCATAAAACTGAACGTAGTACATTTTTTTCTGGTCATAATACGTGCCATCCTCCACATCTCGGGCAACTCGAAATGGGGAAATGGGATTTTGATAGAAGGGTGTAAGATTGTGCTCCCATAACCTGTTTTTCTCATGGATCTGGTTTTAAAGCTAGGAGGCTGACTAGAAAGACAATGTTCTCTCTCTTTCTTGCTCTAAAAACATAAATGTGTGTATACACATGAGTGTGCCTTCCCTGGATTGTTTTAACAAAAAGATTGAAAGAAAATGATGAGCGCACTGCAACCATCTAACTATGGCATCTTCCTTCTTGACGTTACTTTTGCACATTATCTTTTTTATTACTGGTGGGATATTTTGAGATTGCCTTAGTTAATGAGACAAACTACTTTTTCAGAGCATTTCCTTAAGAGTGGTGACATTATAGAAAATTGGATGCAGAAAAGTGTTGGTGGAGCTTACAAAACCCTGTAATTAAGAGCCCAGAGTACATAGCTTGTAGTGACTATGTCAGCCAGCCTCTAAGTAAAGTAGTTGTTGCAGGTGGTTAGTTTCAAAAGTTTACATTTCCTTAATTGTATGTTGCTTTTTTAAGGGAGAAATATGTGATGACAAAAAGGAAATAGTGCTGCAGTGCTTTGACTAGGTTATTGGACCAATTTCCTCTCATTTGCTATCATTTTACTGGAACATTAACTTTAGCATTAGATTGATGTGTTAAAAAATATCTAACAGCATATTACACATCCTCAGATCAGTGGAGAACACTTGGAAGACACTGGCTCATTTTGAAATCTAACTGACTTGGAAAAATGAAGATAATTTTGGCTTACCTGAACTGTTTCTTTAACAAAAATAGTGACATTTCAAACAAAAAATTAATTTTTGTTTGAAATGCTTTTTAATTCTATTTATCTATTAGTTATACAACACATAATATTTAAGACCTGAGAAGTAAAAGTTGTATGTCCTGTTTTATATTTTGATGCCATCTTTGTGAGACTTTAAAGGAAAATATTTAGCACAGACATTAGGCTCTTGAAACAATTACTGTATTTGCACATAACGTGAGAATAGTGGAACAATTTACTGAATAATTGAGAAAAAGCATTGAACATGATTTTGGCAATTTAGTTGTCCCCTTGATTGCTTCCTTATTCTTTGTTATCCTGATAGTGACATTTTCTTGGAATATAAATATATATATATAAATAACCTTCCTACACACACATTCTCTTCATTAGTTATACTTCACCCTCAATAAGGTGGAAATAAGATAAATAAGATCTAACTTCTTTTTTATGTGAGAAAATACATAGCATTAAATTCCTAAGTTTACAATACTGTGATTTCACAGAGGGAACCGTTGTGAATTTTCACTGTAAGTGTACAGGAGTATAATTTTTTTCCTCATGAGAGTATTTCTTGACTTCCTCACTACATCTGGTTGAAGTGATGGTGACAAACTGAACAATCGTTTGTTCAACATTTTCCCTTAACTGCACTGCCATGTCTCCTTGGTCAGCTCTGTGTTCCAAAGTCTGACATGAGACTTGGACTATAGTAGTTACTCAACTGATATTCATGAATGAATGAGTGAATGACTGAATAGGCAAGTATATATATATTTATATATAACATATAAGTTAAAAATTGTCCATCGGGACAGGGTAAATTAATTACTGGTGTTTTATTTGATGATAGTTAAAATGTGAGAATATACACTAGTGATATTTTTCTGGTCATTAAAAGTAAAATGAAATGAATTGTCTTTTTCTTGAAGAGAAACTTAGTATGATAGAGTAATTTCCATATTATTTTACCTAGAAAAGATTTTAAGCAAACTCAAATCCTGATTGCTCTTGTAAAATATCCTGGTATAGGAGGCTTTCAGTCAGTTTTGAATAAATACGAATTTAGTAAGATTAACTGGCCTTGCTTGTAAGGTTATAAGGTTTATAACATGGGTCTAAAAGCACCAGCAGGTGGAGCTGTATTCTAATCCTGAATAAAATGGACTCCCAAAGGGTTGGCTCCTGATAGAACCAAAATTCTGTCAATATTTTTACAAAGAATTTTGTGTATCATGGTATGAAGTACATGTCTTAAATTACCTATGGAATAAACCACAATTTAAAATTCTTTTGTGTTTATTTCTGGCTTGAACTCTGGATATGCTATCAGGTAAATAGTTACAATTTTATTACATTGGATTTTTCCATGAGTGTTTAGTAACAAAACACACCAGGAAATGAAATATAAGTTAGTGTAAAGCTAATGCTAGACTTGTTTGAAGCAAAAGTAAAGAAATAGTGGATGTATGGGGTATGGAGTTCACTCAGAAGTGTTGGATTTGCTGTAGGGGTTTTGATCGTGTTGGTTCATACAAGCATGTTTGGTGTACATAACGCTTCTATAGTATTCATTATTCACTTCTGAAAGCACTGTATATTTTTTCTCTGAGTAATAAGCTAGAATTCCAAAAAATTAAATATTGGTGTGTAGTTTGTTTAGAAATTATATAATGTTTTCTTATTTTCTTTTTATTAATAGATTGTAAGTGCCTACAACCATGTAGGATTCTTCCAAGTGTATCCTGTGTTTTATCACCCATGCTACCTAGAATATGTGCTTGCATATAGCACATATTCCAGGAAAACTTGTTCAATGAAAGAATGCATTTATATCATATAAGAATTTTAAAATCTCTACTTCCATTATGTGTAATACTGGCTGTGGAGGTCATTTTGCTATTTAGTGTTAGAAGAATCAAACCAGGAGGTTTGAGTTTTAGTGTCAATGTTAGAAGCTTTGACTGGCTATTAACTAAACAAAACAAAACAAAACAAAACAAAAAACCCTACCTTAGTGTGTTGAGCATCAAAAAGCAGTGATGTTAGGCAAATAGGTAAGTTCCCTCTAATTTTGAAAATGCATGTACACTGATCTGGGAAAGTGTTGTGTTGTAGTTGGTTAAGTGTCTCTTAATGGTTCAGATATTAAAAACTTGAATCCCAGCGTAGCACTTGTGGGCCTTTAAGAAATTGAGCCTAGTGAGAGGTTTTCAGGGCACTGAAGGTATGCTCTTGAAGGGAGCCCATTCCTCTTCCCTTTATTTTGCTTCCTGACCATAAAATGAACATGTTTGTCCTACTCTGTGTTCCTGCTATGACATGTTGTCTTACTACTGGCCCAAAAGCAATGAGGCCAATTAACCATGGACTGGAGCTTCCAAAACTGTGAGCCAAAAATAAATCTTTTCTCTTTATAAGTTGATTATGTCAGCTATTTGTTACAGCGATGAAAAACAGACTCACACAACAAGTATAACACACAGAGTGCCATATGCTTTATCAACCTGGTTACCTATGAATACACTTTCAGTTTTGAGGTGACTGCTGTCTTTACAGATTGTCCTTGCCTATACCTTCGCCACCTAAGACTCTCAGGCAGTGGCTGGAATTCCTTGTTAAAATATTTACCAGTTTATTTTGTATATTTTTTTGCTGGTATTTGGGGTTAAACTCAGAGCCTCATGTTTGCCAGACAGGTCTTCTACCACTTGAACCACTCCACCTTCCCTTTTATGTGTGTTGGTTATTTTTGAGACAGGGTCTCACTTTATGCCCCTGTTGGCTTGGACTGTAATAGCTCTGTTTGTGCCTCCCCATGTTACTGCGATGACAGGTGTGTGCCACTGCATCCAGCCATTGGTTGAGATAGGGTCTCATGAACTTTTTGATGACTGCTTCCTGAGTAGGATTATAGGTGTGAGCCTATCCAGCCCATTGTTTATATTTTATATTGTTGAATATTGAGTAGATTTGCTTCCTACTATAATTTCAAATGCTACTGTATACATTATACCTTGGTGTAATGCAATTTCTATGGTGATATTATACCCTTGAGACCATGTAATGAACAGGCCCAGGGTCAGAATCCAGGCAAGAATTCATGGATTGTGTTTGATATAGGGAAAAAATTTGGATCAGTAGAGTGAGAAATTCTTTTGTGTTAGCCAGAAAAACTCCATTTTTTTTCCCTGTTTAAGGTAATGCAGTTTCATGATCATGGAATGTATTATTAACTGGTCAGAATGGAAGATGGAGGGACTCAAAAGAAGAGCAATTATAAGCATTTACTAACATGGATGCCCCAGTCTTTGTGCTAAGCTGATTTTGTAGAGTGGCCAGTGTTAGCCTCTGCCACTTTAATGTTTGAAAAGTAGTCATTGTGTGTGACTCCTTTCAGTACTGCACGGTGCTTGTAATAGTTTAATTGGAAGGGAGGTAACCAGAATTCCATAATCACAGCTGGATCACAGCCTTCAAATCTGCTATAGAGGACTCTTCCCACTGTGGTGACTTCCCAGTGTACATTGATTTATTGGTTACAGGCAAAGAGATTAAAACAACTTACTTATCTCCACCGTGCCCATCATAGAGTAAGTTTTAGATAATGGTGTATGACTTTTGTATGCTCATGTCAGCTGTATCTGATTAGCATTAAGGGCAGCTTGGAACATTACGTGGAAAAACCAATGGTCAGAATTGGGTAATATCCTAGTAGAAAGGGTGACTCAGTATTAATACCCCAGTGTGGGTAAGTACATCTTGTTTTATGCATTTTATGCATTTGGAAACTCCATTAGGGTAAGTGCCTGGAATTGGATAATCCTTGGTTCTGGTTGGGGAGAAAGCTGGGAGACAGGAAGTGGAACGTGGTGAGGGCTTCAGCTTGGGTGCCACATGGTTTGATGGGTGACTGCAGAATATTCTTGATTTGGTGGCCGGGATGTCTTTCTCGTCTATTGCTTACACTTCCCTCAACTCCCCAATGGAAGCTTCATGAGGGCAGGGATTGCTTTTGCTGGTTTTTTTTTTTTTTTTTTTGGCACCTCTGTATTCCCAGTGTCTAGAACAGTGTGTGGTGCAAAGTAGAAGCTCAGGAAATATTTGTGAATAAAACAAGAGTTTGCTGAAAGACCATTCTTTGGGAGGTGTTTTACTAAGTGTGATGGGAGAAACAAAGCTGAATGGGAAACTCTTCTCTCTTGAGCCAGCAAGGAAGACATGTTGTGTATACAAAAGAACGTAGAATATCCCAACACTCACATGGCAAAAGAAGTCCTTCTAGCTGGGAGGGAGGAATGAAACTGTAGAACTCCCCAGGGCTGTGGGACATTCAACTTGGTGCTTGGGGAGGGGTGGGCAGCAATATGCAGCAGTAGAAGGGGTACATCCAGGCTGAAGGGACAGTTGGATCAAAGATGGGGGTGGAAACTTCAAGGCATGATTGCATAGCAGTAAGCAGTAGGTTGGACAAGGTAGGGGAGAAGGCTGACAGGAAGAGCAAGACCAGTCTACAGAAGGCTGACAATGCTGTGATAAAGCAGCTCAAATTTAGGGATGAAGAGTTTTTTTTAAATTTCATGTTGAACTAGAGGTGTGCATGTTTAAGGGTCACAAATAGTGGTTAATGATAAAATCCTAAAGGTCACTGGTCACAATTTATTCTTCTTAGCTTATTATATAGTTTTAAGAATTGTTTTAATCTTAATTTCACTGACACGTATGCAGTATCTCCAATATGTTTATTGCAAAGTGGTGCAGGAAAAAAAGACTTTCATTTTGCTGTCTACATTCAGATTTTGAAACAGAAAAGGTTGAAAAGACCTAAAAATCACCATTCTATGTGGAGTACAAATAGTTGTTTTGGGTCATAGAATCTCAGAAATTGGAAGACAAATTTAGTCAGCTTAAATACTTTTAGCCCTTTATACATACTGCATTTTCTCTCATATTGGTGCTTTCACCCCCCTTGTTCTCCTCTGTCCTCCCTCTGCCATGTGTCCATCTCCTGCATGTGGCCAGGCCCAGTTCTTTCCTCAAAACTCCAATCATTTTGTTATGAGCTCTGGGGTCCAGAACCTTCCTTGAATGTCCCCTCCTCTATGAGGCAGGGAATACTGCTCTCTGAACCTGGATATTCATATTTCTTTTACTGCATAGTACTTACCTTTGGATCAATCATTTAGTCATTTCATGTCCCACTATAGCAGCGAGAAGATTTTTTTTTTTCATTTATTCACATGTGCATACATTGTTTGGGTCATTTCTCCACCCTGCCCCCCTTTCTCACCCTTCCCCCCTCCCCTCTTCAGTTTCAGGCAGGTCCCGTTCTGCCTTTGTGACTGATTTTGTTGAAGAAAAGACATGAGCATAATAAGAAAGACAAAGCATTTTGCTAGTTGAGTTAAGGATAACTACACAGAAAGATTCCTAACATTGCTTTCCTGTACTCATGTGTTACAACCCATGTTGATTCAACTCTAACTGATCTTTACACTGGTTCCTGATCCCCTTCTCATGATAACCTCTGTCGTTTTAAGGTTTCTGTATTGGTTCCTCTGGAGTGAGGGCATCAAATGCTTTCATGTTCTGGGTTTTCTACCTATTCCTATATCCCCCATATGTGCTCTCCCCTTTTCTTGTGATCCAAGTCCAACAACATTGCTGCATTTGCCCTTGATCTAAAATCCACATATGAGGGAGAACATATGATTTTTGATCTTATGAGCCTGGCTGACCTCGCTCAGAATGATGTTCTCCAGTTCCATCCATTTACATACAAATGATAAGATTTCATTTTTCTTCATGGCTGGGTAAAATTCCATTGTGTACAAGTACCACATTTTCTAAATCCATTCATCAGTAGTGAGGCATCTTGGTTGTTTCCATAACTTGGCTATTGTGAATAGTGCCGCAATAAACATGGGTGTGGAGGTACCTTTGGAATAACCTGTGTTGCATTCCTTTGGGTATATCCCCAAGAGTGGGATTGCTGGAGCATATGGCAGGTCTATGTTTAGATTTTTAAGAAGCTTCCAAATTTTTTTCCAGAGTGGCAACCGAGAAGTTGATCTCCTAAGTTTCTTAAATACCCAGAGTGACTGAGTGTGGGCTCATCTCATAATACTTTTAATTACTAAAATTAATACCTGAAATCTGTTTCTTTTGTCCATTTGACTTAAATTCTTCTCCTACTGAATGACATGACTATGTTTGGATATGATTATCTTGTTATTCTTCATGTGAATATTAGCCTTCAGATTGAGATATCTCAAAACCTATAGCCTTTCATGGATACACCTCCATTAGTCTCTTCCCTCTGAATGTGTAATTGTGTGCTGTTTTTTTGGTTTATGATTTGAATAGATCTGAAATAGTGAATTCTTACCCACCCCTTCATAAAACACAATATTTACTTTTATTAATCTAAAACTTTTAGCTTCGTTAGTGGTCTCACATTATTGACTTACAGAAAGCTTGCTGTTGGATGAAGTCTGATCGTGGTTTTTGTAAGAATTAAAGTGTACATGCCCAAACACCACAGTTAGATGAGCAAATGGATGATACCAGCTTAATGTGGCTCTGTACTTTTGAAAACTTAAATGTGAACTATGGGACTTACCCTAACTAAATTACATTAAAAAAAAACTTTCATTGGGCTAAAATTTCCATCTCATTGAACACAAATAATTTCTGCAATTTTGTCAAATTATATGCTGAAATCAAGTTGTTCTGTGTTGTTCCTCTATCTCTTCCCATGGAAGCCATGTTGGAAAAGGAGCTGCTGAGGTTCATTCACATACAACTATTGCATTTTCTAAATATTCAAGACCAATTTAGACATTTTCTTGAATTTAAAATTAGGTTACTAATTCACATATGTTTTCTAGTATTTGCCACTTCGCCTGCTCTTTTTTTGGAAAATCACATTATTTTATGTTACATTTTCTTGCTGTCCATAAATTTTCTAATATTACGTAAATCTGTGTCTCTCTGCATACTTTTTTCAGAAACTAACCTACAGTTTGGTTAGACATTGGAAAAAATATCTGGTTCAAATTGGCTGGTTATTTTTCCTGTCTTTTCAATGATTTTGTACCTACTTTTCTGGTTGCAATGATTTTTTTATACCTCAGTGTTTTACTTAAAAATATTCTTATTTTGTTGCTTGGAAGGAGTTGGAAAAAAAAAGCAGACATAAGAAATTGCCCCAAATAAAAACAAGAGGAATACTAAACAAATAAGGACTGTATGGAGCCACTGGGTGTTTCCACAGTGGCAAAGTCAGTAAAACAACTCAGCATTGTGAACCCCAACCAGCATTGTGAAATGTAGTTTTATTTTCTTCTTACTAACAATATAGCTTGCCATATAGCATGTTTAACATGACCTCTAAAGGTACATCAGGCATAACAGAAGAAAAGAAAAAAACAAGAGCAAAACCTAGAGGAAGCAGGAAATAGATAAAGGAATTAATGGGAAGGAACAAAGCAAAGAGGGCAAAAGCTTTCAGGAAGAACTGCCAAGAGCCCTGACAAATATGTATGTGCTGTTTGCCTTTGATAGAACTGTCACTGAGGGAAAGTGTTGATGTAATCCCTGAAGTACTTTGTCTGTATCCAAGAATCAAAAGAGCTCCATGGCATGCATCCCAAATTAGATTAGCCTTCTTTTCCCCTTTATCCGGACCACCTTCCATTTTTGTTACACAAGGAGCCATAGAGTTGGATTTTGCTGTATCCATTTTATTACCTAAGGCATTCCTCCTTCTTGTTTTTAAAACAGATTTACTATTATGAAGCCGAGACAGCCCCAAATAATAGATATTCTTAGTTGTTAGAACAGTTCCTCAACCAATCTATATATGAAATGACTCAGTTCCCAGTGATTTCATCTCCAGAGTAATCATCAATCTCTGTCTCTCTGAAATTAAAATTGCTTTCTTTGAGTCAAATAAGGCTGCAAATAGTAAATTTTAAAGTATAGTCTGAAAAAATACTTAAAGTTGTGCATGTTACTCTTTGTAGATTGGGATTTATGGGATGGGTATGATCACAATCACGCTCAAGGCTGTTAGTCAAAGCTTTTGAGTCATAAGAGAATATTTAGTGGGAAATAATGTCAAAAGAATATATGACATTTTAATGCTCGATAGCAATATTCTCTGGCTGGGAAGTGCTTGCCATAAACCACAAGTGAAATGGACCGTCTATTGCCTTCAGCTGAATAAATATACTTGTTCAGGTAAATATGAGTGCACTGATTTTTATGTGCAGACTTTTCATACACACTTTTTCCTTCATTAGTTCTGGTCACCTAACTTCAAACTTTTAAAATCAAACACACTTAGTGATAAAAGTATTGAGTATATAACTGTGATACATGCAAATTAACTTACAAATCATGTGTATACTATTATGCTAATAAATTATGTTAGCTTTAAAACACAAAAATTATGAGTAGTTGAAATAAATCGACACAAACAGAAATTTATTCAAACAAACATTTTTTTGCACCTTTTTGAGATTGTGCATACCACTTTAGAGACCACCAATATAAAGGATTGCATTCTTTGGTATAATTTAATTAAATGTACATATACTGAAAGTAATTCTGAAGAAGTTAGCTTTAAGTTTTCTCTGCTCTCACTTAAGTGTCATTAAGTGTTTGACATATGTTTGGTTTAAGGGATAGGAATTACTTTATGGGCAGAAAAAGGCTTAATGAATTTATATTGAGTTGGGTGTCAGTAAAGACAAATACTAGTCAAGCTTCAGGGTGGCACACAGTAATCCTCAGTGAATTGCAAACAGTAATAGACAATATCTTTTCCCAGAACTCACCCTTAAAATTCTTGCAACCAAACCAACTTTCTAGAAATAAATTTATTTATCAAATGTGTCAGAGCCTGTTGGTAATTATACTGTGTGTGTCAGCCCTGGTCCAGCTTAGCCTTTTCAGACTTGCTGAGAGCTACTGGACCAGTTTTCTTGCATCTTACTTTTTGAACTGAGGAAAATGCTTTAGCAATACGGCCTGCCCATTATTCCCTTTTACTTGGTCAACCTGACAGGGGCTCAGAAAAACCAAGGAGAAGTCTGGGCATTGATAAAGACTGCACAGGCAAAGGTGACTCTGTAGGGATGAGACTACTGTGCCCTTCCCTGAGAAGTGCAGCTATTACCTGGTATTTGCTTTGTGGTAAATAGCTCTATGACACGTAGGACTCTTCAATGCATATTACTCAGCAAAAGAGGCCAATCTGAAAAGGTTGCATACTGTATCATTTTTACTCTATGATGTTCTAGAAAAGCTAAAACTATAGAAGAAAATAATAGGGGCCAGTGGTTGTCAGGTGTTGAACCCTAAGGAAAACCATGGACTTTTGGGAGATTATGATGTATCAATGTAGGTTCATCAGTTGTGAAAAATGTACCACTTTGATGGAGGGTGCTGTTACTGGGGGAGCTGTGTATATGTGTGTTCAGTGGGAATATGGAAAGTCTCTATACCTTCCTTTCAGTTTTTCCCTGAACCTATAGCCTCTAAAAAAAACCAGTCTTAAATAATAAAGTAAGTTTTGTGTTTTCCATTCCTCCAGGAAAATAGAGGCCCAAACACACTGAAATTGGGTTGTATCTGTCTCTATAAACACCTATAAGTTACCAGCTTATGAAGAGAAAAGGGTTATTTTGCTCGCAGTTGTACAGGTCTCAGTCATTGATGGGTTGGCTTTGTTTCTTTGGGCCTGTGGTGAGGCGGCATCTTATGGCAGAAGTGCTTTGCAGACAAGAGCCACTCACCTCATGGCTGGGAAGCAAAAAAGAGAAACAGAAAGAGGCCGAGGTCCCACTAGGCCCTTCGAGGGCGTGGTCCCAATGACCTAAAGACTTCCCATTAGGCTTTACCTCCAGAAGTTTCCCAGTAGTGCCTCTCTGGGCACCTTTGGGGGATTCAACTCTAGCATGGGTGTTCTAGTTCCTGCTTGCCTGGTCAGCATTCGCTTACTAACCTGAGGGATTTGGTAACGTTCAGTGCAAATTAATAGAACCCTCCCCGACATAGGTACATTAATGCACTTGATCGAATGCATTTATTGTTGCCAATAAATGTTTTGAACTAAAAGGTCAAAATTTAAAACTTATTATTAGTGTGTGGTTAAATCTCAGTTTTAGTGAGAGTCAGTGGCACAATAGTTACTTGTAAGGAGTTTATACACCCAAATTAAATAATATTTTTTGCTGAAAATATAGATCTTCTCATTTATGATTTCATATTGAAAATTTGTAACAATCTCACTCTTTTATTTTATATTTCACTTTTTTACATATTGTATCATAAATATTTCCTTAAAGAATTAACATGATTCTCAAATGACACGTAGACCTTCATTTATTTTATTACCTCTTATTCAACAGTAAAAGATTTTTTATCCTAAAATGGATATTTTGATTAGATATGATAATTTCTTTAGGAAAATACATCTTTATCTTTTAATTTTAACTTTTTTTGGCAGTACTAGGGTTTGAATTTAGGACTGTGCACTTGCTAGCCAGGCACTCTGTTACTTGAGCCACTTCCCCTGACCCTTTTATGCTTCAGTTATTTTTCAGATGGGGGTCTTGTGTGTTTTTTGCCCCAGGTCAGCCTCAGACAGTGATTCTACTACCTACACCTTCTGCATAGCTGGAATCATGGGTGTATGCTATCAGCTCCACCTTGTTTTGTTGAGATGGGGTCTTGCTAACTTTTCCAGGCTGGCCTCTTAACTGCCATCCTCCAGATCTCTGCCACCCCAGTAGCTGGGATTGTAGGCATGAGCCACTCTTGACTTGAGAGATACTATTTTATGGAAAAAGGTAATTCTTTTTATTTTCCCATAATCATCAGCAAATTTTAAATCTGTATACTAATATTTTCATGAGTTTCCTGTTATATCAGAAGCAAACATAGAAAACAAGTGTGAAAATGTGGGCCACACAGAACAAAATTGTCCTTAGGAATTTAAGGCAAAGTATAAATGAGGTTTAATGTTCATTCTATAGCCATAAGTATTGATAGGCATTTTTTGGATCATCATTGTTCTGGTTGTCTCAGTTGACTACAATTTTGATATTGCCTCAAAATTTGTTGCCTCAAAATTGATGTTGTCTACAGATTTCTGGCAAAAATGCTTATTTTTATGACTGGCCGGTCATGAGTTTCCCAGGGGGCCATCTCTTGGCTTTGCAGTTTTAGTGAAATCCAAGTCAGCTCCATTGAGCTGCTCACATGACTGAATACCAGATGATAGAATTGAAATAAAATATCCTTCTCTGGAAAAGTAAACCACCCAAAGGACTTGTGTGTCTTTCCTTATTTCTTTCTATTTCTAATTTAAGAACTAAAATTTAAACAAGAAGCAGTATTTTGAATTCAAAACTGAAACCATCCAGGCATCTAGAAATGAGTAATTAAATTACCTAGGTTCATAATGCAGTCAAGTGTGTTGTTATTGCTTTACTATGCTACTATTGCTTTTTTTTTTTTTTCATTCCTTCCAAACACGTCTGAGTACCTAGGGACTAACAGCAAGAAAAATTGTTTAGTTGATTGCCATCATCCCCTTTCTTTGAGGAGCTGACACAGCTTATCTATAACATAAATGGGAGTCTATACAAATATATTCCATGTTCGCTGTGAAGCTTATTGGAGCAGTTGTTATAACTCATGTTTTATGTGGGCTGGGCTTTATACTTCAGCTTGTTTAATCCTCTCAGCCACCCTGGGAAGCTCTATTGTAAGGATAAGGAGTCTGAGGCTGAAAGTGTTTTAAGTCATTTGATCAGGTGGTCTATGTGCCGTCTAGGCAGTTGAGCAGGACTTGGAGTCTAGGCTCTCAGACACCCTGTGTGCAACCACTGTTGGGGCTTACTGCCCCACACTACGATCTCCTCTAAACTCCTGTGGCTTTGTTTGTACCACACATATCTCACTCAGTCTTGTTTGCATTTATTGGACTCATGTTTATCTTCTTACTAAATTGTAGTCTTTTTGGGATCAGAGGTTGAAAAGTGAGGGTTTTCAAGTTGTGTAACCTAATAAGACACACTGTTTCTGCAGGTTACACCGGGACTTGTAATATCCATAAACACTTGTGTATGAACACAGGCTGTGGACTAAGCTCTGACTGCACCTTGGTTCTGAGAGGATATCACACATTAGTTGTAAGCACAAATGGAAGGAGTTCGCTTCTGTGGCATGCCTGCTGCATACATTGTTTCATACACTTTGTGTTATTGTTCTTCACCAGATCTTCCAGTCTCATAGATAAGTACCCTGAGGCTCAGAGATACTAAATAACCTGCCATGCCGGTAAAGAACAAGTCAGAATTGGTATTCATGTTTGTTTTATTCCACAGCCTACTTCTTTTTAAACTTTTTTATTCCATCAGAGCTATTTTGTTGCCACACTAAAATGGTATGGCAAACTTTTTTTATGGTCCTGAGGTTTGAACACAAGGCCTCACGGTTGGTAGGCAGGTGCACTGCCATTTGAACCACTCTGCCAGCTTTGTGGAAAACTCTCTAACTCTACCCTGAAGTTGACTCTTGGTTAGAGAAAGAGGTAAATGGACCATTAATGTCTAAGGCTCACTATAATGGTCAGTGTACCCTTGAGAAAAACTGTTATTTTATCATCATTGTTCAGTGAGCTCTTCATGCAAAAGGAAGGAGAGACCAGAGCATCTCCCATGTGTTAGGAACTGTGCTATTTTTTATACAGGTATTAGCCTCCAGGAACTGATGGGAGTCTATTTTATACCCACGAGCATGCACTGAGGCTCAGAGAGTGAAGTAACTTCTCCAAATTCATTGCAATACTAATGTAGAATGGGAATAAAAACACAGGTCTTGACTTGAAATACAACGCCCTATTATGTCTTGTTTTGGTGCTATCTTTAGAGGATATCTGTTAAAAATTTGATAGAACCTTATTTTGATATAAGAACATGTTTCTCAAATGTTTGAGTGCCAAGAAAAGTATGGTTGCAACTGCTAATTTCTATCTGTAAGTGTGTTTGAAATATGGAATGTGTCTGGAGTTTTCATACAGAAAGCAAGCTCAAACCATACATGAAATAATTATTATTAATTCTGTCCCAAGTAAGAAGCATTTCTAATCTTGTTCTTAAATTATCACTTGAATTCATGTTTGTTATTTATGTTTATTCAAAGTTTATTTAGTTAGTTAGGGGTGTGTTAATGTTCTTAGTCTTTGTCAAATCCATTGGCAGGCAGATTTATGGTAGTGTTTGGTCAGTTGCTTAGGGGATAAAATTAAACAGCATATTGGTTGTGTTACGTTGGGCTTTGTGGTTTTGCAGTTTAGGAAGTGCAGTCTTTGTTTAATAACATGCACCATTTCTGACCTAAAAGTTTTCCTCCTATAAGTAACCGGTGGTTTTAAAAAGTACTTGGAGGGGACTAAAGACATTGAGATTCCAAAACAAGGAAGCAACACTGCAGTCTAATCAATCAGGAATTTTTTTGTTTCCACAACAACTAAACATTTAAAAATTATCTCTCTTTTTTTTTGGGAATAGGAATTTATTTGTGTATGGCTCAGAGCAAAGATCATAAGCTTCATAGTGAGACATACTCAGATTGAAATCTGGGCTGCACTATCCATTTTTAAATTGAAGACAATAATGCCAAATGTGGATGACTCTTTTGGAGACAGTAAAATAATTATATGTTTATGGGGAGCACCAGATACAAAGTGGATGGCTAATATATTTCCTAGGACATCCAGCTCACTTTCTAAATTCAAATACAAATAAGGCATATGGATTTAGAGGATATTAAATTAAGATTAAAAATGAAAGAATTTATAAGATAGAACTTCCAATTTTAATGTGGTAATTTAAAATCATATTATCTACCACTTCCCAGAAATTACCCTAATCAAGAGAGTGAATGAAAACCCAAAATGTGAAGAAACATGTTTGGTCAAAATTTGGAGGTTGCTAAGTCCCAGCTCCCCTCAAATGTATGTGGGAAGGAATGTCTGACCAAAGCAGTGGCCACTGTGGTGATGAATAGGATGGAGACAGCAGTTGCTGACTAACTAAGAGAGCCAGTTTTCAACATGAGGGACACAGGCTGAGGTGCAAGGTCTGAGCTCTGTGTTTGTAACAGGATAAACTGTGTGTACCAGCAGAGAGCAGGAGCCTTCTAGACCCACTTTGGTTTTGAGTAGTGATGGAGAGGGGCTAATAACATGAAAATGTAGGCCATAGTTGCATCAAATAACCAGTCTCTCCTACAGTAGAGAAAAAGAGTGTTTGCATTAAGAAAACAGCCATAGCTCCCATGTCCATTGACTGGGGAAATGTATAACACAAGTAAAAATAAAAACAAATTCCTATAGCATGAGAAAAATGCGATTAGCCTGGGACATATGCCTGGACCCTCCCCACATGAACCTCCAACAAATGACTGGTAAAGAAGAACCTCACTAGTTTCAATACCATGCAACACAAGTCATTTGTAGAAGAAAAAGATTGGTGTGACCTTAAACTACTCTACATCATTGAGTGTGAAATGGCTTCTATAAAATCTTTACAGAAAGACTGTGAGACAAACATTTTTTAATCACCAAAAATATTGTTCAAGTGCAAAGGTAATAGCAATTTTGCTATTACGTGCACAGTGCAGGAAATATTCTTCCCATGAGACATCTTTAGAAATTTTTTAGAAGAAAAACTAAAGTCAGAGCTGGGTATGTAGCTCAGTAGTACAGTACTTACCTATCATGTGCAGGCCCTGGATTTGATTCTCCAGCAATACACACACACACACACACACACACACACACACACACACACACACACTCTCTCTCTCCAGATGAAAAACTTCAATCTGCCAGAGATATCAAAAAAAGGGGGAGGGAAAGGGACTACAACAAACACTAGCCATTAGCATAGAATTCATGTAACTCTTTTACTAGCGAAATCGAACATGGGGAGTTAGGTAAAAATAACTGTAATGTTAGCTGCTCTGAGAATTAAATTAATAGACTTATGAAAAGTGGGGAGGATGGAGGGAAAGAAAATGGGAGATATAATAGTATATTTATATCAAATGCAAATTAGCAGCAAGCTGGGGTCTTGATTCGGACAAGACAGGGTTTACTTTAGGTCAAATAAACCTTAAATCAGACCAAACAAACAGTTTCTAATATTAGACAAAACAAAAATAACATTTTTTGAAAGATTGAGACATTTACAGTGAAGATACAATAGTAAACATATCTGTGTGCCAGTCATGACATCGATACTCTTAAAATAAAACAGTAACAGAAAAAATAGAAGTATACAGTTCATGAGAGAGCCAGAGAGCAAAAAATGTGAATCTGTAGGAGACCTTGTTAAAATAATTAATTTGTATCTAATTGACATATAAAACAATGTTTTCCGAAAATGGAAAAAATTTGTTTGATTTTTGGGACAGGGTTTCATTATGTAGCTCAGGCTGGGTTTGAACTCATGATTCCCCTACCTTAGCTTCCTGAGTGCTGAAATTACAGCTCTGGGCCACTGTGCCAAGCTAAAACACATATTCTTTTCAAGTGGCTGTGAAACGTTAACAGAAAACAACATGATATCTAGTACCACAAGGAAAATTGCAATGAAATAAAACTAGAAATTAAGAATAATGGAAGAAAAATCTTAAAACTTTGTTAAATTAAAAAATGTTTCTTAAACTCTGAATGTCAAAGAGGAAGTCCAACCTAAAAGATTTTAAAATCTAGAAAATAAAGATAATCAAAACAACATAGCAAGGTCTATGGGTATAAATAATTTTCAGAAGGAAATGTGGACTTATTAGTCCAGATTGTTACTAATAATTAGGAAGTTAGAAGAAAACAATAAACTTAACTTATGCAAAGCAAAATTTTAAAAAGCATAAGTAAACGAATTAGATAAGGGATAAATAAAAGTACTTTTTCTTTGGTAAAGTAAGGGTAATGAATTAAAAAATTTAGATGGTACAAAAATGTAAAAAAAAGATAGTAAGGAAAATATCTCAAATGCTGGAAATTTAGTCATGAAGATTTAGTTTGCTAAACTCAAGGTGAAAAACAGGAATAATTGAATAAGGTGGTTAAATTTCTAGGGGAAAAAATACTTCAAGACAGTCAAGCACTGTGGATCTCGGGGAGGGAAGGAAAGGAAAGGGAATGACAGAGCATCAATAATTTCATCTGTGAAGGTAGAGGATACAGGATGTGTATTGAAAGCTGTTGAAAATGGGAGGTGGTGGTAAGGGATAAAGGAGAGTAATGGAAGGGGTTGAATTGACCAAATAAAGTATATTCATAGTGGGGAAACAATGAGAAATGCTTTTGAACATCGACTTAAATACTCATAATTATAGACAAAACTGTAAAATAGGTAGGGCCTGTGTGGGGAGGACTTGTGGGGGTGGGAAGGGAGGGTGGACAGAGATGAAGGTGAGGGTATGTGGTGGATGGACTTCATATACTTTTACAAAATAGAATAAAGAAACCTCTTGCAATAGTTTTAAGTGGAGTGGGAGGGGACCAAGGGGGAGAGGCAGTGGGGTCAACTAAGCAATGTACAACATAAGCCTATTTGGAATTGTCACAATGAATCCCCCTGTACATCGAGTATTTCCTAATAAAAAAATAATGGAAAAAGACAGTCAAACATATAGAAAATAAAAGCAGATATGTTACCTGCAACCTAAAACCAACCACATCGAAAACCCCAGAAAGATCTATGCTGCCACCATCACCAAATGCACTAGGCCCTGGTGATTTGACAAGGGAATTGTACCAGATGCTTAAAGTCTTGATAATGTCAGTGGTATTTAAATTCTGGCAGAAAACAGGGAAAAGAAATTTCTGTTTGCAAAGTGATGTGAGCATGATATTAACATAAAAAGTTAATAAAGATTGTGTTTAAAGAAGACTATAAATATTCATATTTATACAAATAGCTGCAAAACTCCTAAGTAAAATGTTGACCAAGAGAATCTAGCATCCTGAATAAAACACCTTGAGTATTTCAGGAGAGAATGGGTAATTGTTCAATAAAAGGAACTCTATTAACATTACACTTAAGGAAAAGAGCACATGATTGTATCAATGTATAGTAAAGGCATTTAACAACATATAATGTTCATGCTTGATTTAAAGATATGACTGGGAGTAGATGAATATTTTCTTAACTTGATAAAGTGTATGTGCTTCAGTCCCAAATCCCGTGTTGTCTTTACTGGAGGAAACACTAGAAACAAACACGGGCTAATTTTAGGAAGCAGACAATGATGTCCATAATCACCAGTGTTACATAACATCGCTCTGGAGTTCTAACCAATGCAATTAGATAAGAGAAAGAAATTAGATATACAAGTGGGAACACATTTGTACCTTCCTCGATTGTATATCTTGAAGATTAAAAGAATCAGCTAGAAGTTTGTGTAGTCAGTAAAAGAATTCAGTATAGTGGTGAAAGAAAAAAAGAATATAGAAAAGTCAATAGTTTTTTATGTATACAAAGATAAAATCACTTAGGAGACCTAGTGGAAGAAAGACCCCTAATTCACAAGATAGACAAAAAAGATAAAATTTCTGACTAAAACTAATTCAACCAAGACGTGCAAATTTCTATATGGGGGAAAAAAAACCTCTAGGCCTCAAAATATCTCCAAAAATGATGCAATAATTGGAGTGACACATCGTGGAAACTTTTAGCATCTTATCACTCCCTCTCAATTCATTCTATAAAGTTAACATGGCATCCAGAAAAATACCTTCAGGATATCTTTGGGTCTAAATAGGCTGGTTTTAATTTAACATGGAAAAATATGCAAGCATGAATGACCAGGAAAATTCATCAAAAGGAGAGTAAAAGACATGGGACCAGCCCCACCAGATAATAAAACATATTGTTAAGCCTCAGTTATTAGGACAATTTGGTTCTGGGCATGAAGGGAAGATTAATAGAATAGAATATAGAATACATATGTGAATCATATGTAGCATGTAATATTCATGGTGGTAGAAATGGATTTTTCAATAAACAATGATGTGCCAACCAGCTAGCTATTGGAAAAAAATTGATCCATACTTCAGTCCTAAACCTAGTATAATTTCCAAATGGATCATAAATGTAAGTATAAAACATAGGCCATAAAAGTCCTAGAAGACATGATGGAGGACTCTTTGTAATGTTATCATCAGGAAAGCTTTCCCAACTGTGATAAAAACCAGGAACCATAAGAAAAAAATGAATAAATTGTACTTACTGCATAAAAGAAAACTATTTCTACATGGCTAAAATTACTGTAAGAACCATCAAACTAGAAGAAATTATTTGCAACCTTACCATAGACAAAGCCTAATTTTCTTATATGCAGAGCTTTTACAATTAGGCATGTTAAAACCAAGAACCCCCAAATGAAAACATGTAAAAAGTTTGGACATTTGTTTTAAGTAAAGGAAATAAAATGATCTTCCCTTGCTACCCTCCTCTTCCCATTATACAGCAGCTCCTCTTCCCATTATTTGGCCTCAACAGCCTGCTTATAAGTGCTTATTAGAATAAGCACTTACTCTAATTTTTTGTTTGTTTACTTGTTTTATTCATATTTCACTTTGAAGACAATTTCATGAGGACAGGCACCAAGTCTGGTGTCAAATATCAGACACATAATAATGTTCTTTATTCCAATTAATTGTCTGTTCTTTCTTCAGACAAAAAATAACCTTTTAAACCTACTTTCTTATCACTGGTGTCATAAATACTCAGCTTTTTAATGCTAAACTCAATAGATGGATTGAGATTTACAGAATTAAAGAAGAAGTCACATACATTCATCTAGGAACTGGGCTCCATTCAGTGTGAAGCTTTTAGTAGGCAGCCTTGAGCACAGGGCTTGATTATCAAATTAGGGACTTAAAAATGATTTATGAAATAAAAAAGTATCAAAAGACAACTGTTGGTCACACAAGAGCTTAATTTTTTTCAGTATATTCTGAAGCAGAGTGTACTGCTTCATTAATAACTTCCTCAGAGTTTTGAACTCAATTTCAATTGATTCGAATTTTCTTCAGTTCTTTCATCTCTTTGGCTTGTTTAATTATCGTGATGAGATTCCTAGGCTTCATTAGAGATAATGTGAATGACTTCAGCATTCTGCTAATATTTACTATTTCGACAAAAATTTGTAGGAGTAAGTAATTGTTTATATTTTAAGAGAGTTTATAATGCTTAGTATTGTCTGCTTAACCATTTTTCAGAAAGCAATATTAATTTTCCAGTTTCTCCAGATAACAGATTTCATTTCTTCAATCATTACTTGAGTAACTCCTCTAGCGCTAAATAGCTTTACGTGTGTCTGTGTCTCTCTATGTTATAGGCATTTGCTTATTGCATACACATGTATGAACACTTGTACATATATTTATGTTTTCTGTTTTGGCAAGTTAAATTACAGATTCCTCTATACATTGCTGTGGTACTGTTTTAAGTAGTGATTTGTATAGATGATTAAAAATTGTTGACTATTTCTATAACTACCATTATGGTACAGTGAAAATCATTAAGTACAGGCGTTTGAAAATGTCACAGTTGGAATTATCATAGTGACTATAATTTGAGAGACTGAAGTACAGATAAATGACTATCATTTATTTCATGTTTTATTGATTTAAATGTTGTAAAAATGTTTCAAACTTAGTATTTAACACAACAAGCAGTCATTTGTTGACAGTTTCTGTGAGTTAGGAATCTCAGTGCGACTCATTAGGTCCTCTGGCTCAGGGTCTCACACAAGACTGTAAGAAAGGTGAGAACTGGGTGTGTGGTCATGACTAAACTTGACTGGAGAAGAATCCACTTCCAAGCTACTCACATGGTTGTTGGCAGGGTTGAGTTTCTCCTGAGCTGTTGGACTGTGGCCTCAGGTACTTGCTGGCTGTTGGCTAAAGGTCACCCTTCATTCCGTGTCATGCAGTTTCTCTATAGGGTAAGTTGGTAGCTCACATGGCTGGTTCACATACCTGGTTTCCATCAGAGGACAAGAGAAGGCAGGCACGACAGAAGCCATGGTCTGTCTGTCTTTTCTTTTTTTTGTATGTGTGTCTACTTTTTTTTTTATTGTTGTGCTGGTTGGGGGTACATTGTGGCATTTACAAAAGTTCTTACAATATATTAAATACGTCACACTTGAATTCTCCCCCTCCACCATTCTCCTTTATTACCCCCATCTCCCATTTCTGGAATAGTTTCACAGGTCTCATTTTCCATTTACATACATGTGTATACAGTATTTGTACCATATTCATCCTCCCACACCTTTTCTCCACCTTCCTGCTCTGACTGGTAACAAGCCCCCAGGCAGGACTTGTTCTGCCCTCTTTCTCCAATTTTGTAAAAGAAAAAAAATGACATTTTTGTTTGTTTAAGATAGCTATGCAGGGGGGAGAGAGAGAGGGGGGAAGGAAGGGGGGAAATGACCCAAACATTGTATGCACATATGAATAAAAGAAAAAAAAAAATAGCTACGCTGGGAGTTCCTTGTACATTTCCATGTATACATGTATTACAACCTGAATTGGTTCATTTCCTCTATTTTTCTTGTTTCTGCCTTAGTCCTCTTGTTATGGTCATTTCAACAGGTTTAAAAATTTTATATTCATTCTGTATTCAGAGTACATCAACCATATTCACTTTCTTAACTTCCTTCTTTTACGCTCCTCTTCTCATATGTGCCCTCCCCTTAGCGTGACCTGCTTTTCATAATATTTCTGTATTTGTAGTAGGTTTATATTCCACATATGAGAGAGAATATGTGAAGCCATGGTTTTTCAATAAGCTAATGTTGGTAGTGCCATCCCATCATTTTGTTCTATTTTGTTAGAAACAAGGCACTAGGTCTAGTCTACACTCAAGGGGAGAGTATCATGCAGGGATGTGGAGAGCAGGAGGGGGGTGGTCATTGGAGACCGCTTCAGAAGATGCCTACCACAGCTGGTAAATTACCCGGAAAATACGTAAGACATAATCCAGAGGAGTGATCCTTAATTCAGAAGAGTGAGATTTTTCAGGTTTTTCCCAAAAATTTGAAACTTGAGTTGACTCTTTCTTTTTTGGTGGTAGTGGAGTTTGAATTCAGGGCTTTGAGCTTGCAAAGCAGGCACTCTACTTCTTGAGCCACACCTCCAGTCCATTTTGCTTTGGATATTTTGGAGATGGGGGCCTCATGAACTATTTGCTCACACTGCCTTGAACTGCAATTCTTCTGATCTCAGCCCTCCAAATAGCCAAGATTATAGGTGTGAGCCACCAGTGCCTGGCTCGAGTTGAAGTTTAAAAAACAGGTTTGACAAGTAAGTGGGGAAAACAGCCTTATACAGAAAAAAAAAAAATACAAACAAAAGAGGAAATGGACATTTTTTAAATACTACTTTGAAGATAGTAACAGGTAATATAACTTGTGAGCTGTTTTATTAGCCTTTTAATAGCCAGCCTCAAGCACAGCAGTGTTTTTATGTACAGATAATGTACAGTCCGCAGTTTTTTTCATGTAAAATATTAGTTAGCAATCCTAAATCAGATACTGATTTTTGGCAAATGTTGTTTTTGCTTTAATCTTATTTGAGTATGAGTATTTTAAGTATTTTTAAAGTGGAGATGAAAGTTCTAAACTACTTCATCTAACTTCATATTTGGAGATCTGATTGCATGACAAGTTGGGAGATGAATTTTTATTAGGGAAAGAAAATAGAGTTTTAGTGATACAAAAGTCCCTTAACAATGATAAAAGTTAGACTTTTTCATAATATCTAAGGTGAAAGTATAAAGACTTTAAAAAAATATGAGTTAATAAAGAATCTAATTTGCCTGCCTCCTTTGGAATGGAAATTGAAATTCATTAAATTATCTTAAGTAGTAACAGGCAGAAGAAAAATATTATTTCTCTAAATTCCCAGATTAAGGTTTTTCCTTTTATTATAGTAGATAGCTATTACAATTGCAAAACCTATCATAATGTCTATGTTATGAAAATTACTAGCAGTAACTACAGCACAGCCGTGTTTCCTGCCTGCTTAATCTATCCCAGGCCTTGCACCATGCATATGACCTTCATTAAATTCTCATGACAAAGCTATTGTATAAGCATGACTGTTATCTTCATTTTATAGATGGGGAAACTGAGATTAAGGTGTTGAACAAAAATTTTAAGCAAAACTAGCTTGTGGCAGAGCTTCAATTCCAGCCCAAGTAGTTTGGACTCCAGTGCCTGAACTCTTACATAAAAAAACCAGACTGCCTCTTAGGTCAAACATTCAGTAACTGTGGGCCATGTGACAGAAAAATTCCAAATCATATGCCACTTTTCACCTATCCTGGATTGATTTTTAGTGAGGTTCGGATTAGATGTGATCTTGTAGTAGTCTTCAGTTTGGTTGGGAACTCCACCTGACCAACTCTGTTTCCATGTCTCTGCTAATACAGGTAATGGATACCTGTATAACACAATCATGTTAATTATTGTGTGTTGATTTGGGCACAGACTGTAAAATAAAGGAATATTCTCTGTCTTTTGGAGTTCAGGTTTTAAGAGAAGGCTTGATACAGTTGGTTCACAGGAATGTTCTTCAGAGGGAAGCAGAGAAGCATGGGAACTTGTGTGTTGATATCAGTTTATAAGAGAGCACTGATCCGTGTGATAGGAGAGAATGCCATAGAACACCTCTTGTTTCCCCACTATAGTTCTTGTACAGTTTTAGATATATGCCACAGTCTTCTGGCGTTGATGGGGACACACTTGCCTCTCCTTGCACGCTTGCCTCTCCTTGCAGTGTGACAGTGTATTGGTAGTTTGTGAGAAGAAGGTATCTCATTTGTGGATTCCCATTTGTGATAATGGTTTCCATTATGTTTTGTCTTAAGTTGAAACAACTTTGGAGAAGATTCTAACTGGAACAAAATAATTAACTTCACTGACCCTAAGGAGACTAGAGTAACTTCCCAAACTGGGATGGTTTTAGTTATCAACTAAATGAGATATTATGAGCTTCTTCATATTAGGAGAAATATCTGAATTTAATAATGGATACTCACATTGATGGATAAGTTTCATGCTCCATATTTATAATTATTCTGAGTATTTCATATTTTAATTCTTCAATGAAAAGAAAAGAGCAAGACAAGTACATGTGTGTTTATGAATGGACATATTACTGGAGGAGTGTGTAGAGAAAATAAAAAGCAATAGTATACAGAAAAAGAGTCAAAGTAGGCCATGGTTGGACTTCAGTGTTAAAAGACTTAACAGTGTTTTATTTCATTTGATCAAAAGGAACTCTTTGTATATTCAATAAATACTAACAGTAGGATGATGGCCTTCCAAAGACTTGTGCATTTAAAAGAGGTGAAAGCTTGAAGTGAGAGGATGGAAAGAGAACACCATATCCAGACAATGACTGTTTTGATCAGACTCTAAACACTTAAAATATCTCACCTCACAACTTTAACTGATGATGCCTCAAATTAATGCTTTCCTTGTTATCTTGCCTCATGTTGAGAAATACTTTTGTGTTGTTTTTGAATGACAATTATAAACAAATTAATAACCACACCCATGAACTGAAAACTCAAGCTTGTATGTGATCAAATGAAATAATTGGAAAAATTTGAAAACATAGAAAAGGACTCATTATTCATTCCATCCCAAACATTGGTTTTTACTTCACTGTTAGCTTTCAGAATTTGACCTAATGCATATGTACCTTTGTAAATAATTGCAGTCAATGAGCACAATTTTATTTTGCCTTTTTATTTGATATTATATGAGAAGCATCGGCTTCTGTTTCCACCTAGACCAGTAGTTAATTGATGTCTAATATTATTTAGAGAATTATATGTATTTTAATTATTCCTCTATTTTACTTCCACGTTGCTATTTGTATCCTAATGTCAGTGTATTTTTTATTTCCAGTGAATGATAACAGGGAAATGACTTTATCACAGTTCCCTTTAAGACTTGAAACACGTATAATAATATATAGCAGTGATACAGCAAAAGTGCTAAGCATATGTAATCTTTCCAACCGTGTGACTATTCCAGGTTTATTATGACACTGGCTTGAGCAATAATTAAAAATGTTTTTCTTTCTCACAAGAGGTATTTCAAATGTGCTGTGGTTCACATTTCTTTCACTGACTAACTAAAGGTGAGCTTGCTTTTTTTTTGAGTCTTCCTTTCTCATTGTGATTGGTACATTTTTCATATATATTTGAGCAGTCTCTTCAGATACTGTATATTTTAATTGTGAAATTTTGCTTTATATTTTGTTTCAGATTTTCATTTTCATTCCATTTCTTTTTCTTTGGATTCAGGGTCTTGCACTTGGTAGGCAGATGGCTGTACCACTTGAGCTATGCCTCCAGTTCTTACTGCTTTAGTTTTTTTTTTTTTTTTTTCCAGGAGGGTCTCACATTTATGCCAGGGCCAGCCTAGATCTTGGTCATGCTATTTAACTTCCCTTATAGCTGGGATGATAAGTGTGGACCATCATGCCCAGCTTTCATTAGTTGAGATGGGTCTCACAAACTTTTTGCCCAGGTTGAGCTCGACTGCAATCCTCCCAAATCCTGCTTCCTGCCTCCCAAGCCCACCATGCCTGACTTTCATTTAATTTTTATGTATTCGTATCTGTGAGTTTTCCTTTTAATTTCTTATATTACTTTGAGAAAGACATGTTATTCTTCTATAGAATGTACATCTATAAGATACAGATATGCATTATAATTATATATTCTAATTTAGATTCAGTAAAAAATATTATAATGGCTGTATTTACTAAGTCAATCCTTTTGGAGCTTATTTTACTATAAACTGTGAAATATGAATTACAGTTAAATATTTTTAAGATTAGTAATTCTGTTTCTGCACCTTGTCTTGAGATGCTTGTTTGTATACAGATTACTCATTCTTTTCTATTTACTTTATATTTATCTGTATACCAGCACTCCACCATTAAGGTACTGATGCTTGTGATGTCGTTCACTGTTTCTTTGCAGTTTTCATTGGTATAATTATCCTCATGCTTTTCAAGATAAAATTTAAGAATATTATTGCCAAGTGTTCTAAATACATACACAATTGCAAATCCTATTTTTGAGCTTTTGATTTTAAATATATTAAATCTGTAAAGTGACTTGCCAGGAGAATACACATTTTAATATTTAGCTTTCTTTTATGTAAACATGCTTCTTCTCTTCAGTAAAATATTTTATGCTTTTATTTATTTTTTTTTTTGCAGTACGGGGCTTGAACTCAGGACCTACACCTTGAGCCACTCCACTGGTGATGGGTTTTTTCATGATAGGGTCTTGTGACCTATTCGCCCAGGCTGGCTTTGAACTGTGATCCTCTGATCTCTGACTCCTTTGAGTAGCTAGGATTACAGGTGTGAGCCACTGGTCCCTGGCTTGTT
Organism: Castor canadensis; assembly: GCF_047511655.1. NCBI lineage: Eukaryota > Metazoa > Chordata > Mammalia > Rodentia > Castoridae > Castor > Castor canadensis. The sequence continues at coordinate 78,116,401 of NC_133396.1, read as the reverse complement.
TTATGATGAGTACTAGTTAATCCACTGTCATGATAAACCTGGTGTATTCACATTATTGTTAGGTTATAAATGGCTTCTTTCTCCAGATTCCTTGATCTAACTTGTGTTTGTCTTTTTACGACAGCTGTAGACACCACCTGGGATTGGCCATAAAATACAAATTGTGTAATTTCGGTGAATCTGCATACCAGTTAAATGCTCTGATACTTGCATTTTTTTCACAAAATTAAAGTGAAGATGGATGGTTGGGGCTAGGGACGTAGCTCAGTGGTAGAGCGCTTGCCTAGTATGTGCAAGCATCAGAGTTTCATCTCTGGCACCACCAGAAAAAAAAAAGATGGCAAAGTTCATGCTAATAATTTAAACCAGGTTTCAGAACATTAGAAGTAAGAAGAGATGCTGCGTACTTTTAGGCATAGAGCCTGCCCCCTGGGAGCACCCCTGGGATACTTCAGGGGCAAGTGGAGAGACATGTGCACCCCAGAAGGTTCTTCATGATGTAAGATGGCCTTTGGCAGGGCTGCTTTATGATGCTCCCCTTCCTGCAAGCCCCGAGACCCAAGTTCTGTGCCTTCACCATGCCCAATGAAATTGAGCCAGACATTTTTCTTCCCATGGGCCAGTTACCTCAGCCCTTAAAGGACAGGCAGGCCTCTGGATATTTAAACCAGAGGCATGCGTGTGGCCTTTGACCTCAACCAGCCTGTGAAGTGCTAGTCTAGAGGGGGGTTTGCTATCCCCATGCACTGCTCAAAAGTCATGGATGGGTACTTGGGTTTCTTGATCACAGCCTTTTTCACCCCACATTCAGGTAGGTCCCTGTTGCAGTGGAAGGTGGCAGCTAGAAAGTGACAGGAGCAAGGATAGACTGCTGATTAGGGTTTGGGGAATCTGGAGGCAGGAGAACAGGAGACTGAGGACCTGTCCTGCAAGGTGGTGGGAGGGCAGGACTGCTCATGAGCCAAGCCTGGTGCACATATTCTATTGTCCCACTGAATTTCACCTACAAAACACAAATCCAAAGGAAAAGGTTATTTCAGTGTAATGAGTGCAAAGCATTAAACTCCAGTGGAGCCTTGTTGAGAGTTGAGCCTTGCACAATTTCATTGGTCATAAATTCATGCAGCCTGCCCAGACATTTGAGTCATAATTAAGACTCTTCTCTTAAACTCTTTGTTTGCTTGTGCTTTCTTTCTTTTTTTTTTTTTTTGTGCTTTCTTCTGACAAATTGCACTGTCTATCAGGACATACTGTCTGCTTTTTGAATGAATTAACTCAAGTGTTTAGAGAAAACTGCACATTATACACACGGCCTTCATATATTTAGCATGTCTCCCATATTTTTGCAAATAAAATACTTACTTCCAAGTATGGTTTTGGATTACTGATTATATTTTCCCTGAAAACATGATCAAAAGGCTGCATACATTTGTTTGGTTGTTGTGGAAACAGGGCTGGAGGTAAGCCCAACATGTGGAAATGTCAGCGGTATTAGATTCTTGTCTAAGAGCTTGCAAATATGCATTTTCTTCTTCATTAGCATTTTACTTTTCCCTTCATATTTTTTTCTTTATCCCTAATGAATGGATTTATTCGGAAGAATATTAATGTAAAAATTGTCTAAGAGAACAATTAAAACTTTTAAATGATCTCAAATATTTTAACTCTAGAATTTAAAATACATTTCTTTATAATAATATCATTTAAAGTTAAAAATGTTCTGGAACATGGCATGCATTTTCTTTTTGTTTGCATTTGGAGGACCCTGATCATATTAGAAAACTTGTTCATTACATTCTATTATATAGATTAACTTAATTATTATGCTTTCCTATAGCTCATCAGTGCATGGCTATAGGCTGATGGTAAAATGCCATTTTATGTTGAGGATTAGCTACAAGACTAAGAGTCT